>NC_062221.1:33496574-34101346 GCF_902686445.1 Sciurus carolinensis | reverse complement strand
ATGGAGTTTAATTTCTCATTTTTCTGGTTGTACATGATGTAGAATCACACTGTGAGAGGGTAACAATATCTAGTTCATTCTGCTATCCTTCCTACCCCTATACCCTCTCCCCTCTTTTCAGTCCTCTCTGCCTAGTCCAAGTAGCTCTATTCTTCCCTAGTCTGCCCACCCCTTATTGTGAATTAGCATTCACATATTAGAGAAAACATTTGGCCTTTGTTTTTTTTTGGGGGGGGACTGGCTTATTTCACTTAGCATGATATTCTTCAGCTCTATCCATTTACTGGCAAATGCCATGATTTAATTCTTCTAGAAGGCTGAGTAATATTCCATTGTGTAAATATGCCACAATTTCTTTATTCATCTGTTGAAGGGCACGTAGGTTGGTTCCATAGTTTAGCTATTGTGAGTTGAGTTGCTATAAATAATGATGATGCTCTATTACTATAGTATGCTGGTTTAATGTCATTTGAGTATAAACCAAGGAGTGGGATAGCTGGGTCAAATGATGGTTCCATTCCAGGTTTTCTGAGGAATCTCCATATGGCTTCCCATAATGGTTGCATCAATTTGTAGTCCCACCAGCAATGTATGAGTGTACCTTTTTCCCCACATCTTTTCCAACACTTACTTTACTTGTATTCTTAATAATTGTCATTCTGATTGGAGTAAGATTAAATCTTAAAGTAGTTTTGATTTGCATTTCTCTAATTGCTAGAGATGTTGAACATTTTTTCAAATATTTGCTGATCAATTGTATATCTTCTTTGAAGTGTCTGTTCAGTTCCTTAACCCATTTATTGATTGGGTTATTTATTTTTTGGTGTTAAGTTTTTTGAGTTCTTTATATATCTTGGAGATTAATATTCTGTCTGGAGCACATGTGGTAAATATTTTCTCCCAATGTAGGCTCTCTCTTCAGATTGTTGACTGTTTCCTTTGTTGAGAAGAAGCTTTTTAGTTTTTATTTAGTATTTATTTTTTACTTTTTGTTTCATACATTTTTTTATATTTTTTTCTCTTACCTGTTTCCCTTGATTCTCTTTCTCTCTTTTCTTCTGCTAACAGTCCATGTTTTCTGATCTTTCTTTCACTTTACCTTTACTTTTTACTTCTATTTTCTCTCCTCCTCCTCCCCTGTATTCATCACACCCTACATCAGGTCTTTTCTTTCCCCTTCTACCACTTGACTAGTCACCACTTACGTAAACTTGCTCTTTTTAATATGGGAAATAAATTATCACATAAATTCTGTTTATTATGAAAATTGACATTGTAGATGCCAAAGCAGGAACTAGTTGATTTAATGCTGCAAATTGTATTTTTGGTATTAGTATCTGTCTCCCCTTAAATAGTCAGATAAGAGAAACCTTCAGGGATACTATAAGTCCAATGCGTAGAAATTCTACCATCTCAAAATCAAACTACTATATGTATATACAGACAAACAATATGAAAAAGCAAGGGAAAAACTGCCCTAAGCAAACCAAAATAATAAAATATTATTTGATGCCACAGTGTAAAATATATCAGAGGAAAAGTTTAAAATGTTCATAGTTAAATTAATCTCTGAGGTAAAACACAATGTAAAAAGTGACTTCAGGAAGAAAATGCAGGAAATATAAGATCACGTCAAAAAAGAGAATTTTTTTTCTTTAAAAATGAAGCAGAGATCCTCAAAAAGACGTAATTAATAAACCAAAATAAAAATTCAGTGGAAAGCACCATCAACAAACTACACCACCTGGAAGACAGAGTTTTAGTCAATAAAGACAAAATACAAAATCTTGAAAATAAAGATCATCAAGAAAAGATGTTAAGAGGGCATGAACAGAACATCTAGAAATATGGGATAATATGAAAAGACAAACTTAAGATTTATTGGGATAAATTAAAACTTGGAGATCCAAACCAAAGGAATGCACAATTCTTTCATGAAATTATACCTGAAAATTTTCAAACCTTCAGTAGAAAATGGAAAATCAAATAAAGGAGACTTATAGGATCCCAAATATGCAAAATTACAACAGACCCACCCCGAGGCATATTATTATGAAAATACTCGACATTCAGAATAAGGATAGAATTTTAATGGCTGCCAGAGAAAAATGACAATCACATTTAGAGGGAAATTAATCCAGATATCAATTGATTTCTCAACTGAGAAACCTCAGAGATAGGAAGTCTTGGAATAATATACACAAATTTTTGAAAGAAAATGAATGCCAAGCAAGAATTCTATGCCCAGTAAAATTAAGCTTCAGAATGAATGAGGTAATTAATATCTTCCATGGGAAAAATGTGAAAAGAATTCACAACTAGAAAGTCTGAACTACAAAACATACTCAAGATATTTCATGAAGAAGCAAAGAAAAATAACTGTGAAAACCAGAAAAAGAAGCAATTACACTAGAAGAATAGTAAATCAGAAGAGAAACTAACTCAAATAAAAAAATTAGAAATAAATGAAACTGACAGGGAATAAAAATAAATTCTCAATAATAACCTTGAAACTCAAAGACTGGCAGATTAATTAAAAAACAAGACCCAATAATATATAGCCTCCAAGAAACTCAACTCACAGTTAAAGACATTCACAGATTGTAGGTAAAAGAATGGGAAAGAAACATATCATTCACATGGATCTTGTAAAAAAGCAGAGGTTTCTATCCTCATATCAACTAAGGTGGGTTTCAAGTCAAAGTTAATCAGAAGTGTCAAAGAAGGCCGTTCATATAACTTAAGGGACTTATACATCAACAAGACATATCATAAGCATTTATGCACAAAACAATGGAGCTTCCTCATAGTTTAAAAACACCCTTCTGAATTTCAAGAATCAAATAAACCACAACAATAATGCTGGGTGACTTTAACTTGCATCTGTTACTGCAGGAGAGATTCTTCAAACAAAAACTAAAGAATGATGGTACTGAACTCAAAAATACAATTAACGGTTTAGACTTAACAGACATATATAGAATATTTCATCCATCAATGAGTGAATACATTTTATTCTCAGCAGTACATGAATTCTTCTCAAAAATATACCATATCTTAGACCACAAATCAACTCTTCAAAAATACAAAAAAGTAGAGATAATGCCTTCATTCTATCAGATTATAATGGAATGAGATTAGAAATCAATGAAAAAATAAAATTTAGAGCCTACTCTAATACCTGGAGACTTAATAATATCATATTGAATGACCAATGGATATCTGAAGAAATCAAGGTTGAAATAAAAAATGGGGTGAGAATAGTGACACAACATATCAAAATATCTGTTTTGGTATATTATAAAAGCTGTTTCAAGAGAACAGTTATTGCACTGAGCACATGCTTTAAAAGAACAGAAAGATACCAAATGAATAATCAAACATTACATCTCAAAGTCTAAGAAAAAAACAAAACAACACCAAAAGCAGTAGAGGACAGGAAATAATTAAAATTGAGATAAAATAATAAAATAGAAACAAATTTCAAAAAAGTCAATGAAACAAAAAGTTGGTTCTTTCAAAAAAATAAATAAAATTGACAAAATCTGAGTCAAACTTACAATTATTTTTCTAAAATTTTTTCCTTTTATATCATTTTTTCAAAAAATTGATATAAAAGGAAATAGCATGGACATCACTAAAATACATATAATAATCAGAAACTAGTTTGAAAATCTATGCTCTAATAAAATAGAAAATCAGGAAGACATCAACAAATTTCTAGAGCTATGTGACCTACCCAAATTGAAATAGGAGGCCATAGAAAATTTAAACAGACCAATTTCAAGTAATGAGATTAAAGAAGCTGTCCACAGCCTACCAAAAAGAAAAGTCAAGAACCAGATTCATTCTCAACTGAGTTCTAATAAACCTTTAATAGAAAATAATATCAATGATATTCAAATTATTCCATGTAACAGAAAAGGAGGGAATCCTTCCAAACTCATTCTATGAAGCTTGTACCACCCTATATCAAAACCAAGCAAAGATGTATTAAGGAAGGAAAACTTTAGACCAATATCACTAATGAATATAGATGCACAAATTCCTAATAAAATACTGGCAAGTTCTATACAAAAACATATTCAAAAGATAGTGCACCATGATCAATTGTGATTCATTCCTGTGAAAAAAGGTTGGTTCAACATACGGAAATCAATATATCTAATTCATCACATCAATAGTCTTAAAGACAAGAATCATGTGATTATCTCAACAAATGCAGGAAACGAATTTGACAAAAATGCAGCTTCCATTCTTACTCAGAACACTAGAAAAATTGGGAATAATAAGAACATACCTCAACATTATAAAAGCTATATATGCTAAACTCAAGGTCAATATCATGCTAAATGGAAAAAAAAAATTAAAAACTTTCCCTTTAAAAAACAGAAACAAGACAGCGATGCCCTCTTTCACCACTTCTGTCCAACACAGTCTTTGAAACCCTAGCCAGAGCAATTATGCAAAAGTAAGAAATTAATGGGATACAAATAGGAAAAGAAGAACTTAAACTATCCCTATGTGATGACAACATTATTCAATATTTATATTACCCAAAAAACTCCACCAGAAAATTTCTAGATCTCATAAATGAATTAAGCAATGTAGCAGGATATAAAATTAACACCCTTAAATCAATAAAGTGATGATGAATCAGCTGAAAGATAAATTAGGAAAACTATCCCATTCACATACAAAAACCAATAAAATGCATGGAAATAAATCTAACAAAAGAAGTGAAGAATTTCTGCAATGAAAGCTACAGAGCACTACAGAAAGAAATTGAAAAAGACCTTGGAAGATGGAAAGATCTCCTATATTCTTGGGTCTAAATCCACTGTATATATATTTCATATGTATATCTATATATGATATACATGTATACATATATGTATACATATGTGTATATATATGTGCATATATATTCATACATACACATACATACCAGAATTTCATTTTGGAATAGGTGGTGAATTAGATGTATTATTTTTATTAGATGTGTTGTTGGTGAGTAAAAAAGAAGTCAATAATGACCCCATATTTCTTTTTCTGAGAAACTGGAAAGTGAACATACATAGTATCAACTATGCTGGGGAAAATATGGGTCTGAGATTGAATACATTAAGTTTAATAGTTAGGTATAAAGGTAGAGTAGGTAGTTGAATATGAGTCAACAGATGAGGATGCATTCTGGAATAGTTAAAAAAATGAACTCCTATACTTGTTCTTTCTTAAAACAACTCTTTACACCAAGTGCTTCATTTTAAGTATGAGTCAGTGTTCTGTTCAGTGATAAAGTATCTTTAATATTTTATTTTCGACAACATAATGCAAATGTACTTTTTTATATAAATGATACTTTACCCTTGCATATGTCAACTATGATTCCAAAAAATTTTTACAAATGCTATTGGTTTTTGAAAATACACGAACTTTATTGTTTTTTTCTTTCATAAATTTTCAATCACATATATAAATTCTCAATTACTACCTAATTTCAAATTAAGCATAGCTGCAGCTATCAGTATACAACTACCCATATATAATATTTTTCTCTCCAAATACTACTTTTACAACTGCACCTTTTTGATTTAGCTATCATGCTCTAATTCAAAAATACTTGCATGCTTTTACACCATGATCATAGATTTTATGAAAATCATTCATCATGCAAAATCTTCCATGTCTAAATCATTAATTATTTCTCAAAATGTAACAGTTTCAAGAAAAGTCTTCACAATATAATATAAATAAATATAAATATAAATAAATCAGAATTCACAACATATATAAGCCTCATTTTGTCTCATTAATAAACTGAACTCAGTAATTGTTACTATCAAGCATGGAAAAAATGGCACATAGATTTAGAGTCTATTATTTTTTTATTATGATTTTTAAAATCATGGTATCATTACTTGCCATGAGATCTACAGTTTACAAATTTTTAAGTGAATAGGAGAATATCCTTAGCTGTAAGTTCAATATTACAAGCAGATCTCTAGAACCTACTCATCTCACATAACTGAAATTTCATACCCAGTGAATAACAATTTCCCATTTCCTTATCACCTAAGCTCCAGGCAACTATCTTTCAAATTTCTGCTTCTATGAATTTGACCATTTTAGATACCTCATGTTAGTAGATTCATGTAGTATTTATCTACTCGTATTAAGTTATTTCATTTTTCATAAAGTCCCAAAGATTCATCTTAGGGTGAGATTTTCTTTTTCTTTTTAACTTTGAATGAGCAATTTTAATTATAAACTACATTTTATTTTTCCACTCATTTGTCAATGGACATTTTGGTTCCTTCCCCAACTTGGATATTATAAAAAATGGTGCAGGAATGAGGCAGAACAGAAGAACAGAAATCTTTATATCTTTATTTTACTTCTTTTGGATACAGGATTACTATATCATCTGGGAAATCTCTCTTTTTTTTTTTTTTTTTTTTTTTTTTTTTTTTCAGAAAGATCCATTCTGTTTTCTCAGTACTATTTTTACATTCTCACTAAAAATTCACAACTTTTCAATTTCTTCATGTCCTTAGCAGCATTTGATCATTTAAAATCATTTCTGTAATAGTCATCTTAACAAACATGAAGGGATATTTCATTGTACTTTTCATTTGCATTTCATGGATAATTAATGATGTTGAGCACCTTTTCATTCATTTGTTGTCCACTGATATCTTTGAGCAAATACCTATTTTAGTCCTTTACCCATTTTTTTAATTAGGCTATTCACTTTTATTTGTTGATTTATTTATTTTTGCTGAGTTGTAAGAGCTCCTGGTATATGTTACTATGTTCTTAATAGATATATAATATGCAAATATTTTCTCCAATTCTGTAGGCTGCCCTTCCACTCATGATTGTTTCCTTTGTTGCATAGAAACCTCATTGTTTGATGTTGTCTTACTTTTCTATTCTTTATTTTTACTACCTATACCTTTGGTTTGTCAAGTCCAGTGTCATCATTTTTTGTTTGTTTTTCATTTCACTTTCTTCTAGGAGTTCTACAGGTCTTATATTTACTTCTTTAGTCCATTTTGAGTTGATTTTGTATATAGTGTGAGGTAAGAGTCCAATTGCAGTCTTTTCATACAGCATTGATATTCTCAGTACTATTCACTAAAGAGACTATTCTTTCCCAATTGTATGTTTTTGGCCACCTGATGAATATCAGTTGACCTTATGTATATGGGTTTATTTCTGGGATCTCTATTCTGTGCCATTAGTCTATTTTTTCTTTTAATTAATGTAGATGTTAATATATTGGAAATAAGAAAACTTAACTTCTCCAGCTTTGTTTTACTTTCTTAAGATTGCCTTGACTATTCAGAGTCTTCACAGTTCTATATGAATTTTAGCATTGTCCTTCCTCATTAATGAAAAAAATACAAGTGGCTTATTTATAGGGATTGCATTGAACCTATAGATTCAATATTGATTTCACTAATCAATAAATCCAGGATATCTTTCCATTTGTTTCTGTTTTTAATGAGTTTTTTAAAGTTTTCATGGTATATCATATCTTTCACTTTATTTTTTTTCTTTATGATGATATTGCAAGTGGGAAATTTTTAACTTTCTTCTTGGAGTATTCATGTTTAGTGGGTAGAAGTGCATCCATTAAAGTGTTTGAATACTACTTTTGCATGAGTTTATTTACATTGTTATTAGTTTTAACTTTTTTTTAGTTGAGTTTATATGGAAAGTCCTGTCTTTGTGAACACAGATAATTTTACTTCTTTCATTGTGATTTTGTTTCCTGTATTTCTCTTTCTTGACTAACAGCCCTGTCTAGGACTTATAGTACTATGCTGAATAGACCTGTCTAGAAGGGCTGTCCTGGTCTTATTCCTGATTTTAAAGGAAAAACTTTCATGTTTTCTGAATGATGTTAGCTGTGGACTGGTTATAAGTGGTTTTATATACATTCTTTCTATTCCTAGTTACTTCAGTGTTTCTTTTATGAAAATGTTGAATTTTTTCAAATGTAGTTCTGTATACATGAAATACATGAGATGATCATGTAAATTTTCTTTCCTTCTGTTGATGTTTGTATCACATTAACTGAATTTTATATATTGAATTGTCTTTGAATCTCAGGAATCAATCCTACTTGGTCATGATTTTTAAATGAGTTTCTGTTGGAAGGAAGGGCTGACTGTAAATTCATCACTAAAAAATTCTATTTAATAGAAAGAGCTACAGGAGATAGTTATCTTTTGAATCAGAGGGACTGAGGGATTGAGCCATGCTGAGGATCTGACTCCAACAAAAATGGAGGAGCTCACGCTTGGTTTATTTCTAGTGGTACACGTAAAAGGGAGACCAGGAAGAGCTTCTTCCATGAGAAATAGAATGGGGTGGAGTTAAGCAAGCCATTTTGCTCTAGTAGGTCATCCCAGCAGGGCCTGCAAATTCCAGCAGTGAGCCACTGCATGGAAACCACGTACTCCAGGCAAATCTCTCAGTGATTATCAGTTCCTGAGAGCCAGATTTCTGTGTCTGATGGCTCGACCAAGCCTGCATTTATTTGCTGGTCATGGTTGGCACCGCACATCACTTAATGTATATTTAATTTGTTTTGTTAGGATTTTCATGAGAATTTTTGAATCTATATTCATCTGGGATATTGGTCAGTAGGTTTCTTTATTTGTGGTTTTTTGGGAGGGTCCAGCTTTAGTATCAAGATGATGTTACTTCATCACATGAATTGGGAGGTATTCTTTCCAACCTAATTTTGGAAAAGTTGAGAAAGAGTAGTAAAAATTCTTCCTTAAATATTTTTTAGAATTTATTTTTGAAGCCATTTCATCTTTGGTTTTTTCTTTGTGGAGTTGTTTTGATCACTGACTCAATCTCCTTGTTAGTTAAATATCTGTTCAGAGTGCCTGTTCTTTTTTGACTCTTTAAATGCTGTCAAAGTTAAGAATTTGTGCTTTTTATCTAGGTTAAATTGCTGCTTGTGATAATCTCTTATGATTCTTTTTTATGTCTGCAGCATCAGTTGAAATGTCTTTTTCATTCCTTAAGTCTAGCACAGGTTTGTCATTTTTGTTACTCTTCATTAAAACAACCCAGTGGTATTTATTTTTTTATTGTTTTCTTCTTTTTTTAAAATTTTTACTCTAATCTTTGTATTTTATCTCTTCCTCAAATTTTTGGTTTAATTTTTTTCCTCTTTTACTATTTTCCTAAGGTAATTATGTTAGTTTGTTAATGTGTATCCTTTTTCCTTTATACGTAGAAATTTATTGGTATATAGTTTCCTGTTGGTAGTGGTTTTACTACTTCCCATACATTTGTATGTTGTATTTTAATTTTCTCAAGATATTTTCTGTTTCCTTGTGATTTCTTCTTTTACCCATTGATGTTCAACAGCATACTGTTGTTTAATTTCATTGGTATTGTTATTTATTACTTATAAAACACTAAATTTCCAGTAGTTTCATTAATCTACTTATGAATTCCAAATTTGATTAAGACACTGGGAATATCAAAGAATAAAATGCACACATTTCTGTGTTTATCTTGGTCAAACTACTATATCACGTAAGAGTTCACTATACTACTTTAGTTATTGACTCAAAAACATTTATGCAAAAGTATATGCAAATATGTTAGTCTTAAATTTTACACCAGAGATTAAACTACACAAGTATGTACACTTCATTTAACTCAAAATTGACTTTCATTTACAAATCTGAAGAAGGCAAGCCCATTAGCAGGATATCCACCACTTTTAGCAGAGTGCTTTAAATGTAACAGCCACCCAATAAGACTGTGCTCTTTGAGTGTTTGAAAAACAATAATTAGAAAGTGTAATATTTGGACTAGATAGTAGAGTAATTTCCTTAAACTTTCCTTGACTGTTGAAAGTTTATGTATTCTATTTGTTATAAACATAAAATATTGTCTTATAAAAATGAAACAACTGAATTGTCTTTCTGGCAATTTTCTTATTAAACTATATTAATTAAGAGTATTTTACAAAATAGAAAAATAGCAACCAGTGAAGTGCTTTTCTGATTATTTGGCAGAGGAAGAGTAATACATGATGTAAATATTATGATAAAAAGGATAAAATGTATGAAATATATCCCCAAACTCATTAGATTTCAAATGAGTCAATAGCTTACCCATATTGTTTCTTCTCTAGCTAATCGAGTAGTTTAAAATTCTGCATTTTTTCATTCTGGAAAGATATAAAAATATTGTTTAGTGTAATTCCCTAAACTTAGACTATTTAAAAATTAATGAGATGTGTAATTTCAGATAAAAAATACTATAAGTTGAAAGAATCCATTTTTTAATATTTTGGTGATCAAACATATTAATAAACAAGTGTGCTTAAAATTTTTTTTTCAAGTCACATATAAATGCCATTGCATTCAATGAAATAATTAAGGAAAGGTTAAACACATATAAAGTTCATATGCATTCTCCCTAATCCTTAAACATATTTAGTGATTTTAATTTATATAAGCAACAAGTGTTTTTATTTTTTTTAAATTTGATTGCCCTGTTTTTATGACACATCTGTGAGAATAACAGAGTATTTTTACACTGAGAGTGGAAGATCATCTATCTCTTTACAGACCTGAGAGACTTGAGCAGGGACCATCATTTCAGTGAGTTCTCCTGTCAGTACCATTATGTTTGTTTCTGCTATCATGTAATCTAAAGCTTCTAGGTGAAGCCATCTTATTTACTTTGCACAAAAGTTCTCCTTTGAGATTTTCCTTCATACTAAGATATGCATGACAATGAGCCTATAGACTGTAATACTTAATCTTTATACTATAAAATATTTTATGGGAAGACTACTACTTGCTACTGTGTAAGTCTCAGATGGAATTCAGCTGATTTATTCAGATGATCAGTTGTCATTTGTCAATGCTTTTCAATCTCCTTTGAAAAGTTAACAGTAATACTATTGTAAGCCATATCTTTGACCAAGGTGTGGCTGTTGTCTATAGGGTTAACTAAATTGCTCTTTATTATAGTCATGTCTCCTATGACAAGATATTATGTTAATTTATTTTTTAAGTTGCCTTTTTTCTAACTAAGGCTTCAGAATCTATTAATTCCCCTAGGTGTGTGTTTAGTGGGGTGTTTATTTATAACCATCTAAAGCAATTAAAAAAAGTAAACTTACAAAATTAGGCTGAAGAATACAAGAACTTCTTTCAGTCACTTTTCAGGTGCTATTAGAGCTGCTTATTTTAAAATGGGTGAGGAGTTAAACTTAAGGGTCTCTTATGTTTTATTTTCTAAAGTTTATTCTTATTTTAGAAGGTAAATTTGAGTGAAATGAACTCTGCATAGATCAAGAAAAAGAGCGTTTACTCATGCTTGAATGCAAAACTGAGTGAATGCCTGTTATGTACTGATTTGAAATTCTAACAAATATAAATAGTCATTTATCTTAATGTAAGTGAATATATTTCATGTCCAATACTGCTAGAAAACAGTCAATGGAAATTCCTGGTCTTTTGTTATTTTTAGTAATTCCTTAAATTCATTTGATCTGATACAAGTTGACTTTACATAAACACCCAATAAAAAATTTATTCTGCCAGAACTCACGGTTTTATACTTTTGTTTCTTAAACTATGCTATAAAGATAGTAATTTTGTTATTTAAAAATATAAACCACTATTTGTCTTATGCTGTAGTTCATTTTTATAAACCATAAAGCTAGCTTATTAGCATTACATTCACTTTGATATTAACTGTTTTGATAAAACTTGATCTAATTGTGCTATTAAAAACACAATCTAGGGAACTGATATATATCAGAGATAGAGCATTTGCTTAGAACGTATAAGGCCCTGTGTTCGATCCACAGTACAGAAGAAAGCAAGAACAAAAATAAACAACAACAACAAAACAACAGAAGAACCTACAATCTAGAGCCTGTATATAGTAATATGATTTCAATGACTTACAGAAAAACTTAAATCAAGTAAAAATATCAGAGTCATAGCATACGAATAGGAGATATCACATTAACTTTCATCAGAAGACAGATTCTCTTGTGGTTTGATGAGTCAACATTTTATGACAAAAACTACCATATCAATAAGAATTAAATTAGCAAACATATTCATGAGAGTCATGTACATCAAAAGTACAAGGTTTTCTAAATTAATTTATCCACAGTATTTTGCAAGACTTCTGTATCCCACTCCTTGTTCTTAAAAACATGAGCTGAGGACTGGGGATGTGTCTCATGGTAGAATGCTTGCCTAGCATGCACCAGGCACAGTGTCCCCACACTCCCAAACAAACAAACGAAGCATGAGCTTAGGCATTTACAAAAAGTCAACTTATGTCAGGATACAAAGAGTAGCTAAAACAAAAACTGGAAGTAGTCAGAAATTTTGGTGTCATCATAAGACTGGGTAATATCAATGCCTAAAAACATTTATGCCCTAATTTTTCCCAGTTTTATTGTTTCTGGCAGGTGGGCATGTCAATATCAGTCACTTTATTATTGTTTGGAATCTCCTTAACAAAATGATAAGTTTAATGTTTTACCATTTTTTGTAATTTCCTCCTCTGCCAAATAGTCTTCTTATGTGGTTCAATTTTCACTCTATCATATAAATATTTATTTAGAAAATTAAAACAATGCTTTTGCTATAATTTTAAACTGTCATATATATTCATATATGTCATATATATTCATATATTACATATTTGTTACCAATCCTTCTTCAATGGTTTTAACCTCTTCTTTCAAGTGGTTTAAAGATGTAATTCCTCAGAACTTTGAATTCTGTATTTTGGGTAGAAGAGACATACTTATATATCAATACATCTATTTTCTTCTACAGATAAAATTGTATGTCTCTTTTTATTTGAGACTATATATCGTTTTCTTCACTCTATCTGGGATCCTTTTAGATTTATATTCACAGTTTATTTCATAAATTCCAAGCACATTGTGTCGATATGGGCATTACATTTTTCATTCCAAATATTGCATCTCATAATATTTACAACAAAATATGCCATATCCATATAGCTTCTTTCAATCCCATGATTACTATGTTCATTTCATTGAGGAGAAAATTTGTCATATCATTACTTTGATATTTTTTTCTTCCAAGCTTCTGCTTCCAAAATTAACATTAAATGAACATATGACTGCCAAGATAGTCCTCATTTGTCCAAACTTTTTCCTAAAATTTCTTATAACTTTTCTTTGGCAATTACATCTGAAATAATTCTGGGGTCTGTACTAATGGTTATTACTTCAAAATTAGTTGATATTTACCCAATTTTTTTTTTTACTGTGCATTTGAATTTTAATTTCAAAAATTGAAATCAAATATCAGCACAGGAAACAACTTCCTTAATAGGACCCCAAAAGTGTGAGAAATATAACTGAAAATCAAAAGGTGGAATGCCATATAACTAAAATGATTCTATATGGCAAAGGAAATGATTAAGCACATGAAGGGAGAGCCTACACAATGGGATATCTTTGCTACTTGATTCTCAAATAGGGCATTAATATCCAGAATATATAAAGAACTCAAAAAACTTAACATCAAAAAAAGTCAATAACCCAATTAATAAACAAGCAAAAGAACTAAACCGATACTTCTCTAAAGAAGAAATACAAATGATGGTCAACAAATATGTGAAAAATCTTCACATCTCTAGCAATTGCAGAAATACAAACAAAAACCACATTGAAATTTCATCTCACTCTAGTCAGAATGGCAATTATCAAAAGTATAAATAATCACAAGAGTAGGCAAGGATGTGAGGAAAAAGGTACATTCATACATTGTTGGTGGGACTTCAAATTACAATTCTGGAAGGCAATATGGAGATTCCTCAAAAAACTAGGTATGGAACAACCTTATTACCCAGTTATCCCATTCATCAATATGTATCCAAAAGATCTAAAATAAGCATACTGTAGGGATACACTCACAACAAATTTTTAGCAGCACAATTCAAAATTGCCAGTCTACGGAACCAATTTATATGCTCTTCAACAGATGAATGAATAAAAAAAAATGTGGCATTCTACACAATAAAGTATTATTCAACCAAAAAAAAAGAATAAAATTATGTCATGTGCTAGTAAGTGGATGGAACTGGAGACCACAATGCTAAATGAAAACAGACAGATTCAGAAAGTAAAGTCAAATGATTTCTCTTATAGGCAGAAACTGGTCTAAAATTAGGGGACTGAGAGAGTTAAGAAATGGTATGAAAGAATTTCATGAAAGTTAAAGAAATATTAGGAGAGTAAAAGAAGGAGGCGTGGGGGGGGGGGTAGGGAAAGGAAAAGGGAGAAACAGTGGAATGAGTCTGACCTAACTTTCCAGTGTAAATATGTGAGTATACTACCATCATCTCACTATTATGCTTATCCACAAGACACTAATTTTAAAAAAAAAAAACAATGTAAATAAATAGAAAGATAAGTAGAATAGAGGACAGAAAACAACTGGAGGGAGGAAAGCAAGGGTAAGTACTAGGAATATAATTGGAAATTATACTCCATGCATTTATAATTGTGTCAAAATATATCTGAATGTTATTTATAACTATAATGAACCAATACAAATTTTAAAAATCAAATTTGTATTTCAACAATTGTAGAACTTTGATGCCAGAAAATCACAGCTTCACCTACTCTGTAATAGTTATCACTCTATAAAAGAGATTTGTTAAGTTCCTTTCTACTTATGTAATATCCATAAATAGCTCCTTCCTTTAAAATAGTATTCTCATAACTCAGGAGATTGAGGTAGAAGTATCTCAAGTTCAAGACCAGCCTGGGTGTTTTGATCAGATTTTTCACTGCTGTTGTTAAGGAGGAGAGGCTTATGTAAGGGCTCACAGCTTCAGATGTCTCAATCTGCGGAGAGAAGGCTCCATTCCTCGGGGCTCAAGGTGAGGCAGAACACCATTGTGGAAGGGTGTGGCAAAGGGAAGCAGCTCACATGATTATCAAGAAACAGAAAGAGACTCCACCTTCCAAATACAAAATAAATATAGCCATGCCCCCAGTGCCCCACCTCTTCCAGCCACACCCTACCTGCCACCAATTACCACTCAGTTAATTCCATCAGGGATCAAGTCACCAGTTAGGTTAGGACAATATTCCAATCATTTCTCTTCCAACCCTTCTTGCATTGCCTAACATGTTAGCCTTGGGGGACACCACGTCTAAACCATAACACTTGGTGAGATCATGTCTAAAATAATCCTTAGAAAGACTGGAGGTGCAGGTCAGTGGTAGTGTCCCTGGGTTTAATCCTTAGTACTGCAAATACAAAATAAAATAGTAAAATAAAATACAATATATTTTATGTATTTTTAGCTAATTTTTTTCTATGTATACACACTGCACACACATATTTCTTTACTTTTCTATCATTTAGTTATTTTGTATGCTGAGTTTATCATCTTACTTTTCCTTGGTGTTATTTTAGTAAACATTTTACTGTTTATTTATTAATTTACTTATTGCTTTTGTTTAGGATTTTAACATGCCTATATTCAATATTGAACACATAATTTCCTAGAAGAGCATATTTAACAAATTTTAGAATCTATTGGCAAATAAAAAAATAACTGATAGGTTCAAATAATGATAATAAAAATGATCCACTATCTTTTTTCTGAATATTTTAGTGATAGATTCTTTCCATCTGAATTCTTCTGAATAAGGTTTATTTCATATTTATTTTTGTGGTACTGATTTTAGTTATTATTTTCATCTAGTTTGACAGTATTTTTCTTTGAAATATTTGTGATCATTTTTCCATCACTCATTGGTTTTCATAATTTCACTTAAAACAGCCAGTAAGAGTTTGTTTCTCGTTTAAAGATAACATATCTTGTCCTCCCTTATCTAATATATATATATTTTTTCTTTTTGGCTCCTCAACCCAGCAACATTCTTATGATTCATGAAAGTATTGCATTCATTTTGCCTTATATACTAAAACATTCTGTGGACCTTATTATTTCTCTCATTTCTTTGTAATATTTTAAAGTCATTTATGCTATATCTTTATTCACAAATTTGGTTTGTTATTTTCTGAATTTTCCATTTTTATTCTTTTTTCACATGTTAATCATATATATATATATATATAAATATAACATATATCACATATAATGGGACACCTTGTTTTTCTTAACTTAATGGATTTTACATTTATGTCTGCTTATTTTATAATTTACAATTGTTTTCCAAGTGTTCTTTATCTTCCATTTGTTATTTCCTTGAATGTGCTTGTCATAATTTTCTTAAGCCCATACTTTATACTTCTATTATTTGGATTCATAAATGAGCCCTGAGCTTATCTTCTCTTACTGTTTTCTCTTTTTGACAGATGGTCTTGCCTCATATTCTTGTTTGTTCCACATGTGTATATGTTAGACAATAGTTATAAAAAAGAATGTATGAATGATTTTATAATGTCTTCCTTCAATGAGGATTTCCCACTCCCTATGGCAGGCAGCTAACTATATGGAGACCCTAGAATAATACCACATCATACTCAGTCCATCTGAGAACAATTAATCCTGGGCTTCATTTTTGTGAGGTGTTGTCTATTTCCATCTCATCCATAGTTCTGGGATTTAGGCTTTTACATTCTCATCCAAGCACTGGGTGTCAACCCACTCACCTCCATCTTGTGGCTACCTGAGCTATAGTTTCTGTTCCAATAGCCAGTAATTGTGCTGTAAATTCTACTGTGTCTGGCAAAAGAAGATGCCCTGAAGTGGGGAGGAAAACTATTAATTTCATTTAATTTCCCTAGACTTTTACTCCCTTACAGATTGTTTTTCTACAAATTTCTCAATGTCTTAGTAATTTTCACTTTTTTAGCATATATTTTCAAATGTCTAAGATTCTCAACATCATATTACAGGCTTATCATTATGAGCATACATAACAGTATAATTTCCCTTTAGGAATAAAATGTAATACTAATCTGAGCAATTTATAGAAATGTAGTTAAGACACACATGCACACACAGGGAGGGAGAGAGAGAGAGAGAGAGAGAGAGAGAGAGAGAGAGAGAGAGAGAGATTGGTAACCAATATAGCAATGTGTTTGCATGATTACATCTAGGTTAATCAACTCACGAATGTGCTCATTAAACTATTTTAGTATTTTTCTGTATTTCAACTATAACATTTATTTAAAAATAAAAATAACTTATTTAAAAATAAAATAAAACAACTATATCTTTAGAAGAACTACATCATAGCTCATAGTTTCCAAGAAGTTGTTTTTGGACTGGAATAAAATTATTCTCTCCCTTTGCTCCAATCTTTGAAACTGTACTTAGATTTCCTTTGTGCCAATTAATGCATTTCATCTTGTTAGTATACTTGTATATATCTGAATTAGATATATATATTAGAAATGTAGAAAAAAATAAAATGGCATATAACTTTAAGCCATCTTTTTATTCCTCTATAATGCATAATGCTATACTTTAAACATAGTATGAATTTAGGGCATGTTTATTTACTAAAATATAATTTTCATCTCCAAAATGGAATGTCAGATATAGACATATGCTACTGAAATAAAATTGCAAGGGAAAATATGATGTCTACACCCAGAAAACCACTAGCTGTTAACTTCATCCTTAGATGCAGAGATGATGCTCCTGAAGGCACACCCTTCCAGGTTTGCACATGTCTTGTGTCTGAGATTGGTGGGAGTGAGTACTCCCTAATCCAGAGATGCCTACTGAGTTGGCTGTGGCTTTGTTGGACCTACAACAACATTTGACTTTGTCCAAGATCACAGTCCCTAATTTGGAGACATGTTGTTTCTTGAGAGCTTATTTGGAGGTTCTAGCAGGGGAGCGCAGCTACTCGTAAATCCTTGAACGAAGAACGGTCCTCCTCTATCGGGGAAGGTCATCCTCTTTGACCCAGCGCGCAGCTTCCGGAGGTACGCACATGGAGCGGCTAGTGAGCAAGGAGACACCCGCCTAGCCAACCAGATCAGCTGAATCAAGCCTGGCAATGAGGTGACAGATGTCGCAGCCAGATCGCCCTCACATCCCGTGTTGATTCTTAATACACATCTTGCATGGTATTACAGGCTGAATTTTGTGTTCCTTCAAAGAACATATTTTGAAATTCAAACTGCCATCCCCACACTTCAAATGTGACTATTTGAAGATAGTGTCTTTCAAGAAGTAATTAATAATTACACTATACTGTAATAAGTGTGACTGATGTCCTTGTAAATAAAAGTCATCAGGACACAGAGAGCACAAAGGGAAGACAGAAAATACAGTGAGAAGAAAACCATAGTGTAAGTCAGGTAGAAAGGCTCTCAGAAAACCAACCTTGCAGAGAGACCTTAATTTTGGACTTCTAGCTCTGAGAAATGTGAGAAAGTAAATTACTGTTGCAGTAGCTCCCTGTTCCGTGGTAGTTTTTTTTTTTATGGAAAACTTACTAAACTAATACACATCTTGAATGCTGTCTCAGAACCATTTTTTCATAATCCAGCCTGTGACAGTTGGAACTAAAAGTTGCCTAAGACATTAATTAAGAGAATGGAATTTTGGAACTGATGCAGGAAAACAATGAAAAAAATACCACTCAAGAGAGCATTGCCAGAATTACATCACGGTCAATATTCTTCCTTTACCCATTCCTGCTCCCCTTCTCTTCCTTTCATAAGTATAAGTGACTAGTAATGTCTTTTTAACTGAAACTCTGACTTAGCTTCTGCTTCCAGAAAATATGAAGTTCATTCATGTAGGAAGGATTGATGATGATCAAATTCAGTACAGGGAGAAAGTATTAGAACTTCCACATATCATTCAGTTTCTCTTTTTCATAAGTCTATGTATGCATTAAATGGACATATACCTCATAATGACAATTCAGTCAGCAATAAACCAAATTTCTAAGAGTGTTTTTCTAAGATCATATTGCCTAATGATGTAGCCATCATTGCTTGTGGTAAGTAAACTCTATGACATTTTCACAGTGATAAAATCACCCAATGATACATTTCTCAAGACGTGTCCCTGTCTTTAAGCAATGCATGACTATATGTGTGTGTTCATGTATGTCTGTACATGTTATATTATTATATGTATTACTTGATATAATATTCATACTACTGATAAATAGCCTATATATTATCATATGTGGGTGCACATGTAACATAAGTGCTGCTTAGGCATAATGGTTAAGAAAAAGGGCTATAGATCACAAGACAGGTCTGGATATATTAATTTGATCCCTGTAATCATGTAGTTTTAGATAAGATAATCTTTCTGTGCCTGTTTTCTCATCAAAAAAATGGAAATGATCCAGTTCATAAGATTGTAATTGAAAATTAAATAAATTGGTGTCTATCACATAAAAATCATTAAATAAATTATAATAATTATTGTTACATATTCTACTTAAAATTATGAAGTTCATGGTCCTAAAAACTTGGAAAACACTAAACTATAGTAAAATATATTTACTTTTTGCAAATATTTTGGTAAAAATAATGAAAGAAATCAGATCAAAAAGTCTACTTTGGCAATGTGACGAACAAGAAAAAAGTAAAACAGACCTCCTCTTAAGACTGTGACAAAGCAGAAAGCATACTTAATGTGACATTTTACAGTCTTTTTGAAATGGTAAATTCTTTAAAAGTCTGGACTGTATCTGCCAAGATTATTCCTATAGTGTTTGGTGCAAATAGATATCAAAAAATAAAACAACAGGGTAGGTAGGGTGTCACATAACTGTAATCCCAGTAACTGGAGATAATGCGCAGGAGGATCACGAGTTTAAGGCCAGTCTCAGCAATTTAGTGAAATTAAAAAAAAAAAAAAAAGGATAGGAATGTAGGTCAGTGGTTAAGCATCCCTGGGTTCAATTCCCATTATCAAAAATAAAGGAATAAAGTCAAATGACCAATTTTTTAATAAATAATAAAATAAAGCTTAGATTCTGCAATATTGTGAACATATTGGTAAGAGTTTCCAAAACACAATTAAAGTTTCTAAAATCAACAATAAAAACAATAAATCTACTAAAACAAAAATTTCAGCCATAATAGAATATGTGTAAAGTTGTGAATGACCAAATTAAAGCAAATTTGGGGGACTTGGTCAAAGTTGAAATGTGAGACTTTTTCTAAGATGTTTGTCAAATTATGCACAGACATACACATACAGGCTCACACAAATAAAATTATTTTGTCTTGTTTTAAAACCCCTGATGTGTGCATAATGGAAATAAGCTTACATACCAAAATTATTTTAATGTGATATTTATTGTATAAATATATTATATATTTACATATGTCTATATATAATAGTAAATAGTATTTATATTATTAATATATTACACATATTTTGCATATAACATGCATATATACATATATACATATGTATATACATATATTACATTTACATTCTTTGAATAGATATGATCTTACTTCTTTGCTTTTTACTGCTTTCCTAGACCTAACATCTGTCTCTGTATATATATATATATATATATATATATATATATGTCTATGTGTGTGTGTGTGTGTGTGTATAGATATATATGAGTATATCTATATCTATCTATCTATATATATATATATATATATATCAGTGAAGGAGTAGTTGAGTAAAAAGAGAGAGTAAGACTAAATTTTATTGTCCTTGTATAATATATCAGATGAGTTACCTTTGTTACAGTGTAGAATTTATTGAATAAAATTTATTTAAACAGTTTTTATTCAAATATTTATATTGCACAGATCCTTTCAAACAACAACAAAAAGGAAAATCTCCTATTTTAAAAGACTATAAGTGGAATTCTTTCTTGCAAGTACCATTGATCTATTGGGTTGTTATGATTCTAAAATGCATTATGTTGTAGAGTGATTTTATTTTCTGTATAGTTTGTAAAATGTCTCCATATTATCATTATAAGAATTGTTTCATCATTCTTCATGTTTACTCATCAATTATTCCCAAGTATGTTAAACAAGAAGAATATGTGTTAAACAAGAAGAATATGTAGTAAACAAGGAAGGAATGATAGAATCTCTTAGAACCATGATGTATTAGTGGAATAAATTATTATCCTTCTACTTTATTATTATGTTGCTCAAAATATTGCATTTTTCAGGAACATATTTAAAAAGACAACACAGGCCCTGGCTCCTCCTGTCCAGCAGCTAAGGGCAGAATGCTCAGTAGCAGCTCTTGCTCTTTCAGGTGAGAACAGGGGCTGGAACAGGGGCCTTTCGAAGTTTCAAGACGCAGACTAGAGGGTGACTGCATTTTGTGTTGCTCCAGGACTCAGGATTCAAGAAGATGAGATATTGAGAGACTTGGGACCAACTCAAAGCCACCAGGTGAGTCTCTCCTATTGGGGGGAAGCCCCCAATTGGGCGGTAGTCCTAGAAAGCAGGGAACTTTGTGAAGTAGAGTTGCCCAACGAGACACCCCTCCCCCCACTGGAGCAGTGAACCTGGACAAATGGGAGCATTGTAGAGAAGGGTCGCTCAGTACAACGCTGGGACTCAGAGCAACCCACCAGAGCTCTGGGCAGCTGCCCAGAGGAGGAGGCACACTGTGAGTTGTTTGGACTCAGAGCGACCGCACTGGAATACAGGGCGGGGGGGCTGCCCGGAGGAGGAAGAGGAGCATGGCGGGTTGCTTGGACTCAGAGTGACTGAAACAGAGCTCTGGGCAACTGTTGGGAGGAGGAGGTGTGCAGCGAGTTGCTTGGACTCCGAGCGACTGGAACTCCGCGTGGCTGCTCAGAGGAGGAGCTGCACAGCCAGGCGATTAGGTGCAGAGCACGGTCCCAGGACCTAGGCGGCTTCTTGGTGGAAAAACTGCACAGAGACAAGCTGAGGGGCAGAGCGAAGGTTCCAGGAATGCGGGCAGCTTCTCTGAGGAGGGGCAGCCTAAGGAGACTCTTCTGCGCAGAAAAAGGCTCTCAGGCCCAGGAGGTAGGTCCGGGTCCCTGGGAACGTAGCAGAGGAAGGCTGCACAGCCCAGGCGGTAGTTGTGGATTGAGGGGAACATCTAGGAGGGGAACTGACCAGCGAGACCTCCCACTGGGTGAGTCTTCCCTGCCGAGTGAGGTTTTCCAACAAGGACAATAAAACCAGAGACACAGGCCCAAACAGACCTTGCCTCAGCCTGCAGCCTAGTTCCCCTTTGGATGACCATTGGTCAACAAGTGGAGGCACCTCTGCCCACTAGCAGGGAATATACCCCACTTGAAGGCCACCACCCCTAGAGAGGCAGCTTCTTCGTGGAGCTCCCCATTATCAACTTCCTCCAAGACTTCACACTACTGAAGACTGAGAGGGGATATACTAGAAATCCTTAGGGACATTATAAGTCAATAGAGGAAATCTGCAATATCTCAGCAGTCCACTGATACCTGAACAATATGAGAAAACAAGGGAAGAAAATGACCCAAACAAATCTAGATGTTACATCAATAAAATCCAATGACAGCATGGCAGAAGGAATGACAGAAAGGGAGTTCAGAATATACATAATTAAAATGATCAGAGAAGCAAACGATGAGATGAAAGAGCAAATGCAGGCATTGAATGATGAGATGAAAGAGCAAATGCAGGCATTGAATGATCGCACCAATTCACAGTTAAAAGAGCAAATACAGGAAGCAAAAGATCATTTCAAAAAAGAGTTAGAGATATTGAAAAAAAAAAACAAACAGAAATTCATGAAATGAAGGAAACAATAAACCAAATTAAGAACTCCATAGAAAGCATAACCCATAGGATAGAACACCTGGAACACAGAAACTCAGACATTGAAGAAAAAATATTTAATCTTGAAAACAAAGTTGACCAAAGAGAGAAGATGGTAAGATCATGAACAGAATCTACAAGAATTATGGAATGTCATGAAAAGGCCAAATTTAGGAATTATTGGGATTGAAGAAGGCTTAGAGAAACAAACCAAAGGAATGAACAATCTATACAATGAAATAATTTCAGAAAATTTCCCAAATCTGAAGAATGAAATGGAAAAATCAAGTACAAGAGGCTTATAGGACACCAAATACACAAAATTACAACAGACCCACACCAAGGCACATTATTATGAAAATACCTATAACATACAAAATAAAGACAGAATTTTAAAGGCTGTGAGAGAAAAGAACCAAATTACATTTAGAGGGAAACCAATATGGATATCAGCAGTATTTCAATCCAGACCCTAAAAGTTAGAAGGACCTGGAAGAATATTTTTCAAGCCCTGAAAGAAAATGGATGCAAACCAAGAATCTTACACCCAGCAAAACTTACCTTCAGATTTGATGATGAAATAAAATCATTCCATGATAAACAGAAGAAAAAGAATTTACAAAAAGTAAACTGGCATTACAGAACATTCTCAGCAAAATATTCCATGAGGAAGAGATGAAAAACAAAGATGCAAATCAGCAAAGGGAGGAACTATTCTAAAGGAATTGTCAAATAAAGGAGAAACCAAGTCGTGTCAAAAAAAAAAAAAAAAAAATGAGCCAAATGACCGGGAATACAAATCATATCTCAATAATAACCCTGAATGTTAATGGCCTGAACTCATCAATCAAAAGACATAGACTGGCAGATTGGATTAAATAGAAAGATCCAACAATATGTTGCCTGTAAGAGACTCACCTCATAGAAAGAGATACACATAGACTACAATTGAAAGGATGGGGAAAAATATATCCTGCACATGGACTCAGCAGAAAGCTGGGGTATCCATCCTCATATCAGATAATGTGGACTTCAACACAAAGTTAGTCAGAAGGGATGAAGGACATTTCATACTGCTTAAGGGAAGCATAAATCAGCAAGTCACAACAATCATAAATATCTATATCCCAAACAATGGCTCATCCATGTATGTCAAACAAATCCTTCTCAATTTCAGAAATCAAATAGACCATAACACAGTAATACTAGGTGATTTTAACACACCTCTCTCACCACTGGACAGATCTTCCAAACAAAAATGGAACAAAGAAACCATAGATCTCAATAACACAATCAATAATTTAGACTTAACGGACATTTATAGAATATACCATCCAACAAAGAGCAAATACACTTTCTTCTCAACAGCACATGGATCCTTCTCTAAGATAGACCATATATTATGCCACAAAGCTAATGTGAGCAAATACAAGAAGATAGAGACACTACCTTGTATTCTATCAGATCATAATGGATTGAAATTAGAAATAAATGAAAGAATAAAAAACAGAAACTACTCCAACACCTGGAGATTAAAGAATATGCTATTATATGATGAATGGATAACAGAAGATATCAGGAAGGAAATTAAAAAATTCTTAGAGGTAAATGAGAAGAAAGAAACATCATATCAAAATCTCTGGGACAGTGTGAAAGCAGTACTTAGAGGAATATTTATTTCATGGAGCGCTTTCAATAAAAGAAGAAAAAATCAACAAATAAATGATGTAACACTACAGCTCAAAGCCCTAGAAAAAGAAGAACAGACCAACACCAAAAGTAGTAGAAGACAGGAAATAGTTAAAACCAGAGCTGAAATCAACAAAATTGAAACAAAAGAAACAATACAAAAAATTGACAAAATAAATAGTTGGTTCTTTGAAAAAATAAACAAAATTGATAAACCTTTAGCCACACTAACAAAGAGAAGACGAGAGAAAACCCAAATCGCTAAAATTAGGAATGAACAAGGAAATATCACACCAGACACGAGTGAAATACAAAACATAATTAGAAGCTAATTTGAAAATCTATACTCCAACAAAATAGAAAATTTTAAAGACCTCAATAGGTTTCTAGAGACATATGAATTGCCTAAACTGAATGTGGAGGACATACACAAATAGACCAATTTCAAGTAATGAAATAGAAAAAGTCATCAAAAGCCTACCAACAAAGAAAATCCAGGACCAGATGGGTTCTAAGAGCTCATTCCAATGTTTCTAAAAGTATTACATGAAAGAGAAGAGGAGGGAACCCTCCCAAACTCATTCTATGAAGTCAATATTACCCTGACCTAAACCAGACAGAGACACATTGAGGAAAGAAAATTTTAGACCAATATCCTTAATGAACATCGACATGAAAATTCTCAACAAAATTTTAGCAAATCACAAACAAAAACATATTAAAAAGGTAGTACACTATGATCAAGTGGGTTTCATCCCAGGGATGCAAGGTTGGTTCAACATCTGGAAATCAATAAATGTAATTCACCGTATCAACAGACTTAAAGTCAAGAATCACATGATTATTTCAATAGATGCAGAAAAAGCATTTGACAAAATATGGCACCCCTTCATGCTCAAAACACTAGAAAAAATAGGGATAGTGGGAACATTCCTTAACATTTTAAAGGATATCTATGCTAAGCCCATGGCCAATATCATTCAAAATGGTGAAAAACTGAAAGCATTCCCTGAAAAACTGGAACAAGGCAGGGATGCCCCCTTTCACCACTTCTATTCAACATTGTCCTTGAAACTCTAGCCAGAGCAATTAGACAGACCAAAGAAATTAAAGGGATACGAATAGGAAAAGAAGAACTCAAACTATCCCTATTTGATGATGATATGATTATATACTTAGAGGAACCAGGAAATTTCACCAGAAAACTTTTAGAACTCATAAGTGAATTTAGTAATGTAGCAGGTATAAGATCAATGTTCATAAATTGATTACATTTTTATACATAAGTGATGAATCTTTGGAAAGAAAAATAAGAAAACTACCCATTAACAATAGCTTTGAAAAAAATAAAATATTTGGGAATCGATCTAACAAAAGAAGTGAAAGACCTCTACAATGAGTACTACAGAACACTAAAGAAAGAAATTAAAGAAAACCTTAGAAGATGGAAAGATCTCCCATGTTCTTGGATAGGAAGAATTAATACTGTCAAAATGGCCATATGACCAAAAGTGCTGTACAGATTCAATGCAATTCCAATTAAAATCCCAATGACGTACCTTGCAGAAATAGAGCAAGCAATTATGAAATTCATCTGGAAGAATAAGAAACCCAGAATAGCTAAAGCAATCCTTAGCAGGAATAGTGAAGCAGGGGGTATTGCAATACCAGATCTTCAACTCTACTACAAAGCAATAGTAACAAAAACAGCATGGTATTGGTACCAAAATAGACAGGTAGATCAATGGTACAGAATAGAGGACACAGTGACAAACCCAAATAAATACAATTTTCTCATATTAGACAAAGGTGCCAAAGTATGCAATGGAGAAAAAATAGCCTGTTTAACAAATGTTGCTAGGAAAATTGGAAATCCATATGCAGCAGAATGAAATTAAACCCCTATCTCTCACCCTGCAGAAAACTCAACTCAAAATGGATCAAGAAACTCGTAATCAGACCAGAGACCCTTCATCTTATAGAAGAAAAAGTAGGTCCATGTCTTTAACATGTTGGCTTAGGATCAGACTTCCTTAACAGGACTCCCATAGCACAAGAAATAAAAGCAAGAATCAACAACTGGGATAGATTCAAACTAAAAAGCTTTCTCTCAGCAAAGGAAACTATCAGCAATGCGAAGAAAGAGCCTACAGAGTGGGAGAAAATCTTTGCCAATCATACTTCAAATAGAGCACTAATCTCCAGAATCTATAAAGAACTCAAAAAACTCTACACCAAGAATACAAATAACCCAATCCACAATTGGGCTAAGGAAATGAACAGACACTTCACAGAAGAAGATCTACAAGCAATCAACAAACATGAAAAAATGTTCCACATCTCTAGTAATAAGAGAAATGCAAATCAAAACCACCCTAAGATTCCATCTCACCCCAATTAGAATGGCAATTATGAAGAATACAAGCAACAACAAGTGTTGGCGAGGATGTGCGGGAAAAGGTACACTCATACATTGCTGGTGGGGTTGAAAATTGGTGTAGTTACTCTGGAAAGTTGTATAAAGATTCCTCAGAAAAGTTGGAATGGACCCACCATTTGACCCAGGTATCCCACTCCTTGACCTATACCCAAAGGACTTAAAATCACCATTCTATAGAGATGCAGCCACATCAATGTTCATAGCTGCTCAATTCACAATAGCCAGATTGTGGAACCAACCTAGATGTCCTTCAATTGATGAATGGATAAAGAAACTGTGGTATATATATACAAGGGAATATATTACTCAGCCATGAAGAATGATAAAATTATGGCATTTGCAGACAAATGGATGAAATTGGAGAATATCATGCTAAGTGAGATAAGCCAATCTCAAAAAACCAAAGGACAAATGATCTCTCTGTTAAGCGAATGATGACACATAATGGGTGGTGGGAGGGGTTATTGTTAGGGTTAGGGTTTGGGAGGGGGGCAAGAATGGAGGAAGGAAGGACTGTATAGAGGGAAAAGAGGGGTGGGAGGGGTGGGGGGAAAAGAAAAAATGGCAGAATGAATCAAACAACATTACCCTATGTAAATTAATGATTACACAAATGGTATGCCTTACTCCATGTACAGAGAAACAACATGTATCCCATTTGTTTACGATAAATAAAAAATAAAATAAAATAAAAAGACAACACAGAATCTTTGTGGGTTTCTTTTATATTTGTAGTACCAAGGATTGAGGATTGGGAGTTTTCATTTTCTTCCCATGGTGTAAAGAAATGTGATGATTTGTAGTTGAGTTCAGTCAGAAGATAAGAGCAAAGAAAATGATGTAATACTGTGGGCTTTAATGATATGATGAAGTTTATCATATTGATTAAAACTGACATGATGGTATTTTAAATGAATTTTGTCAAACTTAAAATCAATAAGCAATATATTATCAAGGACAAAATGGAAATACAGTCTTCTCCAGTTGGTCAAAGAAAAGTACTTCACTCAATCATTTTGGAATATGAATCTAGATCCAATTAACAAAATGGGATGCATAACTATGATTTTTTTGTGTGTGTAAAATTCACTGATTAAGACAGTTGATGGTGTTTAGAATTTAATAATACTAAGTAAAGATGTATTCATTGTGCCTGTATACTAAAATATGCAAATTATGACTTAAAATGAACATACAATTCAATAAGTTTAAAATATTCCAGGGAGCTGAGATGGCAAATAGTGATGACTATTATTCTCAGTAATCCAGTGTTTAAAGATCACATCTCAAGGGTGGGAGGGGTGGGGGGGAAGGGAAAAAAAAAAGAAACATCATTACCCTATGTAAACGTAAAAAAATAAATAAAAAAAAAATCAGAAAAAAAATAAATAAAAAAAAATAAAGATCACATCTCATTAGTTTTAAAAATCCTATGTGGAATCTTGATGCATGTATTTCCATTTTGAAGTCATAATGAATTTTTAATATTGTATTGTAAGATACTATTAAAGCCAAAATTAAACACACAATTCTTAATTGTGAATTACATAATTTCCTTATTTTATATCATATTTCCTCATTTCAAAAAAGAGGCTATCTATGTCTACTGATATTTCCCAGGACCCTGTAGAAATAGAGCAGAGATATGGAATCATATAAGATACAATTGAAAATTTCATATTACTTTCACACTATAAGTGACCATTAAAGAGCCTTGTAATGTAATATATATTTCAAAAACCTAGAAAAAAAGGATTTTCAGTGTTTTCACCCTAAAGAAATGATAAATTTTGGGGGAATTACATTTTAAACATTGCATATTGCATACTTGTATGTATGTATTGAAATATCACTTGAATACTTTATTAACATGTACATTTTAATACATTAGTTAAAAATAATTTGAATAAAAATGCATATATGATAATGACTAGTATTTTGAGAAGCATAAAGAATAAAGAGAAGGTTATATTATGATGTCTTCAAAAGTATTTTCTCAGCAAACTCGGGCTTATTTTCTTAGAATAACTATAAAGTTTATGGAAAAGTTTCTGAGAATAATACGAAAAATAATATAAATGTTGGAAAGCAAGTAGATTAAAGAGGCTTATATATGAAGAAGAATATCTGAATAGGAGCTTCTCCTTACATAGGAAAAGCATTACATGGCATTATTAGACTTGGTGAAAAATTTAAAATAACCAGTTTGCTAAACTTTATTGCCAATCTTATAAATTAAGGATATAAATTGATATTCACTTGAAATATAAATTCCTAATACATTGTTTGGATATTACAGATTTTGTGCCAATATCTGCTGAATACATTAGCCACTCATTGGAAAGAGTTAGCTGTTGTTATTCCCTTTTGATCATAGAAACCTCAAATATTCATTTAATATTAACAAACATTGTACACTTTAAAAATACAGCCATCCACCTAAGTATCTATTTTACACAAATTTTTTGGTTATTTTTGGAACAGATTATATAAAATATTTATTCAAGTTTTAGCATATTTCCCTTGAGAAAAATGTTTTACAATTTTTCATTTATATATTACTATTTTTGTGGGCTTGAATTTATTTGAAATGACAAATTAAATGGGAAGTCTTTTAGGTGTTATTTTATCTCTTAGATTGAATGGTTTGATTTTAATTCATTTCAAAAAATAGGGCATGGCAAAACAGTTTACTCTTTTGTTTCATAATATGAAAACATTATATAAAAGTTGTAAGAGTGTAGTGCAATATTTATGATTGCTAGAATATATTTTGTAAAACTTTTGTTTAATATTTAAAGAATATTTGTTTAAAAAATCACATATATAGATACAAATCAGAAATAGGACAGTTCTGATTCTAACATTTATGGCATTTCTATATCTTACTGTTCAAAATAAAGAAATGACTTGTATTTCTAAATCCAAGAGGTTAGAAAATTTCTCTAAATTCTTTTCTTGGTATTTAAAGCTAATAGTCTTCTAATAATTTTGTGTGTCAGTTAATCTGAAACTATGTCTGCCAAACTTTTTGTTCCAAACTCTATTAATTTACTAAAGGAGTAGCTAAAGAAAATGTTGCTGCTGCTAATAGCCACCATTGGTTTATATACATATTCTCAGGATTTTGTTAAGTGCATAATTATTGGGCTTAAGTTTCACAACCAGAAAGAAATGCTGGCAAGGGACAGTTTTCACTATTAAATGTTAGTATAGAACTCATAAAATATAAAATCTAGGTAAAAACTGTAGAGATCTGAGGGAATTATCTCAAAGGATTCCTGGGATAAGACTGGTCTAAGTACAAAGATTAGAGTTGGAAGCACATGAACCATAATAGATATGTGCTGTGTTGCAGGGTGCAAAGAAGAACCAACAAATCACTGCAATGAACAAAACCAATATAAAGGAGGAGAGCAAAGGCAGAGCCAGTCAGAGAGGCAACTAGCACAAGTGATAAGACAACTTGGCAGTGTAGTGATGGATCCTCCTAGTTGTCGAGGCCAATTCCTATCTATGAGTATTATTCTATCATAACCATTAGAGTCCTTTTTACATTATAATCTGCTTAGGTAATAAATTCCATAAGTACCCTTCTTATAAGCATTGCAAATAGTTTTTTTTTTTTTTTTTTTTTTTTTTTTTTTAATACTGTAGACAAACAGTAGCCATGCAGGGTTTAAATCAGAAGGGAAATAATTCTGATTTCTGATCAGAAGTTTCACTCTAGCAGCTGCCTTTGGGGCTCAAAATTCTTGAATATTCACAAGGAGTATTCAAGAAAGTTAATTACACAAGGAAGTTAATTACAGATATACAGATTAGAGATTATGGTGGATCAAACCTAATGACAGCAGTACAGATGGAAAGAATTCCTTGGAATTTTATATATTTTAAAGTAGAGTTAAAATGATAGTTTGGTTTGTGATGGTATGTTTCCATTTTGCTTTGTATTTTTTTTTCTTTTAAACAATGGATTATAGCAAGAAATATGTTTTTCTTATCCTAATATCTAGAAGGAAAAATTTACCACCCATAGAAACAGTGAAGGCTGTATTGTAGATGAGAATTTTGTGAAAATTCATCTAATCAAATTATCAAATTTCATTTGATATTTAGCATATCATATTTGTATATGCTAAATTTTAAGGTATTGAGAAAATCAAATGGTAATGAATATAGGTTTTTGTATATGATAGTTAGATTTATAAAAGAAGACTGTATTAAACATAAAAATTTGAGAGTTGTCAGTTTATAGGTGATATTTAACCACAAGTCTGGATGAAATAATCACTAATTAGAAATGGGGTCCTTCAATATTAAAAGTTGGAGAGAGCTGGTAACAGTGGTGCACACCTGTAATCCCAGATGCTTGGGAGGCTGAGGCAGGAAATTGCAAGTTCAAAGTCAGCATAAGCAACTTAGCAAGGCCTAAGCACCTTAATGAGATCCTGTCTCAAAAAAAAAAAAAGATTGTTGGAATGAGGAATAAGAAGCAACATCAGAGATGAGGGACCAACTCCTATTATTTGGGAGAAAATTGAAGAGAGTATTTAGAACATTAATGAATCTTTTAAAATATTTTCCTCTGAATAAAATTTTCTTCATTCTGTGTCTAAATTTTATATTTCTATTTTATTTTATGTTCTCTCAAATGAATTGTTCAAATGTCAGTCACCAAGTCAATGATATTATTTTATCTCTGACAGTATACTCTCAGAAGTCTTTAATGTTAATTGTCACACAGTGTTCAAAACACATTATGATTATTCTATTCTTATATATTAACAAGATAAAGAGATCATCGCCTTTGATTTGGCTTCATGAACTTCAGTTAATTGTCTTCAGAGTTTACCTAAACAAATGGCTTTAAAAATTTTGTCCTAAAAAGTAACAAATTATTATTTTACATTATTCTCATTTTTAAATATCGCACCACAGCATATTCAACTCTAAATTTTAATTTTACATGAAGTCAATTAATGTTTTCATCTAAAAAGAAGATGTTAACAAATATGCAAATTTTATATTTCAATATTGGTTGGGATTCATCATTTTATTATGTCAGTCATCAAAAATATTAACTTTGAAGAATTATAGAATAAAAATGATGACTTTTGTTGAAATAGTGTATGTGAATGCTTTTATGGAGTGTATGTGAATCTAGAGTTTGAAGAAAATGTATGGAACTCAATGAGAAAATAATAATTTATATTAGATTAATGTAAAATTTACCATAAAATACTAAACCTATTCACTTTAATTCATATTTATGCAGCAACTCTTTGGGGTAAACAATAAGTCAAACCATTTTAAACTTTGTCTTATTTTCTATTTAGAACAAAAGAAAACATGACTAACCACTCTAATTTGAGTATAACATTATCTGCATAGTCCAAGAGAAAAATAATTTCTAAAATCATCAGGACCAGTTAATATTAACCAAAATTTACATTAACCAAAATTTAATTTTAATATACATTTTGAAAGCAATAAAGTACATGTCAGTAACATGAAACTTGAAAATGCCAAAAGGCTTATTTAAAATGAATTCTTTGGGGAAAAAAAAACATTTTAAGCAATTCACTATATCTCACTTGCTTCTTTTACCCTTCATTTGGCTACTTAACAAACATTTAAATGTAAATGATAATCATGTTACTTATTTCAATGATGGTATTATATGCTAGATGGGTCACTAAAGTAAACTGCAAAGTTATTAGAATGATGTAATAAGTATGTAAATGGAAGTAGTTGCAGTTTATTAGAGAAAATATTAATCTTTAGCTTCACAAAAATATTCTTCTGTTCACTTTTTCAAATGTTTATGTTAATTGTTTAAACATAAGCTTTACATTGCTCATTATATTATTATTTAAAATATATGCTGAAGATAGTTCTGAGTTGTATTTGGAATTAACTTTCTTGAGTCCCATACAAATAGAAAATCTCCAAAATGTAATTTCATAGAAACCAAAAAAAAAAAAAAAAATCAAAAATAAAGGAGCACACGAATAAGGTACACATTTCCAGTAGGCTCTTTCAAATATCAGACATAATTTATTTAATGTTTATGAGGAAAATCTGCATTGTTGGGACTAATGACACGTTAACTAACTCAGGCTGACTCCTTACTCCCTGGTGAGTGAGCTAGATCAAGGCCTCAAAGGCGGTTTCAAAAGTTAATGACAATAAATCGGACCACTGTCAGGGATTGGTTAACAACAGTTCCACAAACGTGATCAGTTCGTGCTTGCCATATAGTCCTATGGGACTCTGACCTGCGTGAACCTCTGCCCCTTGCTGACCTTTAAGCTGATTGGTTCCCATCTAGCTCCCACCCTACATAAAAGCTGTGTGACTTCCTCAATAAAGGAGATTCCTGCTGTGCCTCCTGCGCTGACAGACCTCCCAGCTCTGGTGTGTTTCCTTTGCCGCCTACACTCATCATCCTGCTCGGCCCTGTATTCTCCTCGGGCAGGCCCTGAGGAGGTACATTGGACCTTGTTGCCCGACAGGGAGCAACACTGCATGTGGATAATAAGTGCTATTTTGGTTATAAAAATGAACCCTATACAGCTTCTTATAAACCTTACCATATATGCAATTCTTAACTCCAGAAGATTTTACTGTGAAGGTAGCTCACGTGAAGAATGGGACACTTAAGGATAACAGAATACCATGCACCACAAGGCCTTTGCAATTAAGAATATTGTACCTGGGCCTTAGACAACACATACAGTCTAGTGTTGGAAACTTTTTGTAAGGGTTTTTGTTGTTGATATTTGTTTGCCTGTTTAATGATTCTGGGCTTTCCTATGGTTTAGTAGGTAAGGTCAGAACTGTGGGATACACAATTTTAGGGAGCATGATTTTCCATGAAAGTGCAATTTCCACTGCATTGCCTCACTCTGCTTAAGAAACTCTAAAGACTTAGAACTTACAGGAGCACAGTAGAGCTGCACATACTTAGCTAAATGTATTATTTTGTTTTTCTGAAAGTTTAAATGCTTGACAAATTTTGCCAGTCTCTGTCACTTTGACACTGAGGTCAAGGGTAGAGAGAAAAAGAGGCAGGGACACTATTGTCCTGGAACTTTTATATCTCTTACGAGGATAAAAAAGGACTACTATAAACATAAAAACATCTACTGCATCTAATTTTACAAAAAGCATATTTCAGTTAGTAGTCTTTCTCCTTATTTGTAGATATAGTACATTGTGGTTGCCTTCTAATTTTTTGTGGTATATTTATTTTACTGTACATTTTTGAATTTACATAGCAAAGTTGACTGACTTTGGGTGTAGTTTATGATTTGTAACACATGAACACAGTGTAGAATGATCAGCACAATCAGCATATTGAACAGTTCCATCAGTTTCCCATAATCTCTGGAAAATACTGAGCATTTCTTCATCACTATATTGTTGTTTTCAAGAATGTCTTAGAAGGCTGGGGATATAACTCGGTAATGGTGTACTTACTTAACATGGAAGAGGCCCTGAGTTTAATCCTCAGACCTGGCAAAAACAGAAAAAAGAATGTTCTCAGCGATTAAACTATACAATGTATAAAATTTTAAGACTAAACATGGAGTCTTTAAGACTCATCTACATTGTTATGTGTATCAATCATTTATTTCTTTTTAATTTTGGAGGAGTTTTCTGTTGTTTGGATATATCACAATTCATTTATCCATTCTTCCATTGAAGAACACCTGGATTGTTTCCAGGTTTGTGTGTCTAAGAATAGATCTGCTATTAACATTCTTGAGAGAGGTTTGTATCTGGACCAAGTTTTCATGACCTTTAAGTAAATATTCAAAACTAGGATCACCTGATTAGATGGTAAGTGAATGTTGGACTTTATTAGAAAATGCCAATGGTTTTCTGAACTGACTTAATTTTTTCATTGTCAGTATCTGTACAGAAGGATTCCATTTGAACTGGATCTTTAACAATTTGTAATTTAATAAGTTTAGCTATTTTAATAGGCATGTAGTGATATCTAATTCTTGATATGTGTAATTTATTTCTTCTGTACTTTGTCAGTATATTTAGAGGTTCATGCATTTCTTTATCTTTTCAAGTAACCATTTGTTTACAATTCTCTTTTTCTTTCAATTATTTCTAATTACTTCTGTATCATTTCATATTTTATGTGTTGCTCCCTGTCTGGCAACAAGGTCCAATGTACCTCCTCAGGGCCCGCCCGAGGAGAATACAGGGCCGAGCAGGATGATGAGTGTAGGTGGCAAAGGAAACACACCAGAGCTGGGAGGTCTGTCGGCGCAGGAGGCACAGCAGGAATCTCCTTTATTGAGGAAGTCACACAGCTTTTATGTAGGGTGGGGGCTAGGTGGGAACCAATCAGCTTAAAGGTCAGCAAGGGGCAGGGGTTCACGCAGGTGAGAGTCCCATAGGACTATATGGCAAGCACGAGCTGATCACGTTTGTGGAACTGTTGTTAACCAATTCCTGACAGTGGTCCAATTTATTGTCATTAACTATTGAAACCACCTTTGAGGCCTTGATCTAGCTCACTCGCCAGGGAGTAAGGAGTCAGCCTGAGTTAGTTAACGTGTCATTAGTCCCAACATTTATGCATTAGGAACTTTTTGTTCTGTTCTGTCTAGTTTCTTGAGGTAAATGCTCAAAATAATTTATCAATGTTTTTCCTAATCTAAGCATTTAATTCCATAAATGTCCCCTGAGTCATTACTTTATCCACCTCTCACAGATATAGACGTACTCTTTGTTAATTTTCGTTCAGTTCAAAATATTGTCTACTTTTTATCGAGACCTCCCTGCCTACCTGTGAGTCATTTAGAAGATGATGTTCTTATTGTTCTTTTAGTGTTTTGCCTTTTTTTTTCTTAAAAATTTTTCTGTTATCTTTCTGTTACTGACTTTACATCAATTCTATTATGAACCCCAAGTTTGACTGTGTGATATCAATTTTTTAAAATATGTTGAATTTCTTTCTTGAAAGTTTGCTATGGTTTATCTTGATGTGTGATTTGTAAACCCTTGAAAATAATAGATTTTTAGCATCTATGAAATATTATTAGTTCTGTTGTCTGATGTTGATATTTAGCTTTACACTCTGCCTGATTTTGTAGTTAGTAGTCCTATTGATAGTTTAGACTATGGAGCTTCATTCAAACTTGTGGATTCTTCTCTTCCTATTGTCTGCTCTATCCACTTTAATTTTATTTTGAACTTCTACTTCTATGTGTACACTCACTTTTTAAATTGTTTTTTTTTTATTTATACAGACTGACTTTTTTTTTTTTTTTTGGTGCTGGGGATCGAACCCAGGGTCCTGTGCTTATTAGGTAAGCACTTTACCAACTGAGCTATCTCCCCGGCCCCAGACTGACTTTTGACTAATTGTACACAGATGGGATACAACTTTTCATTTCTAGGGTTGTGCACGATGTAGATTCATACCATTTGTGTAATCACTTTTTTATATCTTCTAGGTAAATTGTTACTTTTATTGTTATATAATGTCCCTGTATGAGTTTAGTAATTTTCTAAAGAAAATTAAGTCTACTTCATCTGCTATTAGTATTCCTTTGATTTGTTTTGTATTTTAATATTTTCCAACATTTAAATTTTTACTTACTTACAATCTTTTAATTGAAATGCATTTATTATATGCAGAATGAAGACGGGTCATGGATAAAACACTCATTATACTTAGGGTCATTTACAAACATACACTTAGGCCAGTTATCCCAGGAGTTTAGAAACAAGTTTATGCCGTCATTTCCTGAAATCCTCCCCTTTCTTGATCTCGTTGGTATATTACATTTCCTTAGAGTTCCCTTTTCTGCCTCCCAAGCCCAGTGCTCTGCTTCACTTATACTATACTGTGAGGTCATTTTTCTCAACATATTCAGGGTCAAGCAATGGAAGGGGAAAAAAAAGAGAAAAAAAGACAAAGTGTGTTGTATGCTCTTGGTATTACAGTTTCTTTGATCAAAGATGAAAATTTCATTACTGCATAGATTTGAATGTCTGTGGCTTACCTGTGCCAGGGCATTTGACAGTATAAAAAATGCAAAGAAGAAAGAAGGAGAGGGGGGAGGGAGGGAGAGAGAGACAGACAGACAGACAAGAGGATCCATTTTTTGTTTCTTATTTCATAGTAGAGGGTTTCTCCTGGAGCACTCTCCATCTGCACTCTCCATCATGTGCTTGTTATTGGTGATTGTAGATTGCTGGCTTAGTTTAAATTCTGTTATTTTATTTCACTCCAAGTTTACCTTCTCCTATTTATATTTTTAGAGTTACTATAGCAAGTCCCTAAGTAACTGAGCAAGACCATATCAAAATACAAATAAAAAGAAGGGTGATTTGGGGATCTGGCTCAGAGGTTAAGCACCCCTGAGTTCAATTCCCCTTGCAAAAAAAAATAATAATAATAATAATTATAAAATTACTGGTTCATGGATATTGTTCGTATTTTATAACTGTTTCAGCAAAGAGTCAGAGTGGAATGAGCTTACTTTATCTTAGTCTGGAACTGAATCTCTTAATGGTATATTAGAATGAATGAATATTATCCATGTTAGTGAAACTCCAAATGAATAAATTATACCTGTGTGTGTGTGTGTGTGTGTGTGTGTGTGTGTGTGTGGTGTGATGATGTGAGTGTATTCTTTTTTTATTGATGTTGGTATCAGGGATTGATCCCACGGGTGTTTAATCAGTGATTCACATCTTCCATCATTTTAATTTTTTTTTTTTTAATTTTGAGACAGGATGTCACTAAGTTGCTTAGGGCTTCCCTAGGTTCCTGAGGTTCCTTTGAACTTAAAATTCTCCAGTCTCAGCCTCCTGAGATGCTGGGATAACAGGTGTGTGCTACTTCACAACTTGCAAGTATATTCCCTTTAGGCTATTTTTACCTATAAAAACCATGAATAAATATTATTGGCTTTCCTTGGAAATATCAGTGGAAGCCTCCATGACCCCTTACCTCCAGAATTCAGCATTCCTGCAGAACCAGCACCATGTGAACCATGCCAAGTTCTGACACCAACTCAATCAGTAGCAAGGATACCTTGGACCATGACTACAGTGGACTCTGCAGTCTCAGTGCCTTGGGCAGTTGCGCATGGTGAAACAAATCCTGGTGAAACACCTTTCTAATCACCTCTGTGTGCACAACCTGCCCCTATGTTCTTTAAATAAATTTTCACTTTTATACCCTGAGCCTATAATGGGTGTGGTCTGGGAGATTCCTAAGATGCCCTCAAGGCATCTTTCTTATCATCTCTGTGCAAAGTCTTGTCTTCTCTTTAATGGCAGGGATCTCTTCAACAATCCCAGTTTCCTTGAACCCAATATTATGTATGCTTCTTTGACTGAACTGCAAGTTTTTAAAATATTTCCTTTCTGCTCCCTCCTCCTGATTCTCACAGTAAACCTGGCTAAAAGCTGCCAGCAATCCTGAGCCACCACCTGAATGCTGTGCTGCCTTGAAATTTTCTGTACTATAAGGTACAGTGGTGCAAGCCTGTAATCCCAGGGTCTTGTGAGACTGAGGCAGAAAGATCACAAATTCAAGGTTAGATTTAGAAAATTAGCAAGATTAGCAGAAACTTAGCAAGGTTCTGTATTGAAATTTAAAAATAAAGAAAGAAAAAGGACTGGGTGTAGTTGAGAGGTAAAGTGTCCCTGTGTTCAATCCTCAGTACAAATAAATAAATAAATAAGAAAATTTCTCCATCAGGTTAATTAGTCCATCAGTTTTAAATTTAGCCTCACGCTAAGTCTCAGGACTTGGGCAGAATGTAACATGAAAGACTTCTATTCCACTTCCAGTAGAGCCCTCCTTTCCCTCTAAAACCCCACGAGCACAGTCTTTATATGTTGGCATCCCTATAAGTATCCAAGGTTATCCTAGCTTAGATGAGCTACCCCTAGAATTGTCCATGAAGCTCCGGTTACAAATTCTAAGGCTTTTCTGGCCTTCACCTCCACATTTTTCTAAACTCCCCCTACAAACCCATTCAAAAGGCTTCTGAACCGCTAGGATAGTTTAGTCACAGCAACAGTCCTGTATCTTGCACCAATTCCTATGCTAGTCAGCTTTTTGTCACTGTGACCAAGATATTTGACAAGAACAACTTAAAGGAAGAAAAGTTTATGTTGGCTTATGATTTCAGAGTTTCAGTCCGTGGTTGGCTGACTCCATTGCTCTGAGCCTCAAGTGAAGAACAGAATGGTGGAAAGCTACTCAGTTCATGGAATCTGGAAAGGACAGAGAGGAGAGAGAGGGAGAGAGAGAGAATACATGGAGCCAAGGACAAAAATATATAATCTTGAGGAATGTCCCAGTGGCCCACTTTCTCTAGCCACATTCCCCTGCCTATTGCTACCACACAGTAATAATCCATTTAAGTTACTTTACTAATCCTTCAAATGGACTAATCTACTCATAAAGTTGTGACTTTCATGGTCTAATCATTTCACCTCCTGCATTATTAACACAAGAACTTGTATTCAAGTCATAATAATATTAGGGAATAATCAATTGCCATGCCAGTGGTAATGAATGGAAAAAGAAAAATTTCATGTCTCATTGATACTTATGTTTAGAAAAGTAAATTTCTCCTTCAGTAGATAAAAATAACAGCAAAAATTGGACTATAAAGACATGTTTGTTAATAAATGACCAGTAATATCTCATATTATCCAAAGTGATTTATAGAAAGAATAAAACCAATGTGGGACTTGTTCTATTTTTTCAAAATGGTTCACAGATATTTTCTATTAATTAAGAAATATGTAGATGGAAGTAGTTTAACAAAGAAATAATGCACACATGAAATTGTTGATGCCTCAAAAATTAACTGTGGATTATTATTTATTTTGGCTCCTTGAAATGACAGGATAGAAATATGTATGAAACCTACTAAATATTTGAGGGTAATTCATTCATAAACAAATCATGAGCTCGGGTTTTGAAAGTCTTCATTAAAATAAACATACTGCCATTATACAAACAAGAAATGAACTGGGAGAACAAGGAAAGTATTATCCATTGCTCAAGAAAACTGCTTGGAGAACAGAATCAGGGCCAAACAAATCAAAGTGTTGAACTCATAATCTCATGATTGACTTTCACAATGCCTGCAGGAAGCCTTCAATATATCTAGACAGTTGATATTCAGAGCTGCTAAAGAACAGGAGGAACTGTCCCATTATACCCCTTTCATAATGGTATGGTCACTGAAATTATCCAATTCATGTTCCAAGAACCTCATATTGATATAGTGTAATATATATAAAGTATATATAAAAACACAAAGTATATTGACAATGCATAAAATACTAGATTTGTTTGCTTTTTATGTTTGTTTTGTTTTTAAATTTAAAGTCTCACAAAGAGAAGCAACTTTCAGCTCTCATACATATGTGATGACACCTTAACTGAAGAATCTGGCACTCTACTTAGAGGACTAAATGGGTTTTGGGTTTGAGTATCTTGAGAAAAAGTTTCCATATACAAGGAAGAAAAGTAAACCAAGGGTTATTCCAAAAAGGCAGATTATGGAGCACATCTTTAGTGATAGTTTAAAGTTACTGGCCCTCTCTAGTACTTTTGGGCCTTGAGACTAGTTCAGTCTAGAGAAATGTAATATAGAGTGATACACATCACTACTGAAAAGAGGCACCTAACAGTGTTTCCTCCGTCTTTCTCTTTCCCTGCCACACAGTGTTCAAAATAAACATGTTCCAGAATATGGTATAGTAGTCATGGAGGAGGATCTCAGAGTTATGGAAAGAATAACATTTTTTCTTTTTGTCTAGAAGCTCTATATTAGTTTTGCAAATGATAGGCTAGTCAAATTTGCCTAATATACAGTAGGAGTGTGCCAAAGGAATTCGAGGTCTATGCAAGAATTGGCATGCAATACCTGTTGACTGCTCTGAAAAAATACTTTCTTTTTCCCCTTCCTTTTCATTTTCCTACTTGTTACTATTTGTTGTCTGTTCATTCACATCTGTACCTTGAGAATTTTATTTAATGTAAAACATTTTTCTTACATTTGAGTGCAATGTTTACAAAAGTTATAGTGGAATTTCAGTGACAACTTGGAGTAGATGTTCATAAGTTTGCTTATGGGTTTGGATATAAGAACATTAATTTTTATGTATTTATATAAGAATATTAGTTTTGTGAGTGATTTTTCTTCTATAGCAGTTATAAAATATATCATAATCAAAACACTTATAAACTTAAAAGAACCAATATATTTTAAAGTAAGTGAATTTTCTGATTATAAAAAATAAACTGTTTATGTGTTTAAGCCTCAGGTAATCATTTGCTTATCATTAGATTCTGCTTTCAAGACAACACACCAGATTTATAAACTATGTATTATCTGTTAGGATCACAAACACTGGTTCCATGATGCCTGGTGCTGTGGCAGGTTGTCAGTGTTCTATCCTATCCACGTTACTTCTGGATTTAGCATTTCCCTGCTCCCTGACCAAGCTTTCAGCCCCAGCTTTGCAATTATTTGTTCGAGGAACGTCTCTGACCTCCAGAAGCAACACTGCTAGAGGACACTAGGCTAACAAAAACGTGCAACAAAATTAATAATCCCCAGGAGTAGCCTTAAACCAATGATGAATTTTACTTGAGAGTGATAAATCCTAACAAGATTTCTACGTGGTACACTAGAGCTCCTCATCTGGATTAATCTTCTATGGCCTGCAGTGTAGTTTACAAAGATAAACTATTTTGACTTCCTTTCTGTCGGGGTTCGCGGACCCCACCCTAGCCTGGCACTGAGCCGGGGCAACCTGGTTTGCAACAAACAGCTGACAAGGACTTCAGTGTGGCACCTGGCACTGAGCCGGGGCGGCCTGGTTTGCAACAAACAGCTGACACTGCTTAAGGAAATCGTTCTGATTGGATGAGGTGACTCATGCTCGCTGCGTGCTCTCTTGATACCCCTATTGTATTATATTGTAATCATGCTCTCCCCACATGCTCTGTAACCTGATTGGCTCATGATTCATATATAAGGACCGTGACTTCCTTGTTAAAAGAACAAGGAAAAGGAGAAAGAAGAATGAAGGAGAACAGAAGAACAATAAAGAGCTCTGATGAACAACCAGTTTGTCGTGTCTCTCTCTGCGGGCAGAGGGAACCCGATACCTTTCTTCCCTTCTATTACATTCCTAATCAACGACCAATGTTCCATCATATTAAAAATGAAATAAACTACTTGTTTTTGAAAACTCATCTCAGATTCTGCTTTATGATAAGTCAAATATTGCCACCCATAGTCCCCAAAGCAGACTCCTTTTATCTCAAAATGCCTAAAATCTTAGTAACCAGATAATCCACTGTAACCGACTGTGCATAATTATTCCAATAATACCACTACTTTTCACAAGCGATCCTGAAACGATGTTTATACATAGATAAAAGTGAACTCACTTTGATTTGAGAGAAGGTTGATATTGAGTAAAAGAAAAAAAAATCTATATATATAAGGGGAAAGGAGTATGGGGATTGAACCCAGAGGTGCTTAACCACTGAAACACATCATCAGTCCTTTTATATATTTTATTTAGACACAGGGTTTTCCTGAGTTGCTTGGGACCTCACTAAGTTGCTGAGACTGGCTTTAAACTCTAGATCTTCCTGCCTCAGCCTCCTGAACCACTAGGATTACGGGTGTGAGTCACTGTGCCCAGCTACCATCAGTTTTATTTATTTATTTTTCTGGATTGCAGAGTATAAAATACAGTGTTTTAATGTATTGGTTATAGTAAAAATAATAAGCTAATATAAACTGAAGATACTCAGTCGTTTTGACCTATAAAAACAGTAGCTTTCATATAATGGAACCTAGAGATTAATTTGACATACAAAAATAAGTAAGCAAATGTCATCTTCTTGAAGCCATATAAAAGACCATATAAATACTGAAAAAGTCTACATTAATTTTAACTTAACAAATGCTTATAAACAGAAATGGGCTTGATGTAGGAAAGCCACTTTTGTGAGTTTATTGGATCTTTATCAGTTCTGTATGCTAATTATTTCCTTCCCCATGCTAAAATAACAAAAGAAACATTACTTTTCTCTTTTTTTTTACCACCTAAACAAATGGCTTCTTTATTTTTTTTATTTTGACATACATAATAACTGTGAATATAGTGTGATAATTTGATATATTTATACAATGTGTGATGATCAAATCAGAGAAATTAACATTTTCATCTTCTTAGACATTTATCATTTCTGAGAAACATTTCTGAGTCCTCTTCTCGACTGACTTCTTTTTTAAAAATTTGTTTATTGTAAACAAATGGGATACAACTTGTTTCTCTGGTTGTACCTGAGGTAGAGGCGTACCATTTGTGTAATCATAAATTTACATAGGGTAATGGTGTTTGATTCATTCTATTATTTTTTCCTTCCCTCCAACCCCTCTCACCCCTCTTTTACCTCTGTACAGACCCTGCTTCCTCAATTCTTGCCTCCCTCCCATATCCCATTATGTATCATCATCCACTTATCAGCAAGATCGTTCATCCTTTGGTTTTTTGGGATTGGCTTATCTCACTTAGTATGATATTCTCTAATTTCATCCATTTGCTTGCAATGCCATAATTTTATTATTCTTCATGGTTGAGTAATATTCCATTGTATATATATACCATAGTTTCTTTATCCATTCATCAATTGAAGGGCATCTAGATTGGTTCCACAATCTACCTATTGTGAATTGAGCAGCTATGAACACTGATGTGGCTGCATCACTGTAGTATGCTGATTTTAAGTCCTTTGGGTATAGGCCAAGGAGTGGGATAGCTGGGTCAAATGGTGGGTTCATTCCAAATTTGTAAGGAATCTCCACACTGCTTTCCAGAGTGGCTGCACTAATTTGCAGCCCCACCCGCAATGTATGAGTGTACCTTTTCCCCACATCTTCGCCAACACCTTTTGTTGCTTGTATTCTTGATAATCACCATTCTAATTGGGGTGAGATGGAATCTTAGGGTAGTTTTGATTTGCATTTCTCTTATTACTAGAGATGTTGAACATTTTTTCATATGTTTGTTGATTGCTTGTAGATCTTCTTCTGTGAAGTGTCTGTTCATTTCCTAGCCCATTTGTTGATTGGGTTATTTGTATTCTTGGTGTAAAGTTTTTTGAGTTCTTTATATATTCTGGAGATTAGTGTTCTATCTGAAGTATGAGTGGCAAAGATTTTCTCCCACTCTGTAGGCTCTCTCTTCACATTGCTGATAGTTTCCTTTGCTGAGAGAAAGTTTTTTAGTTTGAATCTATCCCAGTTGTTGATTCTTGCTTTTATCTCTTGTGCTTTGGGAGTCATGTTAAGGAAGTCTGATCCTAAGCCAACGTGGTAAAGATTTGGACCTACTTTTTCTTCTATAAGGTGCAGAGTCTCTAGACTGATTCCAAGGTTTGATTCATTTTGAGCTGAGTTTTGTGCAGAGTGAGAGATAGGGATTTAGTTTCATTCTGCTTCATATGGATTTCCAGTTTTCCCAACACCATTTGTTGAAGAGGCTATCTTTTCTCCATTGCATATTTTTGGCCCCTTTGTCTAGTATGAGAAAATTGTATTTATTTGGGTTTGTGTCCATGTCCTCTATTCTGTACCATTGATCTACCTGTCTATTTTGGTACCAATACCATGCTGTTTTTGTTACTATTGCTTTGTAGTATAGTTGAAGTTCTGGTATTGTAATACCCCCTGATTTACTATTCTTGCTAAGGATTGCTTTAGATATTCTGGGTTTTTTATTCTTCCAGATGAATTTTATGATAGCTTGCTCTATTTCTGTGAGGTACATCATTGGGATTTTAATTGGAATTGCATTGAATCTGTATAGCACTTTAGGTAGTATGGCCATTATGACAATATTAATTCTGCCTATCCAAGAACATGGTAGATCTTTCCATCGTGTAAGGTTTTCTTTAATTTCTTTCTTTAGTGTTCTGTAGTTTTCATTGTAGAGGTCTTTTACCTCTTTTGTTAGATTGATTCCCAAGTATTTTATTTTATTCAAGGCTATTGTGAATGGGGTAGTTTTCCTAAGTTCTCTTTCTGAGGATTCATCTCTTATGAATAAAAACGCATTAGATTTATGAGCATTGATCTTATATCCTGTTACTTTACTGAGTTTATTTATGACTTCTAGAAGTAGTCTGGTGGAATTTCCTGGCTCCACTTAATATAGAATCATGTCATTAGCAAATAGGGATAGTTCAAGTTCTTTTTTTCCCATTCATATCCATTTAATTTCTTTGGTCTTTCTAATTTCTCTGGCTAGAGTTTCAAGGACAATGTTGAATATAAGTGATAAAAGAGGCATCCCTGTCTTGTTCCAGTTTTTAGGGGGAATGCTTTCAATTTTTTACCATTTAGAATGATATTGGCCATGTTCTTAGCATAGATATCCTTTAAAATGTTGAAGAATGTTCCTACTGTCCCTATTTTTTCTAGTGTTTTGAGCATGAAGGGGTGCCATATTTTGTCAAATGCTTTTTCTGCATCTATTGAAATAATCATGTGATTCTTGACTTTAAGTTCATTGATATGGTGAATTACATTTATTGATTTTGGGATGTTGTACCAACCTTGCATCCCTGGAATAAAACCCATTTGATCATGGTGCACTATCTTTTTAATACATTTTTGTATGCGATTTGCTAAATTTTGTTGAGACTTTTGCATCAATGTTCATTTAGGATATTGGTTTCAAATTATCTTTCCTCGATGTGTCTCTGTCTAGTTTAGGTATCAGGGTGATATTAGCTTCATTGAATAAGTATGGAAGGGTTCCTTCCTCTTCTATTTCATGGAATACTTTGAGGAGTATTGGAATGAGCTCTTCTTTAAAGGTTTTGTAGAACTCAGCTGAAAATCCATCTGGTCCTGGACTTTTCTTTGTTGGTAGGCTTTTGATAACTTCTTCTATTTCATTACTTGAAATTGATCTATTTAAATTGTGTACGTCCTCCTGATTCAGTTCGGGTGAATCATATGTCTCCAGAAACATGTTGATGTCTTCGAGATTTTCTATTTTGTTGGAGTATAGATTTTCAAAATAGCTTCTAATTATGTTTTGTATTTCACTCATGTCTGTAGTGATATTTCCTTGTTCATCCCTAATTTTAGTAATTTGAGTTTTCTCTTTGTTAGTGTGCCTAAAGGTTTATCAATTTTGTTTATTTTTTCAAAGAACCAACTATTTATTTTGTCAATATTTTCTATTGTTTCATTTGTGTCAATTTTATTGATATCATCTGTGATTTTAACTATTTCCTGTGTCTACTACTTTTGTTGTTGATCTTTTCTTCTTTTTCTAGGGCTTTGAGCCATAGTGTTAGTTCGTTTATTTGTTGATTTTTTTCTTTTTTTATTGAAAGTCCTCCATGAAATAAATATTCCTATAAATACTGCTTTCATAGTGTCCCAGAGATTTTGATATGATGTATCTTTTTTCTCATTTACCTCTATGAATTTTTTTTATTTCCCCCCTGATGTCTTCTGTTATCATTCATCATTCAATAGCATATTATTTAATCTCCACGTGTTGGATAGTTTCTGTTTTTTATTCTGTCATTAATTTCTAATTTCAATCCATTATGATCTGACAGAATACAAGGGAGTATCTCTATCTTCTTGTATTTGCTAACAAGAGCTTTGTGGCATAATATATGGTCTATTTTAGAGAAGGATCCATGTGCTGCTGAGAAGAAAGTGTATTCACTTTTGTTGGATAGAATATTCTATAAATGTCTTTAAGTCTAAATTATTGATTGGGTTTTTGAGATCTATGGTTTCTTTGTTCAAATTTTGTTTGGAAGTTCTGTCCAGTGGTGAGAGAGGTGTGTTAAAGTCACCTAGTATTATTGTGTTGTTTTCTATTTGATTTCAGGAATTGAGAAGGATTTGTTTGATGTACATGGATGAGCCACTATTTGGGGCATAGATATGTATTATTGTTATGTCTTGCTGATTTACACTTCCTTTAAGCAGTATGAAATGTCCTTCTTTATCCCTTCTGACTAACTTTGTCTTGAAGTCCACATTATCTGATATGAGGATGGATATTCTGGCTTTTTTGCTGAGTCCAAATACATGGTATGTTTTTTCCTATCCTTTCCCCTTCAGTCTGTGGGTATCTCTTTCTATGAGATGAGTCTCCTGAAGACAGAATATTGTATCTTTCTTTTTAATCCAATCTGTCAGTCTATGTCTTTTGATTGATATGTTCAGGCCATTAACATTCAGGGTTATTATTGAGATATGATTTGCATTCCCCATCATTTGGCTCTTTTTTTTTTTTTTTTTTTTTTTTTTTTTTTTTTACACGACTTGATTTCTCCTTTATTTGGTTTTCCTTTAGGGTAGTTCCTCCCTTTGCTGATTTACGTCGTTGTTTTTCATCTCTTCCTCATGGAATATTTTGCTGAGTATGTCCTGTAGTGCCAGCTTTCTTTTTGTAAATTCTTTTTCTTTTGTTTATCATGGAAGTATTTTATTTAATCGTCAAATCTGAAAGTAAGTTTTGCTAGGTATAAGAATCTTGGTTGGCATCCAGTTTCTTTCAGAGCTTGAAAAATGTTGTTCCAGGCCCTTCTAGCTTTTAGGGTCTGGATTGAAAAATCTGCTGATACCTGTTTTGATTTCTCCCTGAATATAATTTGATTCTTTTCTCTCACAGCCCTTAAAATTCTGTCTTTATTTGTATGTTAGGTATTTTCATTATAATGTGCCTTGGTGTGGGTTTGTTGTAATTTTGTATATTTGGATTCCTATCAACCTCTTGTACTTGATTTTCCATTTCATTCTTCAGATTTGGGAAATTTTCTGATATTATTTTATTGAATAGAGTGTTCATTCCTTTGGTTTGTTTCTCTATGCAGTCCTAAATCCCAATAATTCTTAAACCTGGCCTTTTCATTGTATTCCATAGTTTTCATAGATTCTGTGCAGGATTTCTTACCGTCTTCTTTGTTTGGACAACTTTGTTTTCAAGATTAAATATATTGTTCAATGTCTGAGGTTCTGTCTTCCAGGTATTCTATCCTATTTGTTATGCTTTCTATGGGATTTTTAATTTGGTTTATCATTTCCTTCATTTCAAGAATTTTTGGTTTTTTTTTTTTTTTTCAGAATCTCTTTATTGAAATGATCTTTTGCTTCCCGCATTTACTTTTAATTGTTGATTGGTGGGATCATTGAAATCCTGCATTTGCTCTCTCATCTCCTCATTTGATTCTCTGATCATTTTAATTATGTACATTCTGAACTCCCTTTCTGACATTTTTTCACCATGCTGTCACTGGATTTTATTGATGTAGCTTCTAGGTTTGTTTGGGACATTCTCTTCCCTTTTTTTCTCATATTGCTCAGGTATCTTCCCCTCTAGTAGTGAAACTCTGAGATATTGCAGCTTTCCCCCTATGACTTATAATGTCCCTGTAGATTTCCAATAACTCATCTCCTAGCCTTCAGTAGGCTGAAGTTTGGAGGAACTTGATAATGCAGTGATCTACAAGGGAAGCTGTCTCTCTAGGGATGGTGGCCTTCAGGTGGGGTATATTTCCTACTAGTGGGCATAGGCACCTCCACGTGTTGACCATGGTCAGTCAAAGGGACACTAGACTTCAGGCTGGGGCATGGCTGGTCTGGCCCTGGGTTTCTGGCTCTACCACCCCAGTGGGAAAGCTCTCCTCCATGACTTTCCCTGCAATCTGGAACTACCACCTGGGCCGGAGAGCCTCGCTCTACAGCAAAGTTTCTCCCTAGGCAGCTCTCCTCTGCCACGGGCCCAGCTGTCTGGGTTCACCACTCTGGTGGGAGAATCTTGCTGGGCAACTCTCCTCCATGAAGTTCCCTGCATTCCAGGATTACTGCCTTGGTTGGGGAAGATCACCCGGCAGTTCCGAGTTGGTCCCGAGTCTCTCAATACCTCCTCTTCTTGAATCCTGAGTCTTGGAGCAACATGGAATGCAGTCACTCTCTAGTCCACCATCTTGAAACTCTTTTAAAATCAGTTTTAATTGCAAAATATTTATAAAATATTTCCCGCCAAAAGTATAATCCAAAATATTTCAAGTGTAAGTATGATTTCGAGTCATGATCTTTGGATCTCTGTTACACACTATTTATGTGCAATTAACTCAGACATCATACTGTTCTGTGATGTATGACTTATGTGCACAGAACACTTGGAAAGCTATAAAGTGCTATGTAAACACTAAAACTAACAGATTATATTTTTCTAAGTAGGAGTAGAAATAACATAACAACAAAACAGAGGAGTCAGTATGTCCATGAGGCAAGGAGTACAGTTCTGGAATTGGATAGTCTGAATTTAATTTGAAGCTGTATCACACACACACACACACACACACACACTCACACACACATCTTTGGGGTACTCAATAATTTGAAACAATTTCATCTTTATCCCTTCCTTCATCTGTAAAACAGGCATAAATAATTGGAGTAACTCTTGGACCATTCTACTGATTATGGAAATAAATAAATTGCCATTGTACAAGTCTCAAAAAAAAAAAAGAATGAGTAAAAATGCAAAAACAGTAAAAAATGCAATATGATTTTAGAGAAAGACAACATAATTTTTAAAATTTGAATCAATCAGATTGCATATTAGAATGTGATACCTTTGATTTTACTGAAGTACAGAAAGTTATCTAAATTTTCTAATCTCAATTCATAATGTTGTAAATATAAATAGTAACTACATTTTTGCTTAAGAAAAGATAAAATGGAAAAATAATTTATGTCAGCTACTCCACTACAAGGAATGCTAGAACTCCTATTATTATATCACCATTATAACTAGTATAATTAATATTTTGATGACGTAGCACAAAATTTTCTTTTGAAAATGGAAAAGATATGGTTAATTATATATAAAACTATGCAAATATCATTAATCTCTGTTTCAATATAAGTAGGCTTAATATAAATCAGTTCATTAAAGAACAGCTCATAAATTTTAATTGTTCACTTTTCAAAACACCAAGTTTCAATCTCCAGCATTTCACAATAAACAAACAAATGAAAAAGCAACAGCAAAATACTGTGTTTCAATATTTCTTTCTCATCGAATGACAATAATTCTGCTTAATAAGCAACTTTTGAAAAATGAAAAATTTGGTTTAGGAAATTAGAATTTTTAAAAATGTAAACTGACACATTAACTATAAAAGTTGTACATATTAAAAGGATACCATGAAATATTTTGATTTATGTATATATTGTAGAATGTCTAAATCTTGTTAAATATATCTACTTCAAAAATATATAATTTCTTTATTTATCATATCTTTTTTCTCTATTTCTTTATCATTTCTTTATTTCTTTATCAAAATTTTTTCTTCAAAAATTAGGCATAGGAAATTGATTCCAAATTTTTTATCATAGAATTTTAAGTTATGAAGTCAATGTTCACTGAAAAAATATGAAGAAATATGAAAAATATGAAGTAGTGAAGAACTTGAATATAGCTATTAAGCATGCTTATAGTAAGAAAAATGATGGAAAACAAAACATGCCTTTTCTTAGACCCCATGAAGAACTAAGACTAGAGCACAGATTGACACCCTGAAATCTTTAGAGACAAATTAAACACTCTATGTAAAGAAACTGAGATGTGCTGACCTGTAACAAAAGCCATTGGTTCTTTGGCCTGGTAGGAATATATGAATCATAATTTTGTTGACTTCCTGGAGGCTATGTATGAACTAGTGTTGTGTGGAAACACCTAGGAAATGCAGTATTAGGTCACAACACATGCACTTACAGCCAAGGGGAGGGGATGTCACAACGCATAATGCAGAGGCACATGGAGGTTGCCCTGGGGAGCAGAGTGTAAGAGAGGGGGTTGGAGGAGGCAGCCTCTGCGTTAACAGGAGGATAGGGATAGCCCCTAGCTACCACAGGAGGATGCGATTATCTTGTTTGAATAAGATGTTGTACAAATTGGAATAAAGGTGAAACCTTTTAGATTGAGCACCAGGTGAGGTGGAAAAGCAGTTAGTCTGGCTGATTGGGTACTAAGCTAGGTGGGGAGATTTTCCTGCAGGATGGTGATAGGTGAATACAGTAAAGTCACAGGATAAAATTGCAGTATACAAAGTGCTTGGTTTTCCAAATGAATTTCATGATTGCTTTTTCTGATTCTATGAAGAATATCATTGAGATTTTAATAGGAATTGGAGTAAATTAGTATAATGCTTTTGGTAGTATGGCCATTTTGACAATATTAATTCTGCCTATTCAGGAGCATCTTCTAAGGTCTTCAATTTTTTTCACTAGTGTTCCGTGGTTTTCATCATAGAAGTCTTTCACTTCTTTTGTTAGATTGATTCCCCAATTATTTTTGAGGCTACTATGAATGGGTAGATTTATTTATTTCTCTTTCAGTGGATTCATTACTAGTATATATGAATGCATTTGATTAATGGGTATTGATTTTATATCCTGCTACTTTACTGAATTCACGTATTAGTTCTAGAAGTTTTTTGGTGGAATTTTTTGGATCCTCTAAGCATGGAATCATGTCATCAGCAAATAGTGATAGTTTGAGTTCTTCTTTACCTATTTGTGTAACTTTAATTTCTTTCTCCTAATTGCTATGGCTAGAGTTTCAAGGATGATGTTGAATAAAAGTGGTGAAAGAAGGCATCATGAAATTCATTTGTAGAAACAAGAGACCCAGAATAGCCCAAGCTATCCTTAGCAAGAAAAGTGAAGCAAGGAGACATCAAAATACCAGACCTCAAACTATACTACAGAGCTATAGTAATAAAAATGGCATGGTATTGGCACCAAAACAGACATATAGGCAAATGGAACAGAATAGAAGACACAAAGAAAAATCCACATAAATACAGTTATCTCATACTAGACAAAGATGCCAAAAACATTCACTGGGGAAAAGACAGTCTATTGAACATATGGTGCTGGGAAAAGTGTTAAGTCACATGTAACAAAATGAAATTAAATATCTCACCCTACTCAAAGTGGATCAAACACTTAGGCTCTAGAGCAGAGATCCTGCAACTACTAGAAGAAAAAGTAGGCTCAAATCTTCACAATGTCAACCTAGATCTGACATCCCTAACAATACTCCTAAAGAGCAAGAAGTTAAGTCAAGAATCAATAAATGGATGGATTCAAACTAAAAAGCTTCTTCTCAGCAAAGGAAACAATCAACAATGCGAAGAGAGAGTCTACAGATTGGGAGAAAATCTTTACCACATGCACCTCACATAAAGCATTAATCTCTAGGACGTATAAAGAACTTAAAAAACTTAACAATAAAAAAACAAATAACCCAATCAATAAATGGGCTAAGGAAATGAACAGACACTTCACAGAAGAAGATATAATATTAATCAACAAACATACTAAAAAATGTTCAACATCTCTAGAAGTTAGAGAAATACAAATCAAAACTACACTAAGATTTCATTTCACTCTAATCAGAATGGCAATTATCAAGAATACAAGCAACACTCTAATTAGAATGGCTATTATCAAGAATACAAGCAAGAATAGGTGTTGGTGAGGATGTGGGGAAAAAGGTACATCATACATGGCTGGTGGGGTTGAAAATTGGTGTAGCTACTCTGGAAAGTTATACAAAGATTCCTCAGAAAACTTGGAATGGAACCACCATTTGACCCAGCTATTCCACTCCTTGGCCTATACCCAAAGGACTTAAAATCAGCATACTACAATGATGCCTCCACATCAATGTTTATAGCAGTTCAATTCACAATAGCTAGATTGTGGAACCAACCTAGATGCCCTTCAATAGATGAATGGATAAAGAAATTGTGGTATGTGTACACAATGGAATATTATTCAGCCATAAACAAAAATAAAATTATGGCATTTGCAGGTAAATGGATGAAGTTGGAGAATATCATGCTAAGTGACATAAGCCAATCCCAAAAAACCAAAGGCCAAATGATTTCTCTTATGAGTGAATGATGATACATAACCAGGGGGTGGGTAAGGGAAGGATGGAGGAAGGATAGATTGTGTAGATAGAAATGAAGGGTGGGGAAGGGGAAAGGGAAGAAAAGATTATAGAATTAAACAAACATATAGCAACTCAATTCACAATAGCTGAACTATGGAACCCAACCTAGGTGCCCTTCAACAGATGAATGGATAAAGAAAATGTGATATATATATATCACATGGAATATTACCCAGTTTTAAAGAAGAATGAAATTATGGTTTTGCTGGTAAATGGATGGAGTTGGTGAATATCATGTTAAATGAAATAAGCCAAACCCAAACATCCAAGCCCCACATGTTTTCTCTGGTATGTGGAATCTAATTCACAATAAGGGGAAGGGGCCTAGAGAATAGAGTTTTTTATATTAGATAGAGGGGAGTGAAGGGAAGGGAGAGGGTATGGGGATAGGAAGGATAGTAGAGTGAAACAGACATTATTACCTCATGTACATATTTAACTGCATGACCCATGTGATCCTAGAATATGTACAATCAGAAAAATGAGAAATTATACTTCTTTTATGTATGATTATCAAAATGTATAAATGCATTCTATTGTCATTACAGTTAATTAGAACAAATTTTAAAAATTTAAAAAAGGTTCAAATATTTTGTTAGGGCAATTCAGGGCTACTGGATGGGGTCAGGGCATCAAGCAGCCTGCACAAGTGCAGAGAAACAATGTAGCCTGCCCATGCCTGAAGGAGCAACCAGTAGGTGCTGACAAAGGACCCCAGTCAATCCAAGAGGAAACTGGAGTCCTCAAGTTTCCCCTCCCCGACCCCGGGGTTAAAAAACACAGCCCCAAAGGGGCCACGTGGGACTTCTCCATTCCAGCACCCTGGTGGACCTGCAAACCTCTCCCTAGAGCTGTTCCACAATAAAGTTTCTTCTTGGTTCACATCTGCCCTGTCTGTTCTCCAGTTATCATTGTCTGATCAGGTTACCCCAGTCTGATCTTACATGTTTTTCTTTATGCTAGCAATGACTTTGAGATTTAAAGATTATAGAACACCATGGATTCAAATATTATAAAACACTTAGGAAAATATTTAATGAAGTCCTAGACCTGTTAATAGAAATAAACAAAAATTGATGAAAAAAATCAAGAAAATCTAAATATAGTAAGAGATATCCCTGTTCAGGTATTGGGAAACTCAATATTTAGATGTTGATTCTTATCGACTTAATCAATTTGATAAAATTCTAATAAAAAATACCAACAATCTATTTTGTAGATAATGAAGATTTTAACCTAAAATGACCTAAAATGTAAAATCAGAAGTCCTAGAAATATAAATCAATACTGAAAAAAAAAAAGCATAAATTTGAAGGTCTTAGAGGACCTAATTTCAAAAAATGCTATAAATCTATAGTCATTGAGATACTATGTAAGGTTGGAAGTAGTCATTGGTAGAGAACTTGTCTGGCATATGCAAGGTCTTGTGTTTGATCCCTGGGGGTGGGGCTGGGGGAATAAAAGACTGTGTGGAATCTATTACATAATAGACACAGATCAATGAATAGAATAAAAAACTCATGAAAATATATTCAAGTGATATTTTGCAAATGTCTAAAGGCAAAGGAATGAATAAATGATCGTATTTTCACCAACAGGTGCTGGAAAAATCTTGACATCCATACATAAGAATTTTAACTGGGGTATAGACCTTACTGCAAATAGTACTACACAAATAGTATCACAGGCCTAAATGTAAAGTACAAAAATGGCAAAGTTTCCAGAGAAAAAACATATGTGACCAAGTGTTTGATGATTTTTTGATACAACATCCAATGGTCCATTAGCAAGGGAAAATGATAAATTGTATTTTATTAAAATTGATTTTTTTTCTAATAGAAACACTATTATATAAATATGTTTTCCACTGCCTATGTGAAAACAGGATTTGCAAAACACATATTGGAAAATGGACTTCTTTCAAGAGTATAAAAATATGCTCTTAGACATCAAAAATAAACAAATTAAAATAGTCAAAAGTCTCTACAGACATATCATCAAAAGATGTACACATGACAAATAAGCATATGAAAAGATGTCCAATATGATTTCTCATTAGAGTTCTGCAAATTAAAACAGCAATGGGACATTTATTTTAGTGGCTGAAATTAAAAACAGAATTTGAAAATTGACAACTGTTGTTGGAAATGATGTGGTGCAAAAAGAACTCTCACATTCTGCTGAGACTGCAGAGGGGCCCAGTCATTGTGTTACACAGTTTGGCAGTTTCTTACAAAGCTAACATAAGATTATGTGAACAAGCAATCATGCTCCTAATTATTTTTTCAAAATGGTATAATAAAATATATAGATTTGTTGAAAAATCTAAAATAATCATTGAGTAAAAGGATTTGAAATCTTTTGTACATGAAAAAATTTGCATGTTTCCAATATTTTCATTATAATTGCCAAATACAAAAAGCAACCAAGATGTTCTTAAATCAGTGAATGGATAAGCTAAATATGGAACATTTTTATGAAGAAATATTATTCAGTGAGGGAAAAAGAAATGGTCTATAAAGATGTGAAAAAATGAATGAAATGTTTTCGTTGGTAAGTGAAAAATGTCAGTCTGGAAATGCTACATACTGAGCAATTTCATTTATAGGAAATCCTGAAAAACAAAATTACAGAAAATTTAAACAAATCAGAAGTTGCTAGGAGTTTTGAAAGTGGGAAGGAATGACAACATGTAGCAGATAAATTATCTTCTGTAATCAGTAAGGATGGATACATGGTTCGGTGCTTTGTCAAATCTCAAACTTTATATCATATAGAGTAAAAGGTAGTGAATGTAAGTTTTAAAATACCACTTAGGAGGGTCTAGACATCCCGGGATTGAATGCAGATCATAATAACAACATCAAGTAATCTCACAGAATGGAGTGGGGAAAAATTGTCAACCTAATTATTGTCAACCTAATTATCTCTGTAAATGAGTGGAAATTTTGTTTAAATACCAAAAGACCTCTATGTTAGCACTAGACTCTATTTGGTAATGTGTTTGCCATTGGGCTGCTGCTTAATTCTGAAACCACTTTACATATATGGTAGAATTGAACAATTATGTAAATTCATGATAGGTGGCAAGAGCAAGGTTTCTCATAGGAGTTTGGGGTTAAAAACAAGCAAGAAAAGACAATAATGATCCAAGTTGGTAATAGATTATAATTTAGAAAAAGCAGTATGAGCTCATGTTTAGTTTAACATAAAAATAGACAGCAATGCTTATAGACAGGTATATATACAAATTGATATTCAGAAGTATATTCTCTTTCTCTGTTAACTGGGGCCACACACAAGGACAGTACAATAGTAATAGCACACCTACCTCTCAGGTATTAGCTTCCACTTCCATTCTCTAATCAAACAACCTGGGCCTCTTGACTAAATTACTGTGTCAGAGAATAATCAAAATGATCCAATAATCTTGATTGAATCATCACCTAAAGTTCATGCATTAGTACATAGTGATATAAATAAGTGATTGAATAAATAAACAAATGGAAGGGAATATAAAGATTCCAAATAGAAAGGAATTTAAAAATTGATGAAGATAATTCCTGCTCTAGAAAGTAGAGTTCAACTCCTCATTTCTTCAATGTTCATGGACCCCACTTGCTTCAAAGACCACTGTATGGAAAAGTGAAAGAGAATATATTATAGAAACCTGAATATTCCTAACCCATTCAGATGATCAACACTAATAACAATAATAAGAAATAATTTTGATATCATGCATGAAATTGGCAGTTTACCTCTGCAGTACTCCTACCAATAACTCGAAATTCCAGTCTAATCACAAAAACCATATGAGAAAAATCTCTAATAAAAGAGATTTTTCAAAATTATGAGTGCCATCCCTGAAAATTGTTGAGATCATAAGAATAAGGATATTCTTATTAGCCATCACAGTGTGCTAATAAATGTAATGTACCTACAGTGACTTGGCAACTAAATTGTATCTAAGAAGGAGTCTTGGAACAGGGAAAAAGACATTAGGAAAGAAAGTATGGACTTTAGTTAATTATGTGTCACTATTGGTTCATTAATTGTGACAAATGAACTGTGCTAATCTTAGACATTAATAATAGAGGAAATCAGGTGTGAGGTATTTGAGAACTCTGTATTATGCTCAAAACTTTTCTATAAATCTGTCTGTCCTAAAATGTTTTTTTTTTCCTTTTTTTATTTTTTTTTACGTTTACATAGGGTAATGATGTTTATTTTATTTTTCCCCTCCCCCCACCCCTCCCACCCCTCTTTTCCCTCTACACAGTCCTTCTTTCCTTCATTCTTACCGCTCTCCTTAGCCTAACTCTAAACCTAACCCTAAACCTAATGCTAGCCCCTCCCACCCCCCATTATATGTCCTCATCTGCTTATCAGCGAGATCATTCGTCCTTTAGTTTTTTGAGATTGGCTTATCTCACTTAGCATGATATTCTCCAATTTCGACCATTTGCCTACAAATGCCATAATTTTATCATTCTTCATTGCGGAGTAATATTCCATTGTATAAATATGCCACAGTTTCTTTATCCATTCATCAACTGAAGGGCATCTAGGTTGGTTCCACAATCTGGCTATGGTGAATTGAGCAGCAATGAACATTGATGTGGCTGTATCTCTGTAGTATGCTGATTTTAAGTCCTTTGGGTATAGGCCAAGGAGTGGGATAGCTGGGTCAAATGGTGTTTCCATTCCAAGCTTTCTGAGGAATCTCCACACTGCTTTCCAGAGTGGCTGCACTAATTCGCAACCCCACCAGCAATGTATGAGTGTTCCTTTTTCACCACATCCTCGCCAACACCTATTGTTGCTTGTATTCTTGATAATCGCCATTCTAATTGGGGTGAGATGAAATCTTAGGGTAGTTTTGATTTGCATTTCCCTTATTACTAGGGATGTTGAACATTTTTTCATATATCTGTTGATTACTTGTACATCATCTTCTGTGAAGTGTCTGTTCATTTCCTTAGCCCATTTGTTGATTGGATTATTTGTATTCTTCATGTAGAGTTTTTTGAGTTCTTTATAGATTCTGGAAATTAGCGCTCTATCTGAGGTATGGTTGGCAAAGATATTCTCCCACTCTGTAGGCTCTCTCTTCACATTTCTGATAGTTTCCTTTGCTGAGAGAAAGCTTTTAAGTTTGAATCTATCCCAGTTGTTGATTCTTGCTTTTATTTCTTGTGCTATGGGAGTCCTGTTAAGGAAGTCTGATCCTAAGCCAACAAGTTGAAGATTTGGACCTACTTTTTCTTCTATAAGATGCAGGGTCTCTGGTCTGATTCCGAGGTCCTTAATCCATTTTGAGTTGAGTTTTGTGTAGGGTGAGAGATAGGGGTTTAATTTCATTCTATTGCATATGGTTTTCCAGTTTTCCTAAGACCATTTGTTGAAGAGGCTATCTTTTCTCCATTGCATATTTTTGGAACCTTTGTCTAGTATGAGAAAATTGTATTTATTTGGGTTTGTGTCCATGTCCTCTATTCTGTACCATTGATCTACCTGTCTATTTTGGTACCAATACCATGCCGTTTTTGTTCCTATTGCTTTGTAGTAGAGTTGAAGATCTGGTATTGCAATACCCCCTGCTTCACTCTTGCTACTGAGGATTGCTTTAGCTATTCTAGGTTTTTTATTCTTCCAGATGAATTTCATAATTGCTTGCTCTATTTCTGCAAGGTACATCATTGGGATTTTAAAAGTTTATTTAAGGAATATCAAAAAAAGTGATATATTAAAAGAATATGTTGTTAGACAACCTAAAAAACTCTGGGTAAAAAAAAATAATCTATTAGGCAATAAATATGTAACATAAAATTAGATTATAAGCTAAAATAGAAAGTATGTATGTATGAATTCATGCTGGTGTAAGATATAAGGAAATTAATAATTAAATAAATGAATATATATATGAGGCAGGTGAGGTAAATCTTTCAGAAGCAATCACTCTCTTGAATATATATACTTCCTGGTATATATTATCTGTGTATATATGGTTATATATACACACATATGTATGCATATATCAGACCCTCCAGATCCCAGTGGGGATATTTGTGCTTTCTTGCTTCCAAAGGACAGATTATAGAAAGGGAAAAGTAATTTTGACAGTGGATAAAAATGGCAAATGATACATTAACCATCCCCAGTTGATATATTTATCACCTGATGTTATAAGACTGACACTGTGTGATATTCTTGCTCTAAAAATCCCCTAATTTCAGGCTACTCAAGCAAATAAACTGTCATACAATCATTGGTTGGGTACATTCCATAAAATACTTAGCTAGTGCTTCCAAAGACTGTCAAGGTCATAGAAAACTAGGAAAGATTATTAAATCATCAGATTTGAGGATTCTAGGGAGAAATGACAAATAATTCTAAAGTTGTGCCATGAATTTGAATCTGATTCAGAGAAAGAACATTATTGAAAAAGTAGCAAAACCCAAATAAAATCTGGAGTAACATTATTGAAAAAGTAGCAGAACCCAAATAAAATCTGGAGTCAGTTAATATGACTGTGTCAGTACCAGTTTCTTAGTTGGTACACTTTTCTCAATGGCACTGTAAAATGCTAACAATTTAGGGAACTGGGTGTAGGTTATACAGAAAATCTCTGTTATATGTTTGAAACTTTTCTATGACAGTAGTGTTCCCCCCCAAAAAAATTACAATTTAAAAATAAACATATAACTAATTTTTTATAAATAGTATGAATAATACCACTAGTTTTGCTGAACTAATGATGGGTAAACCTACTTTATTTCCCCACCAAGAAATGAAGTCTGTTTTTCAAATTACTTCTAATTGTGCTGAGTTTGTGACTGTATTGTAGAATAAAGACATGATGGAAATGACAATATGCCAACTCAGGACCTAGTATAAAAAGTGACAGTCAGCTTCTGCTTCCTCTGTCTTTGAACTCAAATGTCACGTTTTGAGAAAGTCCATGCAGTTGAGTGAAAGAAATTTGAAAACTGAGCTCTCTAATGACAACCAAAATAAACTTGTCAGCCATGTTAATGTGGACTCCCAGTCTCAGTCAAGTCACTTCAGCTAATACCACAGAAAGAAGATATAAGTTATTCATACTAAGTCTTGTTTTAATCACAAATAATGATCAAACAAGCGATCATGGATTTTTTTTTATGCGTCTTATCTTGGGGTGGTTTGTTATCCAGCAGCATGTAGTTAAAATGAAACAGTTTCAGAAAGGGTGTGCTCCTGAGGCAAAAACCTAAAATGTGAAATAAGTTTAGTCAGCATACCATAACAATACAGTATACCCATGTAGACAGCAGGGCAATTCACAATAGTCAAATTATGGAACCAGTCTAGGTGTTCATTGACAGATGACTGGGTTAAGAAAATGTGATATGCATATATGATGGGGTTTTATTCAGCCATAAAGAGAAACAAAATGAGGTCATTTGCAGGAAAATCAATGGAACTGGAAAATATTATGCTACGACTCAGAAAGTCAAGTGTTATTAATGTTTTCTCTCACATGTGAAAACTAGAAAGGAAACAAAAAAAGAGGGACCTCATGAAAATAGGCCAAATTATGCATTGTACATCATTATAGTGAATCTCATTATTATGCACAATTATAATGAATCAATAAAAAATGAAAAATGTTTAGGAACTGAGTAGTAGTGAAATATTTGAGAACACTGTTGGTGAAGGCTGTAAAGTTAATGATATTGTTATATGATATAGGAAAAAGTGAAATAACATTGTGCAATACTGTCCCTTGAGATATTCTGGGAAATAGAAATGGTATCTGATTAACCCATGGACAGGACTTGGGACATCTCCAGGAAGAATGCGATAGGCACTAGCTGACATCTCTGAGGTTGTGATAAAATGTAAAGCTGCAAGGAGAGCTAAGACCAACTTTTCAGATTGGAGGTAGAATTTAAACATAAAGAAGTAGGAATGTTTGAAAGTAAAATTGTTTCTCTTTTTTGGACTTCTAAACAATAGGTTATTAAAATAAAAATTGGTTTCAGAAAAAGGTCAAATTCAGTTTGACTTTAAATCTAATAAAAATTTCTTCTGAATCAAATATATCAATGACAGAGCTTGTTAAATCCTTTGCTTAATTATCAGAAAGATTTAAGAACATACCCCATAAACCCATGCACCTAAACAAAAGGGCTCCTAAACATCTTAAAAGTGTTTTCCCATAGCTGCCTCAAATCTTACCTAAAATACAGAAGGGCCTGACTTGGAAAGAAATGTGGGCTTGACTTTTGTCTCATTGAGTTGAATATAAATTGCATACAAGGAACTCACAGTTTTCAAAAGATTATTCTTTTTGGACCAAAAAGTACGGAGAAAGTTCAAAATGAAGAATGACCTCTATCCTTTAACTTCTCTGAGCATGACTCAAACTGAGAAAGTTTTTCAGAGCCAAGAACTCAGTATGACTTCAACCGCTATAGAAAATTACAACAGACCAGAACTGAGTGCTAATCAAGCAATTGGCAACATGGACCCAGATGGATTTCAGAATTGCTATGAGCTAATGACTTCTTATGTGCCTCCCATTTTCTTTCTTTATGAATGAGTGCTCATTGTATTCTCCCTATCTCTGTAATTTTATTCAAGTGCATGGAAGTAATGATTTTTCTTTTTATCTTTTATTAGTAACCATACCTAAAAAACCAACCTCCATATCTTGACATCTTGGTAAGGATGAAATATTCTGGAATTTGAGTCTGATAACTAGTGAGATAAATCTTTCAGGGGGCCTTCAAGGCATTTTGCAAGTTAGAGATATGTAATAATTGTGGCTTGAGAATAGATCAATGTAGATTAAAGAAAACTAAAATTCTTTTGCTACTTCTTTCACAGAAATGTTTGGTATATTTGTCTACCCTCTAGTTCTGTCATTCTTGGATAAAACACAGTGGAAATAGGTCTTTGCCAGTTTCAGGCATAACTTTTAAGAAGAATGTCAAGTCCTGTGTCTTCTCTCTGGAAATATAGCCTGCCATGCTGAAAATCAACAACAAAAACAACCACGGTCCAGGTGAACATATAGAAGAATTTGGAGTCTAAACTGAAAGTACCAGAGGATTTTCCTAAACTAAACCTAAACTAGCTTGGTAAGTGAATGATTTCACAATTCCACCTTCTAGCCCAGTCAAGTTGTCCTACATAGAATAGAGATATGCTAACCAACAGGGTACCATGCATTTAAAAAAAAAAATCAAGGGCAACCAAATATTTGTTAGTTTTAAATTTAATAATTGGGATAGTTTCTATGCAGCAGTAAATAAAATTAGTTGCTCCCATGTTTTTCTTGTATAATAGTCATGGCAAATTTAACATAGTTTGGAGTATGTTAGGATTAAAAAGTATCTTCCTAGTAGCTTTAACAAATAATAACACATGTGAATGACTGAAATAACTGGACTATTTACTAAAATATCATAAATGTACTTTATGTCTCTTTCTTAGACTTCGTTCTTTTCCTTTAACCAAATTACTTTCATTTATTTGATATTCATTTCAATTGTGAGAAGCTTGAAATTTATTTTTGAATCTAAGGATATCTATAAACTATATCAATATTAATACTTAAAATTGAAAATGGTAACTATTTCCCTCTCAGTTATCATTAAATTGTGGTGACAAAAATATCCTTGAAATAAATCCTTATATAATGAATTTCAGTTTCTTTCATCATTATTGTTACTTGAACTTGATAGTATAAGTTGATAGTTTACACACTTGTGTTTATGTGACTTATTTTTAATTTTATCAGTTTAGTAAATTATTTTTACATATAGTATGCCATCTAGTGACAAAAAATTAAATGAAGCAAGTACACTTAAGTCATTTTGAAAAAAATGTGGACAATATACACTTGGTACAGGAAGTAAATTATGCCTTTATATATATTTTTGTTTCATAAAATTATTTTCAATAGCAAACCAATTTGAATATCATCACATTTAAGTTACCCCATTTCATAGTCTATGCTCCATCTGTGTTCAAATCCAATCCCACCATAATGTGAATATCCTGACATTTAATACTATCAAATAATCATATATCTGAGTAAAGTTTAAAGTCCTATCATTTAGATCTGATGTTCTGCTTATTGTATAAAATATAGTTCATCAGTTTATTTTGCAATTAATTAAAATATTTAACACCTCTTGTTTGTATAATGACAGATTTTTTCTTTCTGACGACTAGATCCTTAATATTAATATATGCAATGCATAATGTATTCCATGTAATAAAATGTTATCTGAATATTTCATTTTCTGTCCCTCTTGATCATTTTATAGATGTCTATTTTAAGATTTAGAGCATGTGTCTGGTCACTGATATTATATGGATGAATTAGTACTTCAAAAGAGATCTTCTCAAAAATCAAAATTAAAACTAGTATGTTAATTAAATTTCAAATATATAATATGTATAATATTTGACATTCAGATAATGTTTATGTTTTTTTTCTTATAATTCTAAGCAACTCATACATTTTTATAGCAAATGCTTGACCATTTTTCAAATAACAGATACAAAATATGTGCATTCCATGTGTATTTCCCATAACGTTTCTTGAAAAAGAACTTTACAAAATTAAGCAACTCAGAGCAAAATTTGTAAAACTTTTTCTTTGTATTCAACTATTTTGAGAATCCAAAACAAAAATGTGAAATAGCTTTCTAAAATAATAATTTTTCTAAAGCTTACCGGAGATCATAAGGGATCTCATGTTAAGGAAATCTGACCTTGATGATTTCCTAACTTCCCTGTCAACCAGAAGCAAGCTGGTTTACAATTGAATCAGTACTAGAATCTACCTTTTCTTAAACGTTTTTAATAATCTACCTTTAAATGTGATAACCATAACCAGAAAATGTGTGCCCGCTGAGAATTCTGCTCTATTTATTTATTATTAATGAGAGTACACATATTGAAATGCATACATATGCATAGATATGCATGTATATACATGATAGTATTTAAATCATAATTTGTATATGGAAATATTTTAATGAATTAATTATGTGCATGATTGGATATTTTCACAATAGCAAACAATAGAATATTTTTACCTGGCTTTTGAATATAAAATTTCTAAAATGTAAAATATTTTCTCTATTCCTTATTTTTGCCTTTATCATTTTAAGACCCTAGGCCCAGGGGATTTGATCACAGAATTTAACCTAAGGAAATTTTGAATCAGATAGTAAAAGGAAGGGATTAAAAACAATTGTTATGGTCCCAAGAGTTTGTAGGCAAAGAGATACAGATAAAAAGGGAAGAATAAGGCAGATGTCTTGATCCAATTCCAAAAATCTCAAACATAAGGGTAAAGGTATTTTACACATCTATAGACACTTTATGTCTGAGATTTTTGAAGGATGTACACTGCACGATGTTTTTCCCCGATATCAGTGGACTCCAGCAAAGGAGACAGGGCAGATTGACTTTGTTATTTGTCAGGAGGAGTTAGTTGGCACTCTTGAATGTTCTATTTACATTTATCATGAGGCTACTCAGAAATACCCACCTGTCTTTTAGAGTCAATTAGAAGTAGCCAAACTGAAGGCTAAGGTGACCTCAGTACATGCAGTATACTATAAAGAAATAGGCCACTTTGAAACAGATGCTGAAGACTGCCTAGGCAAGAATCCAAATGTGGTTACATTCAGAGTTAAGGGCCAAAGGATCTTAAAGTAGCATAACTAATTACCACTGGTCCAAATCAATGCAGAACATAGAGGAGAGTTCAGATAATCAAACCACAAACAACAGAGGAATTTGCTAGATGAATGACCATGATAGAATTCAACTGAACCTATCTCAAGCATACCAATCCAAGAAAATCTACAGTACAGTTATGAATTAAAGAATTCTATATTTTCTTTATTGTCACATCTTCTTTTTTCACAATAGTTGCTGTTCTATGCCATGTAAAGAAGACTAGTTTGAGGTACCAGAATACTGAAAACATGGAAATTTACTTGTATTTATCATATGGTAATTATGTGCATAAAAATAAATCTGTTTTATATATATATATATATATATATGTGTGTGTGTGTGTGTGTGTGTGTGTGTGTGTGTGTGTGTGTATATATGTATTTTTTTTTCTTCTATGTCCTGCAAAAACTCCCATCTGGTACTTGCCATTGAAAACTACTTGAAGGTTGAAAACTCATAAGGAATAAGAGATCTTTTAGAAAGAAATGAATTACTTAAATTTCATTTAATATTTCAGGGTAAAATAAGTTTATTCACTCCAGAACTGCATACCTAAAATATTATGTATTTAAGGAAAATCAAGATAAGAGTATAGATGAAATTCTCTTTGTCATCAATAATTATGATAGGTGGCTGGAATATAATCACAGATTGTGTTTAATTAGCATGCTTTTCATTATGTTCTTTTGACTCATCACTGATTTTCAGCTTTTATTCTGTGATATTATACAAAGAGATGTGGTTACCAAATAATCATTGTAAGAAACTACTTATTATTATAATGAAATTGAGATGTGTGGCTGTAATTCAGTCTATTTATAGATATTGTTATAAAACAAGTTATACAACTGAGTATTGTTGATACTATAAATTGTTATAATATCTTAATAAATGTCCATATTTCTGATAAAAGTTCTTTCAATTTTATACTGAATAAATAACCTTATAAAATAATTTAAGGGTACTTTTCAACAAGTACTAGTTGAGAATATCTTATGAATAATGATAGTTATTTGTAGATTTTCTAATATGTAATTTTTAATGATTTATTACTTATTGAGGATTTTCTAATGCAAAATATCATAAAACTTACTAAGTAGATGATATTACTATTTAATATCATTAGAGAATAATACTATACTATTAATATAATGAGACATTAGGAAATTTATAAATAGAGTCACTGTGTAACTTTCCCAAGGTTACATGCTAATATTAGAAGTTCTGTACAATCTGGTTTCAAAATCTGTATTATTTAAAATTACATTATATTGACTCTGCTCTTCTCCTTCCCCAATACTTAGTTCCCCTCTTTACTTAATGATTTAAAATTTTAACATATTTTGGGTGAGCATCTCCAGAAATTTAGTAGAATACAACTTAGAAAAATATGCAGTTCAGGATTAATAGAACTGCAAAATCCACCTTGGTGAAAAATATTGGTTGAGATACAGAAAAAAATTGAGGAAAATGAAACATGAGAAGACATTTTTCCCCAATTTTACAAAGTTTTCAGATATATTGTTCCCTTTACAAGGACTGCCAGAATTGGCAACTTACAAATTAATTTGAATTATGGATAAACAGTAAAAACATTTGCATACTTATGCTCAAAGGTCACTTGCTGTGTTTTACAAATTCAAATTTCGCTAAATGTCCCACTTCACCTCGTAATCTTACCCCTAGCTAATGACAAAATAATGTAGATCTTGGAGTTCTGGACAGCCACATTGTAATCACTGTGGGGCACCAGTCTTGAGATGAAGAGTCAGATAGTGAAAGAGAAAGAACGGAGAAACAAGACAATGATGACAGTCTAGCTGCTGAAGTAAAACAGCCCCCAAGTCTTCCATACTCACAGTTTTCACTGAATGAAAATAAGTACTGTTGTGTTTTGCTGGGTTCATTTGATTATCATGTTACTATAATCAAATAAACCTATTCTGACACACACTGAACAATTACCATGGAATAGTATTAATCTCAAGAAGTAGTTCCTTTTTCCTGAATATGGTTCAATCATTTAAAAGTTGCACACTCTACAGTGTGCAGAGTGGAAAGAGAAGTAATTTGCAATCCACCAGTATTGTTGTATCATATTACATAATTCCTTTGCTTTCCTTGACTGCTAAAACCTGAACTTTGAAGTTAGAAGCACAAAGAGACAATAAAAATTCAATTTATTTTATGTTATTCAATGGAAATATCACCAATCAGCAACAAGTTCAGTGATATTCAAACATAATAACAATATTAGAATTTCATATAATTTGTTCCACCATTGCACATGAATTGTATGTGTGTGTGTGTGTTTCTCTGAAATTATCTCTTAGGTGCTCTCCATGTGTTAGGCCCATTATTCAACTGCAATCTTCACTATCAGTTCATAAACTCCTTGATGAGGAGATGTTTCCATAGTGATACTGGAAAGGCCTGAATAAGACCACTTGGGTTTGGGTTAGAATCAGATAAAATAGACATCAATATTCCCTAAGGAAAAAATGATAGCATCTCCATTGCAATTTTGAAATGTATTTCAATGAAGGAATGTTGGAAATACTAGATATGAATATTCAGTGTTATATGTAGCTTGAATAAGGAAACTGAAGTGAATTTTTACTGTATTCAAGTAATCAATTTGTTTTGAAATTACGAAAGTATTTCACATACAGAAAATGGCAAATTGTAGAAATTCACAGATCTTTGTTCAAATGCAATCCTATACTTTTTCTGATATTCATATATTCATATATATGTATATACACACACATATATATATATTTCCATCTATCAATCTGTTGAAAACCTTTTTGATATGAAATTTATAACAGTTTGTTTTCATCATGAACTCTACCCTAAAACAGTCCCTAAACACACAACCTCCCTTATTCCTGTGTGCATGTTTTCTAGTTGCTTACTTCTCTTGACTTAAAAATCACATTTTATTCTGAACTTATCACTCAGTATTAAATTATTTCTAGATTACTTTAATAGTGGTGTGTTTTCCTCATCTGTTTCTTCTTTTAGGGTATAGTGAGGGCATATTCAGCAAATGCTTGTAGGTCTGGTTAATCTTTCAATTCATAAAAGCATATATATATATATATATATAAAACATTTATACAAAACATATAACATATTTCTATATATTTCTGTAGGATTTTTATTCAGAAATTGAAAATCAGTCATATAAAGATGTGATAGATTTTCCTATTCATTTTTCACATATAAGAGTACATCTGGTTACCAACAAGACAATGAATACTCACATAACCTGTGAAGTTTGCAAAATTGCAACTATGCAATAATCTTGGACAGTAATTTTTGCTGACTGAGTCCAAGGTCAAAAGACAGCAATGTGGATTCAAGGTAAAAATTTTATTAAACCAAAACATTTCAAGTTCCTGTTACTAAATACAATAGTCCTACATTTTATTGAATCAATGGCAAATGTTTATTCATAGGCATATTAATACTTTGCAATCAAATAACTGATATTACACAAATGTATATTATAATTACCTCCTAAAATTATAGGCAATCTATAGTATTAGTCATTATGATCCACCTGATGACATAGTAACACTACAACTGCCTTACTAAATACTTATGTAAACATGTTCAAACTAGACTAATACAAAACTATTACCAATGAACAATATTCTATAAATATAAATATATTCTATGAATATAAAAATATTCAATGAACAATATTCTAATTTGAATGGTAAGACAAATGAACATTTTTACATGGTTAAGCAAATAATGGCATAGACTCACATACTAGTGTTTATTTATCTCACTATAAAATAAATCCACTAATATGAACTATGTATGCAAGAGTATTGGGGGTAAACACAAACACATGCATACTCACACATCTGTATAATACTATATATGTATATACACACACATACATATATATATATATATATTATGTACACCATACACACAAATATATGTATGAATATATAAATGTGAACAGAAATATTTGAATTTGTGTCACAGTATTATGTGGAAATTTATTAACCTATTATCAATTGTATTAGTTAACTCTTTATCATGGACCATGAAATACCTGACAAGAATAACTTAGAGAAGTAGAATATTTACTTTCAGCTTGTGCTTTGAGAGATTCAGTTCATGGCTGACTGATTCCATTGATCTTGGCCAAGATGAGCAGAAATAATCATGGCAAACGTGTATGGTGGAGAAAAAATTTCTGCACTCATGACAGCCAGGAAGCAGAGAAAGAGAGAGGAACCAGGAGCACAAGATATAATTCCAAAAATCATATACCAAGTGACTCACTTTTTCCACCCTTGCCATACCTGCCGAAAGTTACAGCCCAATAATCTGTTAATTATCAATTAATCAAAAGGATTAATTCACTGATTAAGTTACAGCTTTCATAATCTAAGCATTTCATCACTGAACATTGTATTATCATGTTTTCAGTACACAAACTTTTCAGGGTACATTTTATATCTAAAATAAAATTCTATACCTGGCCCTGAAATGCTTATGTACACTCCTTAGTGCAAAATGCATTTCATCCACCTCCCAGTTTCCATAGACTTACCAGTTCCAGCATTGCTCAAAAGGTCATGTGAAAATTCTCATTTACGATTTAAGACAAATTCTTGCTTGTAAACCCTTATAAAATTTAAATCAGGTCATATTATACCCAAAATGCAATGGCACACCATTAGTATTTCCATTCAAAAGAGAGAAATGAGGGCATAGAAAGAAGCAATGGGATAAAATAGGATTCAAACCCATCTAAGTAAGCAAGTCCTGTAATTCCATGTTCAGCATCTGTGGCATTTGGTGGCAAGGTGAAATCTTCAAAGGACTGGTACAGCTCCACCCCTGTGACTTTTTTGGTTGAAAACCACAAGGCCTCTAACTTAGGATGGCTCTGTTCACAGCCAGCAACTTTTCTTGGTAGACATTCCATGTTATTTGCTTCTGTTGATCCCGGGGTTTCCACTCAAACTTGGCTTTATTCCCACAGCTTTATGCAACATCCTCCAGGGAATGCTTACAAGAATTCTGATCATGCTACACATTGCCTGACCTGTCAGGCTTTCATTTGAAATCTTGGCGGAAGCCTTCATGACCAATGAACTCCAGGTCATGTATTCCTGCAGAATTAGCATCAAGTGGATGACATCAAGTTATGCTACTTCCTCGTACCATGGTTGGAGTGGACTCTGAATTCCTAGGTAGCTGAGTACAGTAAAAAGAATCCTGTTTTAAAAAAAAAAATCCTAAGAAACCCTGTGAGAGCAGGATCCCCCATTATTTCTTCTTGAAGAAAATTCCCCTTTTATGCCCTTGAACCTTTTATGGGTGAGGACTTGCTTATTCCTCAAAGTAATTTTTTTTGGGGGTGTAAAATACTTAGCTTCTCTTTAGTGACAGTAATTTCTTTGACAACCACAACTTCCTTGGCTCCAATTTTACACGGACTTTTTCTCTGGCCAAAGTGCAAAATCTTTCAAATCTTTCCTTTCTGCTTTCTGCTCCCAGTTCTCACAGCAACCATGGCTAAAAGCTACCAGCAATAGCCATGCTTCTGCATAAAGGCTGTGCTTCCTTGAAATTTTCTCCACCAAATTAATTAGTCCATCACTTTAAATGCAGCCTCACTGAAATTATTAGAACCTGAACAAAATATAGACAAGGTTTTCACCACTCCAGTTCCCAAAAAAGTTCTCATAACCTTCCAGAAATTCATGAACACTCTTCATTAGTGTCCACATTTCTATCTATCTGCATTCCTGACTGAATTATCATCAGAAATTCCCATTAAGTTCTACTTGCAACATTCTAAGGCTTCTCTAGCATGTATTCTTAAACTTTTCTAAATTCCTCCAACAAATAAGTTCTAAATGTTTCTGAACTACATCGTCAGACTGGTTACAGCAATGATGCCACTTCTCAGTATCACTTTTTGTATTATTCAGTCTTTTGTTGCTGTGATCAAAATGCCTCACAAAAGCAACTTAGAGAAAGAAAAGTTTATTTTGATTAATGGACTTGGAGGTTCATTTCATGATTGATGAACTGCATTGTTCTGGGCCTGAGGTGATGGTGGAACATCAGAACTGAAAGACATGGCAAAAGAAAGCTTTTCAGCTTATTACAGTCAGAAAGCACAGAGAGAGTAAAGAGCTGGGAATAAAGTATAATCCCAGGGGCTTTGCCCCAGTGATTTACTTCTTCCAACCATTCCCCACCTGTATTTACCACCCAGTAATCCATTTAAATTATTCATTCAATGAATCAATCTACTGACTAGGGTATAACTCTCACAATTTGATTCACCTGCTGTAATAATACAGGAGGTTTTGGGAGACATTTTATATTCAAACCATAATATTTGATCTAGCCTCCCAAGAGCTCATGTCCAATCACAGTAAAAGTGCATTTAGTCCATCTGTAAGAGTCCCTATAGTCTTAACAGTTTCAGAATTAGGCAAAAGTTCAAGTTCAAAGTCTGCTGTGATACTGAAAGCAAACTCTTGTTTGTGAACTTCTACGAAGATATATCTTTAGATCTCCAATATATAATGGCACAGAGTAAAATGCCTATTCCAACAGAGAGAAATAGTGGCATAGAGAGACCCAGAAAGGCAAACATATCCTGTGGTTCCACATCCAGCATATGGGGCAAATGGTTGCAAAATGTGGTCTCCCAAGGGATAAGGCACCCCTACCCCTATAGCATTGCTGGTTGTAATCTATGTGACTTCCCTCTCTTAGGTTGGTTCTGTCTGTAACCAGCAACTTTCTTTAGCAATCTCCATGATACTGGCATCTCTTAATTAAATGGTTGTCTACTGAGGTTTTGACTCTTCACAGTTTCATATCTTGACCTCTCGTGGAGTGCCTACAGTAATTACAACCCTACTACATTTAGCTGCCACTTCTGACCTTCCTTTGAAATTATGGTGAAACCTTCTATAACTCCCTAACTCCATTATCCTGCATGCCTGCAGAATAGTACCAAATGGACAAAGCCAAGTTCATCCATCAGCTCAAGCATTAGCTGGGACTTCTTGGCTACAGTGGTTGAACATAGTGAAAGGAATTCTGAGGAAAGAACTATCTAGGCACCACTGTATGAACAGGTGTCTCTAACATCTCGTACATGTGTTTTCTTATCTACTCCTTGAGCCTGAAATTGGTGTGATCTTGTTTCCTGAGATTCTCTGTACGAAGTACTTATTTTTTCTTTAGTGGTGGTAATCTCCTAAGCAAACACAGCTCACTTGGTCCCAATACTATGTGTGTTTCTTCTCTGGCTAAACTCTGTGCTTTTCAAAGCTTTCCTCTGTTCTTTTTTTCCCCAATTTTCACAGTACATCTGATCTTAAACTGCCTATATCACCCATGCTGCCACCTGAATTTTGTGTTGTCTTGAAATTTTCTCTACAATATTAACTCTAGCACCTTTAAATTCATCCTCACCGAAAGGCTAGGACAAGGATAAAAGTTAGACAACTTCCTCACAAGAATGTAACCTTTGTTGCCTTTAGTCCAATTTTTAGTAGAGTTCCTATTTCTCTCTAAAACCTCATGTACACAATCTTTACTGTCCACATTCATCTTAATATTTTGGTCTTTTGGGTTACCACCAACCTTGCCCATTAAGCTTTAGTTACAACATTCTAAGGCATCTCCTGCCAGTGTCTTCAAACTTTTCCAAACTCTTCCCATTTGAAGGCATCTCAACCACAAGATCTAGCTAGTTACATCAATGACCCCACTTTTCTGTACCAATTTCAGTGTTATTTTCTCACTACTCTGACCAAAATAACTGACAAGAACAACTCAGAGGAGGAAATTATAGCTCATGGTTTCATAGGTATCAGTCTATGCTCAGTGAAATCTAACCTCTATGCCTCAGGTAAGGTATAGCATCATCATAGTAAAGTATCATGAAGGAAATATGCTCACTTTAAGGTAGCTACGAAGCAAAGAAAGAGAGGGAAGAGTCTGGTGCAAAAGGTATAATCCCCAAGGGCACCTGACCAGTGACCTACTTCCTCCAGTCTTGCCCCACCTGTCACAATTACCACCCAATACAGCAGTCTTTTTCTAATTATTAATCGATCACATGGATTCATCATCAGATTAGGTTATAGCTCTCATAATTATTTCTCCTCTGACAATTAGCACAGGAGATTGCAGAAGACATCTTTTTATCCAAACTATAAAATCAATTCACATTGGTTTATCATTTAAAAAATGTTGGGTGCAAATAGTTTACTGCAAACTATTTGGGAAAAAATGAAAACTCTAGGAAAGATAACCACTACAATAAAAAACATGATCACATTTAGGGTTTTTAAAATGCAGGATGTTTAAATAAATAAACAATAAACAAAAGGCATTGGAGGTATTTTCAAAAGGTATAGATAGGAAAGTGTATTAAACATCCCTCAGTGATATCTTTGTTTGTTTCAGAAGAAACATGCTAAACAGACTCTGACAAATGAATATTATTTTGTTTATGAAGATAATTTATATTTGCTACTCTGCATAAGAACCTTCTTAGTATTTCAGGAACTGAGAAATTCCCGTGAGCATGAATAACAAGAAAAAATAAAGTAGGCTAACACCTGCACTCCATGCTGCCCCAGAAGCTGAGGAAGGAGGATAACAAGCTCAAAGCCAGCTTTGGAAATTTAGTGAGATCATGTCTCAAAATAGAAGATAGAAGGGGCAAACAGTATATAGTTCAGTGGTAGAGACCCTTGGGTTCAATTCCCAGTACTGAAGAAACGTACAAAAGAAAGAAGGAAGGAAGGAAGGAAGGAAGGAAAGAAGATGAAGAGAAGGAAACTCAGCTAAAAAAATATACAAAATAGGTAAGAATGAACAAAACCATAGATATATGTCATAGAGAGAACACTCACCTCAAAAGTGATACCACAAAGGAAATATTACTACCTTATCACTGTGATTTCTTTTAAATAGAAATTTATCTCTTCAAAAATGAATGAAACAAACAGCTAGTAAAAAATTGAAAACAATAACAATATTTATGTAGGGTGTTTTCTATCCTGTCTTTTGTCTGTATTTTCTGTATTCTCTGAACATCTGCTTTTGATAATTATTTTTTAAAACAACTTCCAATATATTGTGAATGCTTACATATTTATGCATATGTACAGAGTAATAAACCACACAGTTTTCAATGTATAACAATACACTAATTGAGACTCAAGTTTTGTTTTTGTTGTGTTTGATAATTTTTCTTTATAAAATACATTTCTGAGAAGGGTTATGTTTAGAAAATATTCTCTTTAAAGCAAAGACAAAAGATTCATTAATCACTCAGTATATGATATAAATCTTTTATTGGTTATTTTCAATATTAAATAGTTTCTGATCATTAGCAAGTTGAAATTAAAAATTAATTCTAATATTTTTAAATAATATTAGTAATATATTAATCCAAAAAACCAAAAATACTTTCAATGAGTATTTAATATCAGTATTAACAGCTTAATCTGTTTTCCTTTCCCTTTCTGATTTTAAAAGGTATATATAAGATGCAAACTTTACAGACAGAGTTAATACAATTCTGAGGTAAACCTGTAAGAAGAAACAGGTTCTTTATGCAGGTAATTTCTTGAAGTAGAAACTATATTTGATTTCATGTTTTCATTATCTTATCTTCTAATTACCTTTAAATAAATCTAATGACCAACTTATAAACAAGGAACATTTGTAAATCCTGGGTAATCAACATGGGTGATGGGTTAATAAAAATAGATGAGTATTATTTTCATGTTGGCATCTCATAATAGAAAGGCCAGATATTAAAGCCCACCCTAATAATCATCATTTAGCTGATTACTGATACATTTCCTTAAACATTGAACAATATTTTAAAAGAGTCACTCTAAACTGTAACATTGTATTCTACATTTTTCTAGGTTGAAATTAATTCTTTCTAAATTTATTAGTCAACTTTGGACAATTCTTAATTCTCTCAATGACTTACTTTCAATTCTTTGTTATATGGAACATTGGCAAAAATTGACTTCTTTTGTGACACTTATGATACAGTATATTGGAATATCATATGGAAATTTATGACTTTAAAAATGAAGGAATGAAAATTCAATGTTAAATAATTAAATGATCTGTTCAGCATTTATTTTCAAGTTACTGCATGAATTTCGGTAATCACGTTTATATTTCTCATACTTTTTGTTTTGGTATGATTACTATTCATCTGCATATGTATTACCATGATTTATTTATTAATTCTTTTTTTGGAACTGTGGATTGAACCCAGGGGCACTTAAGTCACCCTTTTTATTTGTTATTTTGAGACAGGATCTAGCAAGGTTGCTTAGGGCCTCCCTAAGTTGCTGAGGCCACCTTGATCTTATGATCCTCCTGGCTGTTTTAAAAGTCATTGGAATTTTAGGCATGCACCACCACGTCTGGCTGTACCATCATGATTTAATCCCTCTAAAGATATATCTAAAACTTCACCAGATATTTTTGACATTTGTTACTTATGGTTTTTGATAAATGGTTTTCATTTGCAAACATAATCCTTTTTATTTCTTAAGGAAAATGTTTGCACTTTCAAATAAAATGCATTTTGCATTTCAGGATTTTTACTATCATTGTGAATATATATTTGTTCTGATATCTTGGAAAAGCAATTTTGAAGATAGTTACTGATTCATTATTTTAAACAGGCTTTAATTATTATTTTAGTTTACTATTAATATTCTCCTGAAAGGTATTTTTTGATAACCTTTCTTCTGTCAAAAGTTTATTGTAAGCCATTTATGTTTAGTTGTTTTACATCTTATAATTCACCAATATCCTAACAGAAAAAAAAGTCCTACATGTAAAACAAATTTTAAAGACTTAATGAAAATATTATAATAGCTTAAAATTCATACTTTATAACATATGTTAAGTCAACTTACATTCAGTCTGAGGCTTCCTCTATATTTGAGTCCTTTATTAAACAAAATGCAACCTAATTTCATATATAAACCATAACCTGTTTTAGTAGTGTAACATTCAGCTGAATTTCAACTAATCATAAATCATATCCAAGGATGTTCCTCATCTCATTCATTGACTGGCAGCTTACACTCAAGAAGAAGTCATATGGTGAAGGGTATAAACTAGAGGATTTGGAATAGATAAATAAATGACTGATGGAAACCTCCTCCTTTCCTTCTTTGTTCTTGTTAATTGTCTTTAAGTCTTCTTTTCCCTTTTTGAAAAATCCAGTGCTAAGAGTACTATGTTTGGTTTAATCTTGCAATTGTTATAAAGTTTACATAAAATATAATCAATAATCATTCTTTAACAAATAGAAAATTAGCTCTGTATAGATCTATTTTTTAGCACTTATGTTCATTTACTACCTTTTGCTAACTAATCAAAACATGTGATGGAATAAGCCTAATACTTTGCCTTTCTCTCTTTCATTATCCTCATTTTCAAAGGCTAAAATATACCAAAAAGTAAAAGTATTTCTGAAAAATAGTTATCTATTCATTATCCAAAAAAAAGAACAATTTCACTCTGATTATATTCATCTTTAAATACAAATTTCAGAAACTCCCCATTCATTGCTCTAAATTGTAATCATTTTTAGCTGTTAGACTGATGCTTTTTTGGCTTCTAAAATAGGGATAGAAGAATATGGACTACTCTGAATCTTTATCTTGTGTATAGAATTAGCCGAAGATGAAAATTAATTAGCATGGGCCCTTCATTAAATATAGTACATTTCCTATTAGACACCACTCTGAGCAATTTTCTAAGATAGGCTATTACAAGTTATAACTCTAATTTTATACCCTTGGAGAAATATGCTTATTATGTTGTACAATCCAATTTCCAGAACACTAATTTCAAAATTAAGAAGTATGTAATACATACTCAAGAAAGTAACACATGCTTATCTATCATGTTTTCAAATGATAAAATATTAACTTTTAAATGTTTGCTGAAAGACTCAGAAAATATGTAGTATTTGGGTCTCTAAAACTATCAAACAAGAATATGTCAGAAAGTAGGAATACTTACAAAGTTTTTATGTTAGGGAAAATATAATTTAGTTTTAAATAAGATCCTCGCTTAGTAAATTTTCTGAAATATTTTTTCGAATGCGTGTGTGTGTGTGTGTGTGTGTGTGTGTGACTGAATAATAGAAAGATTGAAAAAGTGACTATTATTTTTTAATGGTTACTGCTTGGCAAATCACATTGAAATACCTTCTTCACTGTAGATGCAAGTTAAAGATTTGCCAGTAATGTACAACTGGGAGGTGATGAGGCTTAGATTCAAAGGAAAAGAGAGAGAAAGGGTACTAACACCATTAAACTTCTGTAAACAAAAATGACTCTGAGCACATTTTACATATAATCTAATCCAGTTCTCTCAAAAATCTGCTTCTAAAAAATCTTACTCTTAAACATAATAAAGTCCAAGCAGATATGGTTATACTGTTTATATGCTACCTTGTTGGAATTAGGACTATTTAAAATTCAACTTTTTTTTCAGTATACAAAACTAATGGTAAATATCTCAAAAATATATTTGTATATATAACTTCTCAGCCTCCACATTAAATGTTATTTCAAGAAGTAATTGCCAAAGAGTAAGAATAAAGAATATATATAAAAATATATTTTAGACAAGAGATATGTCTTCCTGTTTCTGTTACCATGATAATAGTGCTTAATTAGGCCCAGGAGTTAAACCTTATGTAGGATATCAGTGGTTAACTTTGGACAAGGATCTCTGAAGTGATAGATCAGAAGGCCTCCAGACTGTCTGCATTAAAGTAAAATTCTCCAGGTGAATCTTCTTCAAATCCTTAATTGGAAAATACTTGTCTAATATGTCTTAAATACTCACTGTTTTATCTAAAAGTAGAATGCTTTTTTATTATTGATCGATTTTTTAAAATTAAAACTATGAGTCAGGCAGACTAGTAAGCATTTTAATCTGCATGATTTTTAAAATTCTCATAAGTACCTGATGAGATTTGCATGATTTTTACTCCTATTTCATGGATAAATTTCTGGATTTTTCCCAAGACCACAAAGGTGGTAGTGGACTCAGTGTAAGAACCCATAAACATTCCTCAACACCAGAAGGCAAAATCTATGGGTCACTCTTGTAAATGGAATCATCTTTGGTATTTATTGCAAAGAACCTTCTTGCTTATTCAGGGATATGCCTTAATAAATGCAATGCAACTGCAATGAAAGATTAAGCTTTTGAACATATTTAGTTTGTTGAAACATTTCATCTTCTTTCAAATATTTTCTGCTGATTTTATCATATAATTAATGTAAAACTGTAGCAATATTTGAGGATTAATTACTTACCAAACTTGTATAACATACCTAAGTCTCCCTAATTACTCATATGCTAAGCTCTGTGGAACACCTCTGCATGACCCAGGAAGCCTTTGTTCTGTGACAGTTCCAGCAATACAAAATAAAAAGGATGCTGAAAATTAATGATTGCTTTCCAGTCTTTCCCTGTATTATATTTTCTTGTTTGTTTAAAAGTCTTCATATTTATTTAACTAAGAAAATGAATCTATTACATGACTGTGAAGTTTCTTTGCAGCTATTCAAATTGAATTCTCTGTAGATATGAGAAAAGCACATATTTTCCTGGAGGAAATGGGCAAATTTTGCTATTCATTCCCATGTGGGATATTCTTTTCCTAAGAACTTACACTGATCTTGGTACAAAAATTGTTGTCTTTAACTGCCAATATCCACTATCCACTATATAGTAAAGACATGGCAGAATTAATTTGCTAAGGTTTTTCTTAGAAGAGTAAAATGGCAATATGCTATGCACAAGAATAGGGACTGCATACAAAGAAAAGTAAACCAACTCATTTAATAAAGTAAACATTCTGCATTCCACTGTTGAATCTTGATTATTCATTTTAAATTTTAGTGCAGTCTGTGCTTGCAATCTTATGTATATGCATCTTTAGGAAACTATTTTTCCAGGCTATGTTGGTTCCCTCCTGTATATTCCTTTGTCCTACATTTCACCCGCTAGCATATAATTAACTGCATTTTTAAAAAATTTTCCTGGTCCTTTTTTGCAAATATTTATAGATAAAATACCTGGGGAATTCCAAAATTTCTTTATTTATAGACTCTACAAAGTGCCTGGCATACAGAGATACTTCATTTTGCTCCTTTTAGTAGTTAAATACATTGTCATAGTTTCATGGAATATAGCACCTGGCACATAGCACTCATTTAATTGCTATGTGTTGGATGATAAAGACTGTAAGCTATGTGGAAGAATATGCAATTTTTTTTGGTAATATTGTATTGCTACATATTTTTAAATACATTGAATCATATAATTTGGACAAATTTTTAAAAAATGAAAAAAATACATCAATCCCACTTGGTTTATAAACTGGGAGGGGACCTTAAATGTTGGTGAGGCAATAAACCTGCACTTGGCATTATATTAACTTCTATAAAAAAGTGAATATTGACATTGATGATATAAAAAGAGAAAATTTCTTTCTCTTCAGCAGGAAGTTAAAACCACTTATTCTTTATAGAACCCTCAGGGAAAAGAAAGTTCTACATGCAGTCCCATTATTTAGTTTAGGAGACAATATTTTGTGCCAACGTATGTGCCACATAGTGTCACAAAGCGTCAACCTTTTCAATATTGCTTTTTCTCATTGGATTGTAACACACTGGGAGGTGAGTGGTCTATTTTATATAATATAGTACCTTCAATGTCAAAAAGTAATGCCTGCCCTATAACAGGAACAGTAGGTAACTGTTGAATAATTAAAAAATAAAATTTCATATTATTGGAATACAATTAATGAACTAGAGTGATGATTCTGATATAGTATTAACTGGGAAAAAAGAAACATTGAATGTTAAAAATGTGATCTTTAGGTTTAGAGAAATTTTATTTTATTTTTAGATATTTCTTAACATTTTCAATGTTTTATTGGTAGTATATAATCTATATATATCTATTATAATCATTATCTACTGTAGTGGTACATATTACTAAAATCAAACTTAAAATATCCGTGTAATGAAAATCATTATCTTCAGATTCACGTCTAAAGTTTTGGACTGATTAGAAATGTTTCACTATACTTTTTTTTGTCCATTTGTTTACCTCCTTCTCCAAATAATTTCCTTCACCTATTATAAGTTCCAGCACTTGTACGCAATACACAGTGATGCCTACACATTGTTTCTTCCAGCCTCCTCTATTTAAAAGCTTGGTTCTCTCCCTCTAGTAGTTTACTTTTGAAGCTCTGATTTTCTTCTTACAAACAACATCCATTTGAACTGCATATTATGATCTTCAGTGATGGAATGAATAAAATCAATCAAATAAGTTTGAATATTCTCCACTTTTATATTGTGCTTCAGTTCTAGTAGAAATTAGTAATTCCAAATGTCTCCTATTGCTAAAGAATTTCAGAATAAAATATCTAGAATCAAAAGTCTAGGAAAAAGAATCTAGTAGGATAGATTTTCAAACTTTCTTTTGCCACAAATGCTGTCAATTTATAGGACAGAAAGAAATGTGGTACAGGGAATTTTTTAAAACTTCCAATCAGATCCCTTTTTGTAGTTTTTACTCTGTCAATAATTCCGTATTTTGAATGCTAGATATCTTTATTTTTATATACTTTTTAACATCTGAACTTTTTTGGTACTACATAATCTATATAGTATAATCATTATCTATAATTAGTAATATATATTACTAAAATTAAACAAAATATCCATGCAATGGAGAGTGTTTTGTCTTCATATTTAAATGCAACATCATTTACCCATGTTTTTCCCCTTAAATTCTGTAGAAATTGGAAGTTTAAGTGTAGTGCAGGGGAAAACAATGAGAAGTAGGGTCTAATTTCTTTCTTTTTCTTACATATCTTAGCAAACCTCCAAACAAAATCAATCATTTCCACATGACAATAAGAATAACAAATTTAGCATTTACAAAAATATCAAAACCTATTATGACCAATTTAATATCTTGTCATGAGTTTTAAAATACATTTTAAAACACATAGAAATCATATTTTTATTTTATAAGATTAAGTGACATAAAACCAGGTCTAACAAATATAAAAAAAGAAATACAACTTTAACCTATGCATGATTTTAAATTTTCCAGAAATCACATTTAAAAAACTAAATGTAATAGAAGAAATTATTTACAATATTCTTTTAATTTATTAAAATGGAATTTGATCAATATCAAAATACCAAACATCAATATCAATATCATTATATCAAAACAATATTAAAATAGATTCTTTAAAATATCTAAGGTTTCAAAATTTCAAGGTATCACAATTTTTTGTAGTTTCATTCCCATGTTCAAAATACATATAGAATTAAGGACATTATGTAAATAAAGGTCATCATAGGAAATGAGTTAACAGTGAGGCAGAGATTGTGTTCATAGTTACTGCATTTCCTTGACTGTCACATCATCTGTACTGTTTATATTATGATACAAGCACCACTGTCTTTTTATTGCCCTATTGCAAGAACCTGTTAATCACATTTACTGTGCTACTTATTACCCATAAAAAGTCCATTCTCCACAAAAGTGGTATTTTTAAACTATAAATTCCTATACTCAATTTCTCCCAGTATTTATGAATTCCTTTTTGCATTTCTAAAATACTCCCAGACATCAATGGACTCATGTCTTCTCACTGTCTTTACACTCTTCATCCCAAAACAGAGTCATAAGAGTCCTAGACTCTGTCTTTGGTGCACTTTCATCCAGGAACTCTTTTCTAAGGTAACAAAAAAATGATCAAACTACTTAATACTTACTAAATACTGGGCAGAACTCTAAATATTTAAAATCCATTAACTCATTTAATCCATGCAACAATCTCATGGGGATATAAAACCATCAATCCATTTTCCAAGTGAGAAAAATGAGGCACAGTGTACTTCAGAAAGTTGATCAAGTGTGCACATTAATATCTGCATTTATCTTACCTGACAAATTGGTCTACAAAAGAAAAAAAAAAAACTTCAAAAATTTGGGGTTGGAAAAAAGTTTATTTCTTGCATTAGTTATGAACCATTCAAAATCAATATGAACAACTATTTTAACTGTTTTCCCAGAAGTTTTCAAAGGTTTGAGCTGAAAAAGATGTTCGTCACTCCTGTCCACACCCCATTGGCTAATATTTAGTCATATGATTTATCTTACCACAAGGTATACTGGCAAGTGAACTCCACCAAGTGCCACATTATGGATCCTTTCCTTTACTTAACATTCCCTTCACAGTTATCACCTTTACAGAAAAAGCTTTCCTAAACACTGCGCTTAATGTATTCAAAATCCTCTCCCACTGTTCACTCTTACTCTGTTCTGTTGTATTCATGTTCTTTATTACTAAACAAAATTAATTTTATTTTTTTACTTTTGATTATTTGTCTTCACATGCATGTATGTTTGCTCATGCATGTGTGTATATACTTGAACAGAAAAAAAACAAGTCTGTATACATTCACTGAATTAATGCAGAGAGAGTCAAGTCCAACAAAACCAGGTTCCCAAGTAAGACTTCCTAGCTCCAGTTGTTCCCATGCGTTTCACTCAGGCTGCAATTATAATAAAGTGAGTGTGGCACATCCATTTTTAGATTTTTAAAAATTTTAGTAGAAGTGATAAATGTATTTAAATTTTTATGGTAAACATATTTAAATTTCTATGAATATACAAACTACCAATTTGATTTCTATATATGTTGTTCACTTGAAATGTCATAGTTAGAGAAATGTTAATTTATTTTTATGTGATTTTCTCTCAATTTTTATAGATATTATTGTTCTGAATGTCACATTCTGTACAAAGGTAATAATGGTATTAAAACTTTATTGTACATTGCACCCTAAATCATAAAAACTGTCTTACTTTATTTTATTAATGCTTTCCTCTGCATTCATTTGTTTTAGTATTATATTTATAGTAAATCTCAATTTGCTAACCTTTATTTGTTGTTTAAATTTTTATTTGATCTTTTTTGTTTACAATCTTCAAAGTCAAATTTATCTATGCATGAACATTTTTTTTTCATATAACCAATATCTGAGTTTGGTTTTTTGAGTTGATTATTGAGTTTATTTAACTTCTTATCTTAAAATTCTGGAGAACTTTTAATAGAATAGTATTGAAAATTATGCTTCAAGGAATTTATTTTTAATATATTTATGCTATCACTTCTTTATATATCTGCACTTCAAAGATTCTGTTAAATGAAGTATGTGAATACTAAGATAAACTGACATTAAAGGAGATAGTGTGGGTATTCATGTCCCAGAATTTATGGAACTTTAACTTTTGCACTTTACTATTTCTTTATTTTGCAATTAATTTGCTGTGCCCTATTGTTCTCTGTTGCTATTTTTCACTCTTAAAACAATACCATTGAGGGAGTTGTGTTTTTATAAAACAGAGCAAGTTGTTTCTAAAGAACCACTGGCTATGGCTATGTCTATATACCTGGTTCTGTCAAATAGGTTCCTAGATAGGAAGAATAACATTTAAAAATGGAAACTTAGAGAATATTAAAAACCAAAACATGTAAGATTCAAAGATGGATTTTCATTAATGATACATTCTTTCACACTATACTCAGGTTTGAGATTTCCCACATCTGGATAACTCTATACATTGAGCAGGTAATTAGATAGTCAAGAAATTCAGTACTGGAGAAAAATCAAGCAATATATCATTCCTCTCTGTTGGGACTAATGGCAGGTTAACTAACTCAGGCTGACTCCTTACTCCATGGCGAGTGAGCAAGATCAAGGCTCAAAGGCAGTTTCAAAGGTTAATGACAATAAATCCAGCCACTATTAGGGATTGATTAATAAAATTCCGGGAATGTGCTCAGCTCCTGCTTGCCATATAGTCCTATGTGACTCTCACCTGCCTGAATTCACTCCCCACTCCCCCTCCCTCCCCCCCCTTGCTGACCTTTAAGCTGATTGGTTCCTGCCTACCCCCCACCCTACATAAAAGCTGTGTGATTTCCTCAATAAATGAGTTCCTGCTGTGACTGGTCTCCCTGACGCGTCTGATTGTCCTCCACCGGGAGGGCTGGGTGCTGGCGGTTAGTCGGCCTACCTATCCCGGTCTGACCTTGTTGGGGAGTGTTCCCTTCCCTTGTCGCTGGAAGAGAAGAGCAAGGGGGCTTAAGACCCCGACACCTCTCTCCATACAGTGTCTGACGCAGTACTGCTACTCTGGGTGACACAGCATTCTTATTTCTTGTTTATTGACCATTGCTTCTTCTAAGGTGGTTTTTCTACTATTTCTACTTGAAGAACTCAGAATGGGCCATTTTAACCTTTTTCATTTTATAGTCTTTCTTTTGCCAGCTCTTTCATGTTTCTTTATTTTCATCTTACGTGTTTGGTTCTAATTTACCACTCTCTTATAATAGATTAATTTTCTTTTTATTTATGTCTATTCTGATGTATAAATTCAATAAAATCAACATCTACATTTTTCATTTCTAGTTTCTGTATTTGCTTGTTTATAATATGTTGAGTACTTTTTACTCCATAATGAGTCCTGATCTATTCATACTGAATGCCTTACATATGCTCACATAGTGTTGTAGTCACCTTTTTCATCGCCGTGACTAAAAGATCTGATCAGACAATTTGAGGGTAAGAAAAGTTTATTTGGAGGCTCGTGGTTTCAGAGGTCTCAGTCCACCATAGCAGGTTCCATTCCTTTGGGCTTGAGGTCAGGCCAAACATCATGGTAAAGAGTGTGTTGGAGGGAAGCAGCTCACATGATGATCAGTCAGCAGAGAGAGACTCCACTTACCAGATACGTGATAGCCACACCCCCAATTACCCACCTCCTCCGGCCCTGGCCTAGCCACCTTCAGTTACCACTCAGGTAATCCCCATCAGGCGATTAGTTCACCAATTGGGTTAAGATTCTACAACCCAATCACTTCTCCTCTAAATCTTCCAGGATTGTCTCACAAGTGAACTTTTGGGGGACACCTCACATCCAAACCATAACATGTAGAGTCAAATTTTGATCATTCTATTATAAGCTGTTTTGAACATAAGAATTTGACCATGTATTTAATATTTTTTTACTTTATTGACTATTTGTCTCATCCTCAAAAACTGTGATTAAGTGTAGGTGTACGCACATGCACACATGTGTAGCTTATGTATAACCTGAATCATTTACAATTATATTTGAAAGTTGATTGCTTCATTTATTTTTCTGAACTTAGTTACTAAGAATGTTTTATTTAAATTTAGCTTGACATTCTTGGATAATATGATTAATGAAAATCAGGAGTCTGTGTCACTGACTGCAATATACATTAAGGTCTCCTTTTTTAGGGAAGACTCTTTTTGTTTATCTTTAGCAAGTTCTTCTTTCACTGCTGTCCACATTGGTAATTGGACCTGGTGGGAAATTAACCATAGTTAATGGTTGTGCATTTTGAGTTTGTGGGGAATTCTTTTCAGACTCACCATTACAAAGAGGCCTGAAGTTTCCATTCCCATCACCACAGTGACTGAATCTGTTTCCTAGTCCCTGCTTTAGAGATGAGTCAGTTTGAATGCAGTGTCTGCTCATCTCACAGTCTTGTGCCCTAACTTTATTTTGTCCATCTAGTGACTTCCTTTTCCTAATTTTAGAACAAGTTGTGTTTTTAGGTACTTTCCTCATGTTATCCAGCACCTTTCATTTTTATTTATTTTATTTTATTTTTTATGAGAGAACTTCCTCTGTTCCTTTAGCTTCCACCAAGTTTTCTGAAGAATAAGATTCATGGTTTTTGTTGGCTGTTATGCTCCATGGACTTGCTCTTTGTCACTCTATTCCATCCTATTGAGACCAGGGCGAGGGACATAGCTGATTATCAAAGAAAAGGAAATGGGTAGACAGCACTTCCTGTCAACTGGTTGTTAACAGTCACTGGGTGAGGGGAAGGATTGCAATTTCCAACACAAGCAATCACCCCTGAGGCTCTCTTCCTGCCTTTTGATCATGTAGGCTTGAGAAGTGTGCTCTCTCTCTCTCTGTCTCTCTCTCTCTCTCTCTTTCTCTCTCTCTCCCCCCCTCTCTGTTCTGTTTCTTAAACAAAATTTACTTGGGCATTGAATCTTCAGCACCACGGTGGGGAGGTACAAGGATCTGATCCTGATTCTCAAAACCAGTATCACCACACCGTCCTCGCCAGAATGATTTCTGTTTTGCTTAGGTAAGTATTCTCATCTTGCCTATGTGGTCTCCTAAAGAAAGAATTTTAGCCCCTAATGATGTCTAACTTGGCTTTATTTTATGCTGCAAATTTTTTTTTCCTGACCGTTACATTTTATCTAGTTTGCTTTTTTATTTCTGATTATTTACTAGTTTATATCTGATTTTCTATTTTCTGCATTTAAGATTAAAAAGAATCATTATATTTTATTTTAAAAATAACTCTCAGAAGTATATAGCTGATATGATGATACCAGTATCAGAAAAAGTATTAAAATTGCCAAATTATTTCTAGATTTAATACTATCATTATTAATATCACATAAAGAAGTCCTTGAAGAAAACTTCTGCTATGCTTTCCTTATGTTTAAGATTCTCTTAATGTGCCCACAATTATAGACCAAGAAAAAATAAGTAAAAGTCTTATAACTCTAACATTTGAAGATAAATACTAAAGACTATTTTAAAGCTATAAACATTCTCATTGGATTTTAAGTAGAACGGTGGTGTATAGAGTCTGAAAACAAGTAAATGCAAACCCTTTTATATTTGCTTTATGTATTTACAGAAAACCTCAAAAAGTTTAAATTTCTTCAGAAAGGGAGTATTTCAACAATGATCACTGCATATATAGTCTTGATTTTCTCCCTTGTTGTTAATACTTGAATAATAGGATAAAAAGATAATTTCCCAAATGATTTCAAGACCATGTTGCACTGCCTATGTGTTTAAAAAGCAGTCATGCCATAAGCAAAAGATAGTAATTTGATTGAGATTATCAGCACTGAATACTAAAGATTAATTAAAATTATTGTTTTAAATAATCAGATTTGTTAACAAAATGATATTTCCATAATTTGAAACCATTTAAGAGTTTTCTGTTAACATTCTTTTTTATGGATAATTTGTCTTCATTTAATAATCATTGGTTATATATATTCTCTACCCTTAAACCTTTTCTTTTGTGAATTACCATCTTGTGACATACTTAATGCTAAAATATTTTGTTTCTTATTTTTTTCTTACGTATAAGATGGAGAGTTCAGCAAGAAGATGAGTTGCAACTGTTTCATTGACTCTGCACAAAATCACCAAGAGATACATAAAATTTCCACTCAGGACCTAGAATCATGAAAATAAGAGTTATGATATCCTGTGCACAAGCTTAAAGATGTCTGAAGCTCCAGAGTGTGAAGCCTAACTGATTTTCTCTAGTACATTAATCAAAGCACCTTTGACAACTAGAATTATGTTGTTATTCATATGAGGCACTCAAAACTGTGCTTGATTCCCAGGTGGCATTTATTTCACTGTTCTGAAGTAGCAGTAGAGAGGAAAAACACCTTGGTTAAAATATCAAAAGAAATAAAAATGATAGACTATTTCTGATCAAGCACACAGTAAATAACTACTTGGCTTTCAGAACCAAATGTTAATGTTGTATATTATTTATAATTGGTTATAGGAATAAATGATAAAATGACTTATATTTGCCATTTCATTTTTAAATATTAAAATGATAACTAGGTTTTATATAGCTCTTATAGTTTATATATTTTTATAATGCTTATAACCTCTCTCAAGTAAGTCATTAACATTATAAACTAAAATTTTAGTCAATACACAATTTTGGCTGCATGTATTAATTAGTGAAATTAATTATTAAATGTTGAACAAATTATAGACTCAAAAAACACACAAAATAGCACATTTGTAAAATAACAAAGTATATCACCCTAGAAAATTTGTAGAACTAAAAAATTGCTACTAGGTTGAACATTAGTCTCATGTTTATAAGTCAGAAAGGACATTTTAAAGTTTTAGGTTATTTTGCTTACTGAACTTATAGTGTGTTATTAGCTAAGTCATAACTGGGTTATCAGAGAGTATCACTTGCTACACTCAACCTGTGAGTCATAACAAAGAGAATCCTGAAATCCAGAAATCTTGATATCTGCTTTCATTTCTGTCTTATTTATATAGCCCCCTTGGTATCTGAGGGAGATAGGTTTTACAGTACTCACCTAAATCAACAGATGCTCAAGTACTTTATATAAAATGGCATAATATTTGCACGTAACTACTAGTATCCTACCATGTACTTTATATCATCTCCATATTACTTATAATACCTAATAAATACAATATAAATGTTACATATAGAATTATTGTTTCTGGATAATGACAAGAAAAACAAAGTCCTTATTCTATGCAGTACAGATTATTTTTTCCAAATATTGTCTATCAGCATTTGGCTGAATACATCAATGTAGAACTCAGGGATACTGTATTTTTCACAGAGGGCTACCTGTATTTATTAAATCATTGTTCCTACAGCAAATTAAATTTTTCAAGATTTTCACCACAAAAAAAGGTTGGATAGCTAATGATATGCAAACAGTATTTTCATAATGGAAAATGCTAACACACATATGCAATTTTATATGTGTTCAGGGTAAAATCTAATAACTCTAAAGATCGTTATAAAATGTTTATTTGGACTGGGCATAGTAGTGCATGGCCCTTATTCCAGTGACTGGAAGGATAAGGCAGGAGGATTTGTAAGTTTGAAGTCAACCTCTGCAACTTAGGAGAACCTGTCTCAAAATAATAAATAAATAAACAAATTAATTAATTAATTAAATGGGCTGGGCTTACAACTCAATAGTAGAGTGTCCCTGGGTTCAGTCCCTATTAGAGAAAAACGTTTATCTGATCAAAGTCAAAAACAACACCAGGTTCAAAACTGGCTGATAGTTACTTCTGATAATGGAGAAGAGGTTAATAAAAAAAAAAAAAAAAAAAAAAAAAAAAAAAACTGTAGGTAGCAAAACCATATTTATGCTCATTTTCAACAAACAGGAATAGATTTAAACAAAGAAATTCTACCATTTCATCATGTCCTTGTGACTCCTGTGTGTCCTCTTATCTGAAACTTGTTAATAAGTATTGTTAAATATTGTAAAAGGACAAATCGTCCATGCAATGACACTGATTCTTTAAATTATGCTTTGAATAAACTAGAAACATGTAATTCATGATCTCCTATCCTAAATTTTTTAGTTCTAATTCTTTACAAAATGTATTATTTTTTATCAAATTCTTGATAATTAGGATGATATTTAAGTTTTAAGAGTGAAAAATGAATTATTTCTCAATTTTTCTGCAAATTTATCAATGCCTACGTCCAAAGACTTATTCAATACATTATTTTTTTACTTTTTACCTAAGATTTCCCAGCTCATATATAAAAGCGAATTTGTTTTAAACTTAATAACTTTATCTACATAAAAATCAAATTATGTAAGACATACTCATATATAAGATGTTCTCCTTGAGATGGTGAACACACGATTCATCCCAATTAATGCAAGTTCCTAATTTTCCATACAGAATTAATATTTTATGTTACATAGTTGAACAAATAATAGACATTCCAAACCCTCATTATGCTACACTTTGTCTTTTATATCAACAGATCTTTCCCTTGGTAAAGGAAATTATTCAAATAAAAGTTTCAAAATCATTTTTCATTTATTTTATGTTTCAGATTCATAAATCATTTTATTTCAGGCACTTCATGGAGAAAAAGATATCAAACACCTCCCATATCCTTAAAATAGTATCATTTTAGGGAAGTTTTAAAAAGAAAACACAAAGCATTGGAGGAAGATTTATATATAAAACCTATAAGTATTATTTCCAATGTGTTTTTTCCTCTCAACAACAAATCTGCAAGGATATTTCATAGTAGTCAGTAGAAATCAATTCATCATGTTTTAACTGTGAAATGGGTTTACATAGTGTGCTGTAGCAACGTCACACTTGAGCTGTTCCCTGCTGCCAGACAACTAGGTTATTTAGACTTTGACCATCAGGCATATGTGTAGCATTTCTCAAAAGTGGATTCCAGAACAAGAAATTTATTACTTCACAGGGTTTGTACATTTCTTTAACATAATAGATACATACTTCTAAACCATTCCATCTTCTTGACATGTAATTGAGCTCCTGAGAGACGAGGTGTGTTCTGAGCTGATAAATGGACCATGTAGTTCCTTCCTGACACTCTGAACTGGTGCTGTGCTGCTTCTCTGGTCCTCTCTGATTCCATGGTCAATATGTTGAAGGTTCTGGAATGAGTAGTCTCAGGAGAAAACAAGATTCCCCTACCATGTCTATGCTTTGTCACTTCTCCTTCATGAGATGGGATGGGACGAGAGCAGGACTTGAAAAAGGGTTTAGGAAGTTCTTTGTTTACAATTAGCAGAGCATTGCTGGTTGAAGTTTTTCTTGATTTTTACTTTTTTTTTTTTTTTTTTTCTTTCTGGTACTAGGGACTCTGAGTCAGAGGCTTAAGCAACTTAACTCATTAAGTTCTACTTGCAACGTAGTGAGGCTTTGTTTCAAAACAACAACAACAATAATAATAATAAATGTCTGGGGATGTGGCTAGTGATTAAGCACCCCTGAGTTCAATCCCTTGTGCCAAAAAAAAAAAAAAAAAAAAAAAGAAAAAGAAAAAAGAAAAAAAAAAGAATCATAAAGTGATATAATTCTTTTCCCAAATTAAAAACTTTTGCTCAATAAAAGAAAAGGATAATTTATAGTCTCTTCCGGATTTTGCTTTTAAATTTTTGTATTACTGACCACTTGATTATATAGATGCCTGATAAAGCATTGAGAAAAATCTTACACTCTTTTGTTCCAGAGAAATTTTTTTACCACAAATAAATATAGAATATCATCAAAATTTCTATTAGTTAAAATGATCTTACACTTCTTTGTTTTTTGTTGTGTTAATATGAAGAATTATATTGTTTCTTAAATATTAATTTACTTTCTTAAATATTAATCAGATAAACCAGACCTATGAAGCTTTATTTTTTATAAAACATAATAATGAATTTTATCTGCTAGCAATTTAGACAAAGATGTACACCAGAATTCATGATGAAATAATTTTATTTTCTTATAATGTTTTAATAAGGTTTTCACATTACATTCATGTTCACTTCATATGACAACTTAATGTTTCTTCTTTATTTTCTGAAAGTGGTTCTGAAGATCTAATGTGAATTCTCTTAAATATTTAAGAGTGTAGAAAGTTTCTTATGGTCAGGTGTCATGTTATGGAGGAAGTTTCTTTTGAACTTTTCTCAATTTCCAGGGATTTTCACTCTCATTATCCTATGTGTTGAAGTCTAAATTGGGCACTGGGATACATGTCTGTCTACCCTAAAGTCTAGAGAGTTTTGTGGCCCATTCTCTACCATAAAAGAATAGAGCCAAGAATAATTTTTAAACCTTAGATGTCAGGGTTGTTTTATCAAGTCAACCTTATTATTTATTTATTTATTTACTTATTCCTTTTGAGAGGAGGAAAGTGGAAATGTTTTTCCCCCAGGGGAAGTTTTTATTTTTCTTTATGGTTTGGTTCAGTTTCCAGTGTTTAATGGTTATTGAAATCCTTTAAATATTTTAAATGATATCTAATTTGGCTTTTTTTAACCTAAATCTTCCTTGAGAAATAAACTGAGAATTTAATTACAAGATAGCTAACCTTAATAGATAATGTTAGTGGTGCATTCACAGTGAATATTTTCCCACAAATGTGTTATGAATACTGCTGAAGAAAGAGAGACGTAAGAAGAAACTAGAGAAGGCAGACTTAATGAAAAATGTACATAATCCATTTAGCTACATACACACAGGAGACACTTAAAAACTGTGTGCAATGTATATTAGGCTAGTAGTTTCTAGCTACCACAAGATAATGAAAGTAAGATATGCTCTTAGCAAAAGACTCATTAGCAGCAAACAAGATGCAAAATCTATGAACTTTTTTTCTTCATAAAATGTTACTAATTGAGGTTGACTGCTTTTGTCAATCTTTGTATCACACCTTGTAGAAATGTTAATAATAGTCACAAAAATAAATTCACTTTATATCACAAAAAATAAGAGAATAATTAACTAGATAGATGCAAAAAATTCAGTTAATATTTACCAGAAAGGAAACGTTACTATAAAGAATCAAGGCAACCATTGATTATGATATGAATACCAATCATGCACACATGTACATACATAAAATATTTATATTTAATATACATATGAATGTTATAATGAAGAGTAATAGTAATAGTTCAGTATGATATTCAGAAGTAGTACGATATACTAAAATGTAAAATCTTTGTTTTTTCTTTTTTTCTATGAATAGGATGATAACCAGAGATAAAATCAGATGAAATACTTTCAAGTTTACTGTAATATAACAGATCACCTATTTTTTTTCTTTCTAAAAGATAAAAAGTTTTCTCCATAGCCATCAGCGTATTAGTAAAATTCAAATTTGAAATGTTCCCCAAAAGTCTATGTGCTAAAATCTTGGTCTTCAGTTCAGCACTAGCAGAATCTTTAAGAGCTAGAGCTTAATGAGAGAATTCAGGTTATTACGGGAAATGTTCTCAAAGGGAATTGTGGAATGTCAGTCTCTTCTTCATTCTTTTTCATGCTCTGCTGTGAAGTCAATCAGTCTCTCTGGTCACCTGCTCCTGCCGTGAAGTCCTGGTGCCACAGGCCCAAAGCAATGAAGCCAATCAATCATCAACTGAAACCTCCAAAACTGTGATCTGTGATCTGAGATAAATCTTTCCTCTTTTTAAGCTGATTTGTCTCATGTATTTGTTATAGTAAGAGAAAGATGACAAAAAATGACATGATAATTCAAAATTGGCCCCAAAATGAATCCTGATCATTTCCCATTGATTCTAGCATTTTCAATTAATATTTTTATTTCATTAAATGTACCTGCAAAGTGAATCCAAAGTCTAAAATAATTTATAAAGGAGTGAAAGCATTTATAATTGTTTATATATAATACATACTTTCGCTTATGAGCTACTGAGAAACATGTCAGGACACCAAAATTTCTTTCAGGTTTCCAAAACCTATAAAATGTTATTGTTAATAGTACTTAATCTACACAAGGGTGATGACAGATGGTGAGAGGAAAAGATCAACTACTTAGAGAGTAATGGAGATTTCTTCTTGATGATGTGCTTTACTTGCTTCTGAGGCCAAGACAGTAAAACTAATTGATGAGAGGCTTTTAATTGTATCCATAGACGATGTGAAGAACAGGATAGCTACTGTTCTAATCCTTGCCCCTCAACCTGATTATCTTGTAAATTTGATTTCCCTTGAATCAATGAGCTTCTGTTCTTCATGCTCAAAATTTGCTCTTGAGGATAAGTTTTTTAAGTCTTATCTTTCAATTATATAATCAAAGAAAAGACATTTTCTAAAAGAATTGCTCACATAATTGAATTTGTTGTAATAGAAAAAAAGGTGTAGTTACACCCAAAACTTTGTTCTCAGATGATTGCACTCTGACATCCATGCAATACTTTTAAAGAAAAAAACAGTTCTAAGTCAGAGATTATGACAGTCATTATAGGCATTATACAAAAGTTGAGTATCAAAATGTAAACTATGCAAGTGCAGTTAGACTTAATGAGTAGTATCTACAAAGGTTAAATATAAATACACATAATTATAGCTTGCTGTGACAAGAAATTATTACTTTCTTTCCTACCCACAAGACTCAGCTCTAAAGTAACAGACTGAAATGAAAGTATATTTATTCTGTAATCATAACACAACTAGGAAAAGTACAAATATAGTCTAGCATTTGAAACATTTTGAATATGTATTCTATTTCATATAGACAAGATTAAATTGTTCTAACCAATCAAGTTCTATATAATGGCACACTTAAATTTTGAAATTTTAAATTGGTGCTAAAAGAAAATATATAACCTTGATTTTATATCAAAATTAGCAATCATATCAAAATATTAGAAAATATTAGCTGGACTATAATGAAGTACTTTGAAGCAAAGCTATCAAAAGGATATTGTCCCAAAAGGATTTTTTTTATTTTGAATTATGTTTTCCCACATCATAAAGATAAATTACAAATTAACATTAGATACCCTGTATTGATTTTGTTGTTTTTAATATAGTTGTGAATTTCAGTGTTGAATGGCTATAATCTGTTTGACAACAAATATCAGGAAAACTTCTATAATGTTAAGTGAAAAAAATGACAACTTAAATTTACAATTACAACTAATAAAGTCCAAGCAGATGTATTGCTAGAAGCCAGAATTTGAGAGGAATATTAAAATTTTTAAACTAATTTAAATTTTAAAATAATATTTTTATTTTATCTCTCATATGTATTTATTGATATTATAATTCTGCTTAAGCTATTAGTTCAGGAAAATAAATTTTAGTAGCTATTTCAAAAGTAATTAGAGGTCCATACTTAATAACAAATAGCTCTTATGAAAAATTAAAGTACAAAAAGTTTGGAGGCACTTTAAGTAATTAAATTATACTAATCACATTGTACCTATTGATTATGAAAATAGAGCCATTATGGTTTACAAATTCCTTTTACACATAATAATTTAATTGGTTTCAAATTATATTTGATTTCCAGGTAAGTATAATATATTTATTCTAAGCATGGAATGTAATTCAGTGGGAGTGCTTGACTAGCACATGCAAGGCCCTGGGTTGGATCATCAGCACCAAATAAATAAATAAAAGGTTGTTCTGAAATTATTCCCTCTTCTTTATTTTCATTTTAAGATATGTAATTGTGTTTAACTAAAATCAGAAATGAATACAAACTTACTTAATTAGTTAACATGACTTGCAAAACCCTAATGGAGCTGGTCTCCTAAAAACTGATTTCTTTATCACTCAGGTTTTCATTGAGATCCAGCCCCATTCTTTATCCTCTTTTTTCTTTGAGCTCTCCAAGTTTTTTATTGCCTTAGGGCTTTTTCATTTGCCCTTGTCCCTGCCCAAGTCCTCTTTCAAACTTCCGGATACTTGCCTAGAAGTCTCCCTCACTCTATGGAGGTCACCAAATGACAACTTCTCTGAAAGTATTTTGCTAATTACATTAAGTGAAATAGTGATCCAAAACTATTATGTTTTTATTCTTCAAAAAATAACATAAATCTGTCTCATTTGTTTGTATATGTGTAGTGTGTGTTTTATTTTGTATCTACCTCCCAAAGGATGTACTGACATAACTTAGAAGACCATCTGATGCTTAGGCAGTGCTCAAAATATATTTATCTGAATGAATTATTAAGTAACTTAATACAGGCTTAAGAGTCCCACCACAACTGAAATTAATCTTACCATTTTTTTTTTTTTTTATGCTCCCAGTCTCTATTGTGAAAAGGAACAGGAAAAGGCCAAGACCCAGGACGTTATGTACAGTTTCTCTTGATTTTGATGTTACTATACCTTGCAAAAGCCCCAGAGTTAAACTGGGTTTGGAAATCTTTGCTTTGGAAAGAATACTGAGATAAAAGATGACCAAGTTTAGATGACAATGCAATATTACTGCAGTCCAATTAAGAGCCAATCATATAATCATGCAACTGATTATTGAAGTAAAATGAACTTAAATTTAGATATAAATATGAATAAATACATGTGCGCAAAATAGCAAAACTTTGCTAAATACATATTTATTAACAAGATTAAATATCATGAATTTCTATAAACACAAAACTTATTAACATTATAAAAAATATTTAACTTATTACTTTCCAATATTCAAGATATTTTTCACATTTTTCCTTTTATAATCCCTGCTGTAAAATAAAACTACTTTTCTCAGGAAATCTAATTGCAATAGATAGAATCCCAATTCAAAACTAGATAAAAATTAAGCAATAAACACTTCTCAGTCACAGTCAAAGGGTAAAGAAAGGAAATCTGACTCTTACTATAGCACTCAGTTTTATAACTTCTCTGAGTGGCTTTCCTTTGTAGGCTAGATATGGGGTCTGGGTAGAGCCACAGACTGATCTGAGTTTATACCTTTCTGACCAAAAATTAAAAGTGGGAGAAGGGAGAACATAATCCAGTTTCATATTATAGTAATATTAAAGTAATCAATAGTTGGGTCTAGTTTAGATTAGGTGCTTATTTCTTGAGCCAGTCGCTATCATCTAGAAGAAATTCAGGAACCACCTTTGTAGCTAGAGTTTATTCTGATGTCACACATCATGTGGAAATTTTCGATAACACAAAAGTACCAATGAGTAAAATAAACTCATTCTAAACCTCCTTCTATTATCATCTTCTTATAAGTCCTTATTTATTTCCCAGGGATATAGTAAACTAAGATTATGGTTTCTGAATACTAATCAAATAGATTTATTTCAAGAGCATCAAAGTGGTTTACTCTAAATATGTTCCAAATATGGTAAAAATTTGCACATATAATATGAATTTTTATTTTTTTTAACTTTTAAAATGATTAAATTTGAAAAGGTTTAAGTATGGTTAAATTCAAATAAAATATTTTATAAGATAAAAATCTTCATTATTATTTGTTAATGAGATATAAAATAATAAGCAATAGAGAAAGAGTTTATGAGCTTATGGAGCATAATTCTGTTAGAGAACTCAAGGGAAAATAAAACAAAACAAATAAGTAAAGAAAGATAAAGAAAAACTATATGAATATGTTCACCATGAAAAGTCAGAGGGATCTACTTCACGATATCCATCAGAAATCCAAGCTAACTGTGATGTTGAAACTGCATCAAATGAAACAGAGTCTTATTCTAAGAGACAAATGTAGAACCAAAAAATGTTGGTGGGTGAATGGAACTCTCTCCTCTGAAAAGGCAAATGTGAAAGAAAGTCATAGTGTGGGACAGAAGGCTAAAACCAATAGTTAACTTTTTAATTAAATAAGTGACCTGGAGTCTGCATAATAAGCAAGCTTTAGAGAAGAAACTTCACTGCATCTTTCAGCAAACACTCAAAGTGCTATAGTCAAAAGTGATCTTGAGAAGCTACTGTCTGATGCTCTTCTGCTACGGGGCTCAGAATATCCAGGATAATCACATCCAAGTGTCCCTGTGGAAACTCCAATGCATTGACTAGGCAGCTGGGAACAACACAAAACACTCTTAGCTTTGGGGAGTCTCTCTGACACAAACCCCTTAGAGCTTCATACTGCAGGGAGTGTGGACTGCAATAGGGAGGACAGTGGAGGGCAATGAGTCCTAGAATCAAGAGCCTCCATGAACCTGCCTTCAGTGACTGGGAGAAACACCAGTGAGGTGTAGTTTCATGCAGTGGCCAGGTGTGAAGTTGCCAGGATTGAGGAGAGCAGATCACTTAGGCCCTGCTACCTCCCTCCAGCACAGAACTCAGTAGTACAATTGTTCACTCCTGCCCTTGGAAGCTTTGCTATTTGTCAGACCTCTGGGCAAACAGACAAAATTCTCTGGCACTAATATGACTATGAAACAGGTCACCTTCTGCCCAACCTCAATCAGTGAGAAAGTCATGTCATGCCATTCGCGATGTCTCCAGATGCATATGACAAAAACCTAGAGAGAGAATATAGTCCTCACAAGTTTAATTTGATTTAATTTTTAAATTTTTGGTGCTGGGGATTGAACCCGGGGGCACTTAACCATTGAGCCACATCCCCAGTCCGTTTTTTAAAAAATGTATTTTATTTTATTTTATTTATTATTTTTTTTTCCAGTGGACTTTGAGATAAGTTCTCATTAAGTTACTTAGGGCCTCCCTAAGCTGCTAAGGCTGGCTTTGAACTTGAGATCCTCCTATCTCAGCCTCCTGAACTGCTGGGATTACAGGTATGTGATACCTGGCGCATCTATGTTTCTTGAGGATCCTGAAAGCAGTGAGTGTATTGGCATAATTCTGCAATGTTTAAACAAACTGCTGAATAGATCATGAGCATCTCTAAACCAAACAAGGGCTAACAATTATTGTTTCCAGACTCTACTGAGCACTGACTCGTTAACTTCTGGATTCAAATACCATGCTCACATACCCCTCTTAAGGGTCACTAGATCAAGTTCTGCTAATGTAACACATATTTTTCTCAATATTTTCAGGCACTCTTATTACAAGTACCACCCAAAAGGAAAAAAAAGAAAAAGTGAATAATCTATTAGTGGTATGTGTCAATGGTTTTGTCCTCATTGATCCCAGAGAGATTCTGAGGGAGCATCATTGTCCCACAGGCCACATTTTGAAAATGTCTGTCATACAAATTTTAAACATATGACTGATCACAACAGCACACAAAGTACAAAAGTTTGTATTTTATTGAAAAACTTCATTAAAAATACCTCATCTGAACAGCTGCTGCAATTGAAAGCTATCTATTATGCTTATTTATTTACTTTTTGTAATCGTTTATCTTCTCCAAGTCCTACCAATATTTAAATTGTAGAATTTATCCAATGATTACACAACTTAAGTAATGATTATACAACTTAAGCAGTTTTCTAAAATGGCTATGGTGATACTAATCTATTCATTCCTCAGGATCATAGATTCATTTTGTTTCATTATTTTGGTAGAAAGGAAATTCCAAGAACCTCAACTTGCCAAATTTACCATAACATTTCTAATCTTATGAATCTAGAAGCCACTGTGGGGATTTGTTAAGATTTAGATCTCATTAGACTTACTGCAAGGAAAGTATTGCTTAAAATTGCTTATCTATCTATATACTTCCATTCTGACTTTTGAAAGACCTCAAGTTTATTAGGGATTATCAGTAATCGTTTTTTAGTTTTCAATCTTTAATAACTCAAAATACTAAGTAACTCCTTTTATTGGTACCTATCTTAGAAATTTAGAAATAGTGTTTAAAAATGTAATTATGTTTTTATTTTATGATTCTTCCTCAATAATTCCCCTTCAGGATGAATGTTCTTAAAACAGAACCCTTAAACGTGAGTGATTTATGAGAGTGGCCATATTCAAAGGAACTGATTTTTTTTTTCTCTTATTTAAATCATAATGAACTTTTGTGAGCTGTCCATTTATTTAGTATTTATGATCATATAATCAATTACTCAATTCCTGGTGGAAGGGGTCGGGGGGAAGGAAAAAAAAAATAATCAAACATCATTGCCCTATGTAAACGTATGATTACACAAATGGTGTGCCTTGACTCTATGTACAAATAGAGAAACAACATGTATCCCATTTGTATACAATAATAAAAAAAAAGAAAAGAAAAGAAAACTGTCTATGAAGAAATATGAATTGAGTTAAGCACAAAAATCAAAGCACATAACCATTTAATTCTAAGTTATCTATAAATTCCTTGTCTGCTCTGGACTATCTTGGTTATGCCTTTCATTCTGGTGTAATTATTAATTGTGCCCACTCCTCCCCAAAATGGCAATTTGGACAATCGGTTATTCACAACTTCATTTTGAGAGTGAAAGAATCCCTGAACATTCTTTGACAATGAAATATTAAGGTTTTCAAAAAAAAAAAAAAATTACTCAATTCCCCAAAAAAATCTTCATGTGAAAGAACTCTGGTACGATGGCAGACTTCCAGAATTTTGTAAAATCATTCAATTTCGTATTGTCCAGCTAGGAAAATTATAAGAATAGTTATTCATTACATGAACTATCACATTTAACTCAACAAATATGTTCAAAATAATAATAGTTAAACTAAATTATATTTTTATGTATTTAGATTTATCTACTAAGGATTCACTTCTACCACAAATTGTGCAATTTTGGCCTGCTGTAAATTACAAAATTATTTAATTATTTTTCATGTATTTTCAGTTTGACTTTGTAAATTGACATGTAGTGCATGCTGAGATATGAATCTGATCATATGTCTAGGGAGAAAAATACAAAATCAAAGGATAGTGAATATGTATAATGAGAATAATGAGGATAATTTGCTTCTTACTTTTTGGGCAATATTATTCTCATATTAGATAATTAAAACATCTTCTAACAAGAAAACTAATCAGTTTTGGCAGACAAATGAGACTCAGAGGAGATCAAAGTTTGAAATATTCAGCATTCTTAGAATTTTTTTATATAAACCATTTCAAATTTTGAGTCTCAGACTTTCTCAAGAAATTCCTTATACTGTACCTAATGGAAACCTGCATTCTACTATGATTATTGCTTTTGGCTGCAACAGTCCTGCAGTTTAAAGGTTAAAATTAAAAAAAATTGATAAACCCTTAGCCACACTAACAAAGAGAAAGAGGGAGAAAACTCAAATTACTAAATTCGGAATGAACAAGGAAACATCACAACAGACATGAGTGAAATAAAAACATAATTAGAAGCTATTTTGAAAATCAATACTCCAACAAAACAGAAAACCTCGAAGAAATCAACAAATTTCTAGAGACATATGAATTACCTAAACTGAAAAAGGAGGAAATACACAACTTAAATAAATCAATTTCAAGCAATGAAATAGAAGAAGTCATCAAAAGCCTACCAACAAAGAAAAGTCCAGGACCAGATGGGTTCTCAGCCGAGTTCTACAAAACCTTTAAAGAAGAGCTTATTCCAATACTCCTCAAAGTATTCCATGAAATATAAGAGGAGGGAACCCTCCCAAACACGTTCTATGAAGCCAATATCAAACTGATACCTAAACCAGACAGAGACACATCGAGGAAAGAAAATTTCAGACCAATATCCTTAATGAACATCGACACAAAAATTCTCAACAAAATTTTAGCAAATCGCATACAAAAATATATTAAAAAGATAGTGCACCACAATCAAGTGGGTTTTATCCCAGGGATGCAAGGTTGGTTCAACATCCAGAAATCAATAAATATCATTCACCATATCAACAGACTTAAAGTTAAGAATCACATGATTATTTCAATAGATGCAGAAAAAGCATTCGATAAAATATAGCATCCCTTCATGCTTAAAACACTAGAAAAAATTGGGGTACTGGGAACATTCCTAAACATTGTAAAGGCCATCTACGCTAAGCCCATGACCAATATCATTCTAAATGGTGAAAAACTGAAAGCATTCCCCCTAAAAACTGGAAACAAGGCAGAGATGCCCTCTTTCACCACTTCTATTCAACATCATCCTTGAGACTCTAGCCAGAGCAATTAGACAAACCAAAGAAATTAAAGGGATACAAATTGGAAAAGAAGAACTCAAACTATCCCTGTTCGCTGATGACATGATTATATATTTAGAGGAACCTGGAAATTCCACCAGAAAACTTTTAGAACTTATAAGTGAATTCAGTAAAGTAGCAGGTTACAAGATCAATGCTCATGAATCAAATGCATTTTTATACATAAGTGATGAATCTTCAAAAAGAGAAGTTAGGAAAACTACCCCATTCACAAGAGCATTGAAAAAAAATAAAAATACTTGGGAATCAATCTCACAAAAGAGGTGAAAGACCTCTACAATGAGAAATACAGAACACTAAAGAAAGAAATTAAAGAAAACCTTAGAAGATGAAAAGATCTCCCATGTTCTTGGATAGGCAGAATTAATATTGTCAAAATGGTCAGACTACCTAAAGTGCTATACAGATTCAATGCAATTCCAATTAAAATCTCAATGACGTACCTTACAGAAATAGAGCAAGCAATCATGAAATTCATCTGGAAGAATAAAAAACCCAGAATAGCTAAAGCAATCCTCAGTAGCAAGAGCGAAGCAGGGGGTATTGCAATACCAGATCTTCCACTCTACTACAAAGCAATAGTAACAAAAACGGCATGGTATTGGTACCAAAATAGATAGGTAGATCAATGGTACAGAATAGAGGACATGGACACAAACCCAAATAAATACAATTTTCTCATACTAGACAAAGCGGCCAAAAGTATGCAATGGAGAAAAGATAGCCTCTTCAACAAATGGTGCTGGGAAAACTGGAAAACCATATGCAACAGAATGAAATTAAACCCCTATCTCTCACCCTGCATAAAACTCAACTCAAAATGGATCAAGGACTTCCGAATCAGACCAGAGGCCCTGCATCTTATAGAAGAAAAAGTAGGTTCAAACCTTCAACTCGTTGGCTTAGGATCAGACTTCCTTAACAGGACTCCCATAGCACAAGAAATAAAAGCAAGAATCAACAACTGGATAGATTCAAACTAAAAAGCTCTCTCTCAGCAAAGGAAACTCTCAGTAGTGTGAAGAGAGAGCCTACAGAGTGGGAGAATATCTTTGCCACTCATACTTCAGATAGAGCACTAATTTCTAGAATATACCAAGAACTCAAAAAACTATACATCAAGAATACAAATAACCCAATCAACAAATGAGCTAAGGATATGAACAGACGCTTCACAGAAGATCTACAAGCAATCAACAAACATATGAAAAAATGTTCATCATCTTTAGTAATAAGAGAAATGCAAATCAAAACTACCCTACGATTCCATCTCTCCTCAATTAGAATAGTGATTATCAAGAACACAACAACAATAGGTGTTGGCGAGGATGTGGGGGAAAAAGGTACACTCATACATTGCTGGTGGGGTTGCAAATTAGTGCAGCCACTCTGGAAAGCAGTATGGAGATTCCTCAGAAAGCTTGGAATGGAAACACCATTTGACCCAGCTATCCCACTCCTTGGCCTATACCCAAGGACTTAAAATCAGCATACTACAGAGATACAGCCACATCAATGTTCATAGCTGCTCAATTCACCATAGCCAGATTGTGGAACCAACCTAGATGTCCTTCAGTTGATGAATGGATAAAGAAACTGTGGCATATATATACAATGGAATATTACTCCGCAATGAAGAATGATAAAATTATGGCATTTGTAGGCAAATGGATGAAATTGGAGAATATCATGCTAAGTGAGATAAGCCAATCTCAAAAAACTAAAGAAGGAATGATCTCGCTGATAAGCGGATGAGGACATATAATGGGGGGTGGGAGGGGTTAGCGTTAGGGTTAGGGTTAGGTTTAGGGTTAGGGATAAGGAGGGTGGTAAGAATGGAGGAAAGAAGGACTGTATAGAGGGAAAAGAGCGGTGGGAGGAGCAGGGGGAAGGGAAAAAATAATGAATCAAACAACATTGCCCCCTATGTAAATTTATGATTACACAAATGGTATGCCTTGACTCCATGTACAAACAGAGAAACAACATGTATCCCATTTGTATACAATAATAAAAAAATAAACTAAAATTAAAAAAAAAAAGAAAAGTATTTTCACAGTATATCCAGCTTTTCAGTTCTTTCCATTCTTTCTTCAATCTCAAGAATTTATAGATTCAAACTTGTGGTTCTCTTTCTTCAAATTGCTCTCAAAATTTGATGTATCAATTTATGTCCTTAAATCCAAAACTTCCTTCTTAGTATTTAAAACAGTACTGACAATACCAGATGTGCCCCCCCCAAAGACGTGCTTTGTATTGAATTTCATTAAAATTGACAACAGTTAATTATTTAGTGAGCTATTTTGACATTGAATGACATGGGTTGCCAAGTCATACTGATTATTTTCTGATTCCCATGAGGGCTTTCATCACACTCTGCTCCTTAAGGACCAGGTAATCTGTTGGTGATCACAGTTCACTTCTGACCCACAATTCACTTCTGGAACCAGTTCTTATATGATTTATATAAAAGATAAACCACATATCCCTAAATTCATCAGGAAAATATTTAATGCAAGGGAGTTTTTGGAGCTTAAAAGAAAACATAGTTAGAACTCTACTTCAGATCCTAAAACAAAACAAATAGATGTTTCAAAGATCAAGTCTCAGGAATGTGCAGAAATGTAGTATTTCTAGAAACCACCCTAAGTATAAAGGATAAGGTTTCAGTGTCATTTTTTTGGTGTATTTAAGGACAAAGAGTATCATTTAGTGTTTCAAACTGGAGACACATAATCATCAGATTTTTGGAACATATAGACACCTAACATTTTACTGTAATGATCTCTTTACATGTCTATCTTCAACTTTTGAGGAAAATAAGAGTGATTATCTCTTTTTTATTTTACAGTTTTGGTTTTTATTTATAAAGACTGCATTTGGATTCATTGTACACAAATGGGGTACAACTTTTTGTTTCTATGGTTATGCATGATGCAAATTCATACAATTAATGTAATCATACATGTACATAGGGTAATGATGTCTGTCTCATTCCATCATTTTTCATAACCCGTCCCCTCCCCCCTCTTATTTCCCTCTATGTAATCTAAAGTTTCTCCATTCTTCTCTTACCCCCCACCACCCAACCCCATTATGTATCATCATCCACTTATCAGGGTTTTTGAGCTGGACTTATTTCACATAGCATGATATTCCCTAATTCCATCCATTTATCTGCAAACGCCATAATATGTCTTCTTCTTTATGGCTATGGTTGAATAGTATTCCATTGTAAGAACTCCACCAGAAACTTCTAGAACTTAATAAATGAATTCAGCAAGTAGCAATATATAAAATCAATATACAGAAATTGAATACATTATATTCATTAGTGATGAATCCTATGAAAGAGAAATTAGGAAAAGCCACTCCATTTACAATAGCCTAAAAAAAATACTTGGGAATTAATCTAACAAGGAGATGAAAGACCTCTACAATGAAAACTACAGAACACTAAAGAGAGAAATTGAAGAAAACCTCAGAAGATAGAAAGATCTCCATGTTCTTGGATAGGCAGAATTAATATTGACAAAATGGCCATTCTACCCAAGGCACTTAAGATTTGATGCAATTCCAATTAAAATCCCAATGATGTTCCTCATAGAAATAGAGAAAGCAACCATGAAAACTCATCTGGAAGAATAAGAGAACTTGAATAGCCAAAACAATCTTCTGCAGAAAGAGTGAAGCAGGAGGTATCACAATACCAGAACTTAAACTATACTACAGAGCAGTAGTAACAAAAACTTCATGGTATTGGCACTAAAATGGACAGGCAGACCAATGGTACAGAAGAGAAGACACGAAGACCAACCCCACTTAAATACAGTTACCTCATACTAGGACAAAGGAGCCAAAACATACAATGGAGAAAATAGGGCCTGTTCAACAAATGGTGCTGGGAAAACTGGAAATCCCATATGCAGTAAAATGAAATTAAACCTCTATCTCTCACCCTGCAGAAAACTCAACTCAAAATGGATCAAGAACCTAGGAATTAGACCACAGGACCTACAGCAAATAGAAAGAAAATAGACCTGACTCTTTATCATGTTGTCTTAGGACCTGACTTCCTTAACAAGACCTCCAAAGCACAAGAAATCAAAGCAAGAATCAATAAATGGGATGGACTCAACTAAAAAGTTTTTTCTCAGCAAATAATACAACCATAAAGTGCCTGCCTCACAAGCACAAGGCCCTGGGTTTCAATCCCCAGCACAGCAAAAAAAAAAAAAAAAAAAAAAAAATACAACCAATAATATGAACATGAGACCCACAGAGTGAGAGAAAATCTTCTCGACACATGCTTCAGAGAGAGTACTTAATGTCTAAAATTTATAAAGAACTTATAAAACTTTACACCAAAAATACAAAGAACCCAATCAATAATGGGTCAAGGAACTGAACAAAGACGTTACAGAAGAAGATATAAAGGTGACTAATAAATATATGAAAAAGTGTTCAACATCTCTAGTAATTAGAGAAATGCAAATTAAAACAACTCTAAGATTTCATCTTACTCCAATTAGAATGGCTATTATCAAGGACACAAGCAATAATAGATGTTGACGTGGATGTGGGGAAAAAAGCGTTGTTTTACATTGCTGGTGGAGTTGCAAATTGGTGCAACCACTCTGGAAAGTAGTGTGGAGAATTCTCAGAAACTTGGAATGGACCTACCTTTTGACCCAGTTATCCCACTCCTTGGTTTATACTCAAAGGACTTAAAATTAGCATACTACAGTAAAGCAGTCATATCAATGTTTATAGTAGCTCAATTCACAATAGCTAGATTGTGGAACCAAATTAGATGCCTTTCAACAGATGAATGGATAAAGAAACTGTGATATATATATATACACAATAGAATACTATTCAGTCACAAAGAGTGATTATCTCTTTACATGTCTGTCTTGAATCTTTTGAGGACAATAAGACAATATATTTTTCATAGTTGAATTATCAGGACAAATTAGAAAGGTAACAGAAGAAAAATTGTATTTGTAAGGGAATAATTATCAATACATATTTATTTGGAGTATATCTGCTAATATATTTTTAAACCTTTAAATGATTAAATCTGTCTTTTATAAACTGTTAGGGAATGGCATATATCTCTTGCAAAATTTAATGGGAAGAGAGATTTACTTCCTGTCTAAAAACAGAATGTAAACATGAAAATTTACAAATCAAACTCAGGAATATATACATAACAAAATATTAAAGTGTCATCATCATTGAAAATGTGTCAATGCATCCACCTATAGCTTTCAGTAATGTGCCCCAATTATGAATCATCTGGTTTACCATATTAGTTAACATATATGTAACATAAGATATTGTCTAAACCTTAACAAGTATAAGGTATACTGACTTACTGCTCCTGAATTTTCACCCTCAATGTTTCAAATTCTTAATATTGTCATTAAAATTGGCTTTAATTTGGTATTTTTGTAGTGCATTTATCATTTCATAAGAAATTTTTTTATGTTGTATTTGACAAGCTAGTCTTAAATGAATTATTTATTAATTCATAAATTTTCTAAGATAGTTTACTTATCATGGGACTTTTTTAAAGGATTAACAAAAAGCAACTGTGCTAGATATCTTTATGGGCAATAATTAGCATCTTGTTCATTTATTTCAGAATTAGCATATTTAAATTTCCTGATAATTTTTCAACTTTGATAGTGTTGTATTTCTGTGAACTCATCCAAAACACTGAGTTATTTGTATCTTTAGTCTTAACAGTATATCCTCATAATACTCTCAAAATTTATGTATTAAAATTTTTCTTTCAGTGCAAATTTCTGCCTTTCTATCTCAAATACTTCTCAGTTTGGCTATACAAATTCAGTCAGATGTACATTATTTTATTGCTCTATGGTACTTGAAATTTTTGAGTTTAAAAGTTTTAATTATCCTCAGTAAAAAAATAAATAATTGGAATCATAACCCATGTTTGCAAATTAATCCTTTTATACAACCCATGTTAAGGAATAGAACTTAACCCTTTCTAATAGTCTTTTTTTTTCTTTTAAAACATTTATTTTGGAAAATTAATATATACAAAAATGAAAACAAAATGTACTGAGTCCTATGTATATTACTAGCCATTGACACTTGACCCATATTGTTTCTGCCATAACCCAAAGTATTTAAGTGAGATCATATTTATTGAGAACAATGAATCATCATATTTTCACAAACTTTTGTAGAAAAAGTGATCTCTAGTAACAGTAGCTGTTCTTTTCATAAAGCTGATGGCTCTTGTCAGTGGGTGTTGCTGCTTTTCCAGTAAATGAATTCCACTTATATTTTTCAGTGTACTTGTCCCCATGTCAGAGCACAGGCAACCAGCTCATTTCGACCATCGCAAAGCAACTTATGAGTAATAAATAAATGGTTATTTAATATAATACTCAATTGAACAAATTTATGTAAAGGGATTTGTGGCTTATCTGGTTTTAAAAATGTAAGACACATTCTTAAATTGAGAACTTATAAACAAGGAATATGCCAAGGGCTAATTTTAGTATGAAAGGAGGAGTTTCCTAACCTATCACCACGTGGGGTCATCCCTTGCAGTCGGAGCCTATGTGCCTCCATTCCTGCATCCCAAGTATAAAGCAGTACATAAAGTTACAAGGTAGTTTCTTCTTTTCATCTTCAAAGTGGCCTTTCTTTCAATTGAAAGTTATGTGACAAAAAATGCAAAGTTTGCCATCTAGAAAATTATGATCACTGTAGGGCCAAAAGCAAGCTATGAAGAATTTAATGAATTATGCTATGAATTCAGATAGGAAATAGAAATATGAATAGTTTAATCATAATAATTTTAAGATATTATGAATATCATATAATTTTCCTTTGGATCTGGGTTTAATTATTTCTTGAATCTGAGTTAATATTATGTACTCCTGTATAGGAGTCTGTGTTATCTACTCTCTGATGATCTTCACTATGTGACCTGGACAACCACTAAGAATTCCTGATTTATAATCTTGTATATCAAGTGACATACCAATATATTGATTGACATTCTTTGTCACATGATATGAATTATTTTTAATACCAGTTGTTACTTTGTGAGAAGTGCATGTGTACTTTAAATTTGGGGTATGAATTTTATTCCTCAACAAATACCTATTATGCTGATGTTTTTCTATATGTAAAAAAGTTTTTTTCATACAAATTGCATAATTCTTAAAAGGAAGGGATTATATGGACATAACTGATAAACAGTGAGGTCAATAGTTTAAATAGATATTCTACATAAAATGTATGACCTAGTTTAGAATTAAAATGCCTAAAGACTCTCATATCTCTAGCAAGAGAACAATAATAATAACTACTATTTTCTCGAGGTCTACTCTTTACAAGATATTTGCAACAAAAACAAGAATGCCATAGAGACATAGTATGCAGAAATGCATGAGAGTATGCAGTCTTGGGTCAGAATTCTTGGGTTTAAAATCTGTAATGAACTTTTCATTTTCAGTGGGTACTGTAGTATGATTTGGATTGCACTGGGAAATTACCTAAATATGCTGTGCTTAGTTTTTCTCATCTGTTAAGTGGGCATAATAAAATTAATTTTCATATAAAGTCTGGGTGAATTTTAAAAGTCATTAATGTAAAATACAAAGAACAGTGCCTGACACACATTAAGAATTTTAACATGTTTGATATTACCTGTATTAGGGTTCTCTACAGGAACAGAATCAACAGGAAGTAAGATTATGAAAAGATTATTTATTAGATTGGCTTACATGACCAGAAGCTAGGTAGTCCACAATGGCCGTCTGCAGTTGGAGAACTGGAAGAACCAACAGCTGTGCAGTCCAAGACACTGAAGCCCCAGAATAAGAAAGATCAACAGTGCTACCCTAGTCTGAAACTACCTGGAGAATCACTGGCAGAGTCAGTTTTGGAAGAGTGAAGAAGGAGAATCCGATATCCTCAGACTACAGAAGCAGCGATCAAGAACCAGCTGAAAAGAGCAGAGCTTTCATCTGCATCTCCTTCCTTGTTCTTCCAGCTTTTATTCCATCCTATTGGGTGGTGCTGCCCATGTTTAGTGAGGGCTCCACTTTAGTTCACTATCCCACATTCCAGTCATTCCTAACACGCCCTCATTGACACACCCAGAGGCCTCTTAATCAATGGCATTTCTTAATCCTTCAAGTTGATAATTCAAATTAACCATTACAAGTCCACTCCTTGTCAACTTGATATCCAAACATGACTCTTTACATCATATTTCATCTCCCAATCAACACATTAACAGTTCATAATTCCATCTAACATAACTATCCTTCGTACAACTGAAAACATACTAGTTCTCTCCCCAGAATAGAAGAAAATACAGAAACATTACTGATGTTAAGTAAATCAATACAACATTACATGATGAATAACAGGAGAGTAGCAAACACTTCCTCTTAATGCATGTGTAAGTATGCATAAACATATTCTTAACAGAATAGAGAAGAAATATTCTATGACTACCTTCTACTACTACCCATTCTGTATTCCCTCTACATTCAGCAAACACCCCAGCAGGTCTTGGCTGTTTACCTGGAGGTGTGACCCCACACCTTCATTCCTGGAGGATCTGAGACATTTGTTGTCTTGCATGGATTGTACTGTTGTAGTTTCCCATTGACCTTAATAATAGGATAGGGTAATACTAAAAGATGCCCAAGGAATCTCCTGCACTCCAGGAGTATGCTTCCTTACCTCCATTGTGCAGTAATAGTCCAATGTCCCCTTTGTAATCTGTAATCTGTCCCCTTTGTAACCCCCACCAGCACCACCATAACTCCCATCAAAGCCGGTTGACTCAGAGGCATGAGGAGCCCAAAATGGCCAGGGGGAAGATTTAACTTCCAGTTTAATGAATCATGTTCTATCTCCCTGCTGAAACATTCCTCCTTTTGGAACTAAGACTTCTAGGCCTGCAGAGCATAAAGTTGCAAAGACAGGAAGTAAATACTTTCCTAGTGGGTTACTAAGGGTAATGGTAAGTGGTTCCATTCTAATTGCACCCCTTGATTCCTGGACCCATGAATTCTAGCAATAGGAGAGAGTATCATATAATGGATACTGATTCATAGTATAGACAGCCTTCTGAAGAACCTTTCCCCAGCCCTGCAAGGTATTGCCACCTAGCTGGCACTTTAACTGCATCTTCAAAGTCCATTCCATCATTCTATCAAATCAGCTGCTTCAGGATGGTGGGGAACATGATAAGATCAGTGAATTCCATGATCATGAGCCCATTGCTTCACTTCTTTGACTGTGAAGTGAATTCCTTGGCCCGAAGCAATGCTGTGATGATGATGGAGAAGGCATTCTGTAAGTCCATGGATGGTGGTTTTGGCTGAAGCACTACGTGCAGCAAAGGCAAATCCATACCCAGAATAAGTGTCTATTCCAGTAAGGACAAACTGCTGCCCCTTCCATAATGGAAGTGGTCCAATATAATCTACCATCTGTCAGGTTGCTGGCTGTTCTCCCTGGGGAATGCTACCACATTGGGGGCTTAGTGTAGGTCTCTGCTGCTGACAAATTGGGCGCTCAGCAGTGACTGTAGCTAAATCAGCTTTGGTGAGTGGAAGTTCATGCTGCTGAGCCCATGCATAACAGCCATCTCTGCCACCATGACCACTGTGTTCATGAGCCCATTGGGCAATGACAGGGGTGACTAGGCTGTCTGCGATCCACAGATCAGGTCATCCTATGTACCTGATTAATAAAATCCTCCTCTGCTGAGGTCACCTTTTGGTGGGAATTTACATCAGACACAAATATCTTCATATTCTTTGCCCATTCAGAGCAGTCTATCCATATACCTCTTCCCCAAATGTCCTTGTAACCAATTTTCCAATTATGTTCTTTCCAGTTCCCTGACCAGCTAGCCAAATCATTGGCTATGGCCCATGAATCGGTGTACAGTTGTACATTTGGTTACTTTTCCTTTCAGGCAAAATGCACTTCTCGAAGTTCTGCCCATTATGAAGATTTCCCTTCACCACTTTCCTTCAGGGTTGTTCCAGAAAGGGGCAGCAGAGCTGCAGCTGTCCACTTCTGGGTGGTACCTGTGTATCATGCAGAACCATCCGTGAACCAGGCCCTAGTCTTCTCTTCCACTGTTAATTGATCGTAAGGTACACCCCATGAGGCCATAAGTTCATGCTGAGGTACAGAAGGTACTGCAGCTGGAGTAGGAACTATAGCATGTGGGCCACATCTTCATGCAACCTACTTGTACCTTCGGGTCCTGACCATGCCCCATCACATATGTACCACTTCCACTTGATGATGGTGTGCTGTTGTGCACGTCCAACTTTATGACTCGGTGGGTCAGATATCACCCAGTTCATGATGGGCAGCTCAGGTCGCATAGTAACCTGGTGGCCAATGGTCAAGCGTTCAGTGTCCACTAAGGCCCAGTAGCAGGCCAAGAGCTGTTTGTCAAAGGGAGAGTAGTTGTCTGAAGATGATGGTGGAGTCATGCTCCAAAATCCCAATGGCCTTCTCTGTGATTCACCTATGGGGGCCTGCCAAAGGCTCCAGACAGTGTCCTTATCTGCCACTGATACTTCGAGTATCATTGGGTCTGCCATGTCATATGGCCCAAGTGGCAGAGCAGGCTGCACAGCAGCTGGGCCTATTGCAGAGTCTTTTCCTGTTCTGGACCCCACTCAAAACAAAAAGGTTTTTAGTCACTTGGTAGATGGGCTGAAGTAACACCCCCAAGTGAGCAATGTGTTGCCTCCAAAATCCAAATAGGCCCACCAGGCATTGTGCTTCTTTCTTATTTGTAGGAGGGGCCAGATGTAACAACTTATCCTTTACCTTACAAGGAATATCTCAGCAGGCACCACACCACTGGACTCCTAGAAACTTAACTGAAGTTGAAGGCCCCTGAATTTTAGTGGGATTTATTTCCCATCCTCAGACATGCAAATGCTCAACTAGCAAGTTCAAAGTGGTTGCTACCGCCTGCTCATTGGTCCAATCAACATAATGTCATCAATATAATGGACCTGTGTAATTCCTTGTGGGAGAAAAGATGATCAAGATCTCTGTGAACTAGGTTGTGACATAGTTCTGGAGAACTGACATACCTCTGAAGAAGAAGAGTGAAGGTATATTGCTGTCCTTGCCAACTGAAAGCAAATTGTTTCTGGTGGTCCTTATGCACTGGGATGGAGAAAAAAGCATTTGCTAAATCAATAGTCACATACTAGGTACCAGGAGATGTATTGATCTGTTCAAGCAAAGAACCCACATCTGATACAGCAGCTGCAATTGGAGTCACCACCTGATTAAGCTTAAGATAATCAAGCTTAAGACCTATCTGTCTTCTCTGCACAGGCCAAATAGGAGAGTTAAATTGGGATGTTGTGGGAATCACCACCCCTGCATCGTTTAAGTCCTTGGTGGTGGCACTGATCTCAGCAATCCCTACAGGAGTGTGGTATTTTCCCAGTTACAGGCAACTCCAGAGGTTTCCATTTGGCCTTTCCCACCATAATAACCCTCACTCCACAGGTTAGGGAACCAATGTGGGAGTTTTACCCACATGCTAAGATGTAAATATCAAAACAAATAAAATGTATGACTACATTTACGCAACATTCTTAATAAAAACAAAACAATGTGTAATGGAGTTGGGTCAAAAGAAAATGACCTATGTATCGATAATGTGAAATGTACAGTAATATATTAGTAAAACAAGTAAAAGACATAGTTATATAAAAATTAGACAAAAGGATCATAATAATTGAAGCAATTCAGGAGGTGTTACTGGTAATCAACTTTAAAAAATAACAGTAAAAGATAATTTGGGGGCTGTTGGGTATATTTGAACATGTATTATATATTAGATATTTTCAGAGATTATTGCTGATTCATACTATAATATTTTGTTTATGAAATTGTATTTATAAATTTTGCTTATAATTCATATTTATATAAGTATATGTAAATATAATATGTCTACAATGAAGGAAAATTCTGTACCTATTGAACTTAGCATATTATTGAGTCCTTTTTATTCTTTGATATTTGAAATTTTCAATTTTGCTAATTTATTAAAGTTCTTTTAGATTCTCCAATTTTTAAACATTAATTTAATTATATATATATTTATTATATAAAATACTATAATATTCTCTCTCTCTCTTTCTCTCTCACTACATACACACAGACACACACACATACCAACTTGGTGCATCTTTTAGTGTCAGAAGTTAAAGATGTGCCCAATACACATATGCACACACTCACAGTGGGCAGAATGTATCAGAGGGACACTGATTCAAAAAGCTAGAATTTGGTCTTAGATACCAAGTTGCAGGAACCAGATGCTCTCATTACTACTTAAGTATTGGTTGTTGCTTTTAGGCCCTTTTATTTGATAAAACTAGGGAATACGTGTGTTTACACTAAGTGTTGTACATACACATTTAATTCTGTCTTTCTTCAGTATGTACTTTAAACATGAGTTGTTATGGATTTCTCCAATGTAGCATAGTCCTATATAGTTCCTTTTAGCCTTTTGCTTCAATTCCCTGTCACATCTCACCCTGCCAAGAAACTTGTCTTGGGCTTTGAACTTTTGATATTCCTTCCTCAGTTTCCCCCATGCTAGGATCATGGGCATGCACCTCCATGCCCAACCAAATATGTACAGTGAATCTCACTACTATGTAAAACTATAATACACCAATTAATAAAGAAAGCTAACTCTTACTGTCCACAATCCCTTTATTTGTCCATTTCCAAGATACACATATAGTGTTTTCAGATCTGACAAATACCACCATGAGAACAAGTTTATCAACTAAACTTCAGTGCTTCTGTATAGCCCTTTACATTTATATGGGCTCTGTTCCTTATCAAAGTTACTTAATTTACTTTGTCACAGTTTGCATTTCATCCTGGGATCTCTGTGCTCTTAATTTGTTTTTGTTTTTGTTTTTTTTTTTTTTTTTTTTTTTTTTTTTTGTGTGTGTCTTTTGTTTTTAATTTGTATACACTAAGGGTCAGGCTTTGCTTTGTAAAATTCTGTGACTTTTGACAAATGTAGTTATTCAGGGAGCCACAAATAGTACCAGCATAGTTTCACAGTCCTAAAAAATATCTCTTCATAAAAATAACACTTCATCCATTCATGTTCCCCTTCTTCAAGTCCCTGAAAACCACTGATTTGTGTCTACTCTCTTCATAGTTTCTTTCCAAAGAACATCACATAAATGGAAGCACATGGTATGTAGGCTTTCAGGTTGACTCTTAACAACATACAGTTAGGTTTCATTCATGTTTCAGCCTGTCTTGAAATGCTGTCTTATTTTTTAATTATTTATCTCATTTTTTATTACTGTTGAGTATTATGGATGTGCCAAATTTTTTTATCCCTTTGCCTGTTGAAGAGACTTTTGTTGACTGCCCATTTTTAGTGTCTGTGAATAAAGTTTCTATAAACACTCATCTGCAGGTTTTGAGTGGAATATGATTGACAGATTGGTTAAGACTTATGTTTAACTTGGCAAAAAAACACCAAATTGTTTACCACAGTGATCATATCATTGTATGTTCTCATCAACAATGAGAACACTGTGGTTCTGCTCCCTTTGATAACCACCACTATTGTTAGGTTTTTCATTATTTTTTTCTGTTTAGACAGTCTTATGGATATATAGTGATTTCTCCTTTCCATTTTTCCAATAACACATGATGATGAGTGTCTTTTACGTTTATTTGATATGTTTATATCTTCTTTTGAGGTTTCTTTTGAGATCTTTTCATAATTATTAATTTGAAAAAAGAATTTTTTTCTTTGATTTTAACAGCTTTTGTATATGTTAGATTTTGGCAATATATTCAAACAGCTAGTGCCTTATCCTTTTCTCTTTAAGTATTTCACAGAAATTTAGAATTTTTTTTAAAAAAACCTTCTGCCTAATTTCTTATCTTTCAAGGACATTCTGTTGGTATTGTATTAAAAAGTTCTCAACAAATCTGAGGTTATATATATTTATTTTCTTACACGTTTCTTGTGTAAATGTCATACTTTTGAAAATTGTATGTAGGTAGGGCTATGTCTTGTTCAATCTTGTGTGGCTATAAAATATATCAGGTCATATATAATGAATAGAAATTTAATCATTTACTATACTAGACGTTGGGAATTCCAAGATCCAGAAGATAACTAGTATCTGGCAAGGACCTTCCTTCTGTGGGTGGCAGGGTACTGAAGATTGAACCCAGGGGCAATTTACTTCTGAGTTGCATTCCCAGCCCTTTGTAATTTTTACAGCTGGTAAGCACCTTCTTGCTATGTCATCCCATGATGAAAAGTAGAAAGCAGAAGGACAAGAAAAGGCAAGAGGGTAAGAGAGAGGGAAGGAAAGAGAGAGAGAGGGAGATTCACACACACACACACACACACACACACACACACACACACACACAAAGAGAGAGAGAGAGAGAGAGAGAGAGAGAGAGAGAGAGAGAGACCCAAACTCATGATTTCGTTTAATATCAGAATAATGACACTGATTTTTTCACTCTGCCATCACGGGCTAGTCATTTCTTGTTAGGACTCCCTCCCAACATCATTGAATTGGTAATTAAGTTTGCAACATACGTTTTGGGAATGTAATATTCAAACCATGACAGGCATTAATTCATTTCAAAACAATTTTTAGGGGCTGGGGATGTAGCTCAGTTGGTAGAGTGCTTGCCCTGGTTCAAATCCCTAGCACTGCAAAAAAAAAAAAAAAAAAAAAAAGAAAAAAAAATTCATTAAATGAAATATTTGGGTCTATGTTCTGTGTTCATCTTTTTGCATATGACCATCCAGTGACTACAGAACTATGAGACTATCCTTTCTCCATTAAATAGTTTTCATGCTTTTTCAAGTATCAGTTGAATTTACTTGTGTGAATTTACTTTGGTTTTTATTCTATTATATTGATCTATGTGTATTTTTTTTTTTATCAATATCGACCACTCTTGATTACTGTAACATTTAGAGTAAGTCTCAAATTCAGAGAGTTTAAATCCTATGGATTTGTTCTTTCTAAACATTTTAGGTCCTTTACATTTCAAATAAATTTTATTATCTACAACATACTTCTCAGAAATTTTGGTTGGGTTTTCAAGACAAGTTGGGAGAATTATCATCTTAGTTAACATTTAGTCCTCTAATCTACAAATGTATTTCACATGTAGATTTTTATGGCTATTTTATTACTTACCCAAGTAACTTTTGTGTGTTATTTTAAATAGTATTAGTTTTGATTTCAAATTCCAGTTTCTCATTGCAAGTATGTATAAATGAGACCCAGTGCTGCATCCTGACCTTACTATTAAATAGCTTATTTTTTAAATTATTTTTATTGTAAACAAATGGAATACATGTTGTTACTGTTTGTACATGAAGTAAAGGCATACCATTTGCATAATCATACATTTACATAGAGTAATGATGTTTGATTCATTCTGTTATTTTTTCCTTCCCCCCCACCCCTCCCACCCCTCTATTCCCTCTATATAGTCCCTCCTTCCTCCATTCTTGCCCCCCTACCACCCCCCATTATAAATAGCTTATTTTTAAAGGATTTTATGAATTGTTTGAAATTTTCTATATCAGTAGTCAAGTCTTCTATGAACAAAGACAGTTTGTCCTTCTTTCTCAATTTATGCATATTTTTTCTTGTCTAATGAAATGAGTTAGGACTTCTAGTTCCATGTTAAATGGAAATATGGGAAAAGACATATATTGTATTTTCAGTATTTGGAGTTTCTCATGCTTAAGGAGAGTATTAGCTGAATCTTCTTTTCTGGTTTAATTAAATTAAGGAATTTTCTACTTATATTTTTCTAAACTTTTATCATAACATGTCTAATTGTGTTGGATAATTTTTTCTGGATCTATTGATATAAATATATATTTTAATAAATTAAAAGTTCAATAATTATACATAATAATTATAAATTTTATGATTTAAACATTATGACTTTTAAAGCAGCCTTGTATTCCTGAAACGAGTCACAAACTTTGATGTACTGTATTTTTTTATGTTGCCAAATTTTGCTTACTTGCATGTGAAGAAAGTTTGCATAATGTGTTCATGAGAAATATTGATCAATAGTTTTCGTCTTAGAAATGTATTTTATTTGCTATAAAAATAATGCTAACCTCATAGAAGGCCAGAGGACGTGTTATTTCTGCTCCAATTTTTTGGGAAGAGATTATGGGGAACTGATATGCCATTTTTAAGTGTTTGGTAGAAACACCAGAAAACAATGAGTCAGTGCTTTATGGTGGAGAAGGTTATTAGTTATTGGTTCAATATCTTTAAAAGATTTAGGTGTATTCTGATTATTCCTTTTTGTGTGAGTTTTATAATTTGTAACTTTCAAGGAAGAAATCTTCTTCCACTAAATTACAAAATTTCTGAACAGAGTTTTTTTTAATATTCCTTTAGTGTTCCTTAATGTCCATGAGCTCAGTAGTGATGAACCCTCTATTGTTGCTGATATTAATGATTTGTATATTATTTTTTCTTTTTTCTTAAATTTATTTTTATGTAAACAAATGGGATACATGTTGTTTCTGTTTGTACATGGAATAACAGCATACAATTTGTGTAATCATACATTTACATAGGGTAATAATGTTTGATTCATTCTGTTATTTTTCCTTCCTGCCCACCCCTCCCACCCCTCTTTTCCCTCTATACAGTCCCTCTTGCTCCATTCTTGCCCCCCTCCCAACCCCCATTTTGTATCATCACCTGCTTATCAGCAAGATCTTTTGTCCTTTGGTGTTTTATTGGCTTAACTCACTTAGCATGATATTCTCCACTTTCATCCATTTGCCCGCAAATGCCATAATTTTATCATTCTTTATAGCTGAGTAATATTCCATTGTATATATATACCACAGTTTCTTTATCCATTCATCAATTGAGGGGCATCTAGGTTGGTTCCACATCTGGCTATTGTGAATTGAGCAGCTATGAACATTGATGTGACTGCATCTCTGTAGTATGGTGATTTTAAGTCCTTTGGGTTAAGGCCGAGGAGTGGGATAGCTGGGTCAAATGGTGCGTCCATTCCAAGTTCTCTAAGGAATCTCCACACTGCTTTCCAGATTGGCTGCACTAATTTGCAACACCACCAGCAATGTATGAGTGTACCTTTTTCCCCACATCCTCGCCAACACCTATTGTTGCTTGTATTCTTGATAATCACCATTCTAATTAGGGCGAGATGGAATCTTAGGGTAGTTTTGATTTGCAATTCTTTTATTACTGAAATGTTGAGCATTTTTTCATATATCTGATGATTGCTTGTACATCTTCTTCTGTGAAGTGTCTGTTCATTTCCTAGCCCATTTGTTGATTGGGTTATTTGTATTCTTGGTGTAGAGTTTTTTGAGTTCTTTATATATTCTGGAAATTAGTGCTCTATCTGAAGTATGAGTGGCAAAAATTTTCTCCCACTCTGTAGGCTCTCTCTTTGCATTGCTGATAGTTTCCTTTGCTGAGAGAAAGCTATTTAGTTTGAATCTATCCCAGTTATTGATTCATGCTTTTATTTCTTGTGCTATGGGAGTCTTGTTAAGGAAGTCTGATCCTAAACCAACAAGTTGAAGATTTGGACCTACTTTTTCTTCTATAAGATGCAGGGTCTCTGGTTTGATTTCAAGGTCCTTGATCCATTGTGAGTTGATTTTTGTGCAGGGTGAGAGATAGGGCTTTAGTTTCATTCTGTTGCATATGGATTTCCAGTTTCTCAGCACCATTTGTTGAAGAGGCTATCTTTTCTCCATTGCATACTTTTGGCCCCTTTGTCTAGTATGAGAAAATTGTATTTATTTGGTTTTGTGTCCATGTCCTCTATTCTGTACCATTGATCTACCTGTCTATTTTGGTGCCAATACCATGCCGTTTTTGTTACTATTGCTTTGTATTATAGTTGAAGTTCTGGTATTGCAATACCCCCTGCTTCACTCTCTCTGCTAAGGGTTGCTTTAGCTATTCTGGGTCTCTTATTCATCCAGATGAATTTCATGATTGCTTGCTCTATTTCTGTAAGGTACATCATTGGGATTTTAATTAGAATTGCATTGAATCTGTATAGCACTTTTTGTAGTATGGCCATTTTGACAATATTAATTCTTCCTATCCAAAAACATGGGAGATCTTTCCATCTTCTAAGGTCTTCCTCAATTTCTTTCTTCAATGTTTGTAGTTCTCATTGTAGAGATCTTTTACCTCTTTGGTTAGATTGATTCTCAAGTTTTTTTTTTTTTTTTTTTTTTTTTTTTTTTGAGGCTATTGCAAATGGAGTTGTTTTCCTCATTTCCCTTTCAGATATTTTGTTGCTTGCATAGAAAAATGCTTTAGATTTATGTGTGTTGATTTTATAGCTTGCTATTTTGCTGAATTCATGGATGAGGTCTAGAAGTTTTCTGGAGGAGATTTTGGATCCTCTAAATATAGAATCATGTCATCAGCAAAAAGTGACAGCTTAAGTTCCTCTTTTCCTATTTGTATCCCTTTAATTTCTTCAGTCTGCCTAATTGCTCTGGCTTTAGTTTCGAGGACAATGTTGAATAGAAGTGATGAAAGAGGACATCCCTGTCTTGTTTCTGTTTTTAAAGGGAATGGTTTCAGTTTTTCTCCATTAAGAATAATGTTGGCCATGGGCTTAGCATAAATAGCCTTTACAATGTTCGGGTATTTTCCTACCATCCCTATTTTTTTCTAGTGTTTTGAGCATGAAGGGGTATGATATTTTGTCAAATGCTTTTTCTGCATCAATTGATATAACCATATGATTCTTATCCTTAAGTCTATTGACATGATGGATTACATTTATTGATTTATGGATGTTAAACCATCCTTGCATTCCAGGGATGAACCCCACTTGATCGTGGTGCACAATTTTCTTAATATGGTTTTGGATACTGTTTGCCAATATTTTGTTAAGGATCTTTGCATCTATATTCATCAAGGATATTGGCCTAAAATTTTCTTTCCTTGATGTGTCTTTGCCTGGTTGGGGTATGAGGGTGATATTAGCTTCATAGAATGAGTTTGGTAGGGTACCCTCCTTTTCTATTTCCTGGAATACTTTGAGAAGTTTTGGAAAGAGTTCTTCTTTGAAGATCTTGTAGAACTCAGCTGAGAATCCATTTGGTCCTGGGCTTTTCTTGGATGGTAGGTTTTTAATGGCTTATTCTATTTCATTGCTTGATATTCATCTGCTTAAATTGTGTATGTCCTCCTGGTTCAGTTTGGGAGAAGCATGTGTCTCTAGAAATTTGTCAATGTCTTTGGTAGTTTCTATTTTGTTGGAATACAGATTTTCAAAGTAGCTTCTCATTATGTTCTGTATCTCAGTGGTCTCTGTTGTGATATTTCCTTCTTCATCACGAATTTTAGTAATTTGAGTCTTCTCTCTCCTTCTCTTTGTTAGTGTGGCTAAGGGTTTGTCTATTTTGTTTATTTTCTCAAAGAACCAACTTTTTGTTTTGTCAATTTTTTGAATAGTTTCTTTTGTTTCAACTTCATTGATTTCAGCTCTGATTTTAATTATTTCCTGTCTTCTACTACTTTTGCTGTTATTCTGTTCTTCTTTTTCTAGGGCTTTGAGCTGTAATGTTAGGTCATTTAGTTGTTGACTTTTCATTCTTTTCTGGAATGCGCTCCATGCAATGAATTTTCCTCTTAGTACCACTTTCATAGTGTCCCAGAGATTTTGATATGTTGTATCGTCATTCTCATTGACCTCTAAGAATTTTTTTATCTCCTCCCTGATGTTTTCTGTTATCCATGTTTCATTCAATAGCATATTATTTAGTCTCCATGTGTTGGAGTAATTTCTGTTTTTTATTTTGTCATTGATTTCTACTCTCAGTCCATTATGATCTGATAGTACACAAGGCAGTATCTCTATTTTTTTGCATTTCCTAAGGGCTGCTTTGTGGCATAACATATGATCTATTTCCAAGAAGGTTCCTTGTGCTGCTGAGAAGAAAGTGAATCTGCTTGTTGATTGATGGAATATTCTATATATGTCTTAATAGTCTAGGTTATCAATTGTGTTATTGAGTTCTAAGGTTTCTTTGGTTGGATTTTTTTTTGGAAGATCTATCTAGTGGTGACAGTGGTACATTAAAGTCACCCAGAATTATTGTGTTGTGGTCTATGTGATTCCTGAAATTCAGGATTTGTTTGATGTACAGGGATGCACCATTGTTTGGGGCATAAATATTTACTATCATTATGTCTTCCTGATTTATGGTTCCCTTAAGCAGTATGAAATGTCCTTCTTTATCCCTTCTGACTAACTTTGGCTTGAAGTCCACTTTATCAGATATAAGAATGGAAACCCCTGCTTTTTTACTGAGTCCATGTGCATGGTAGGTTTTTTCCCATCCCTTCCCCTTTAGTCTGTGGATGTCTTTTTCTATGAGATGAGTCTCTTGCAGGCAGTATATTGGTGGGTCTTTCTTTTTAATCCATTCTTCCAGTCTATGTCTTTTGATTGATGAGTTTAGGCCATTAACGTTCAGGGGTATTATTGAGATATGATTTGTATTCCCAGTCATTTGGCTTATTTTTGGTTTTTAAGTTGGCTTGGTTTCTCCTTTGAGTGGGTTTTCTCTAAGGTAGTTCTTCCCTTTGTTGGCTTCCATTGTTGTTTTTCATTCCCTCCTCGTGAAATATTTTGTTGAGAACATTCTGTAGTGCAGGCTTTCTATTTGTAAATTCTTTTAACTTTTGTTCATCATGGAATGATTTTATTTCATCTTCAAATCTGAAGGTTAGTTTTGCTGGGTATAGGATTCTTGGTTGGCAAACATGTTCTTTCAGAGCTTGAAATATGTTGGTCCAGGCCCTTCTAACTTTTAGAGTCTGGGTTGAGAAGTTGGCTGCTATCCGTATTGGTCTCCCCCTATATGTAATCTGATGCTTTTCTCTTGCAGCCTTCAAAATCCTACCTTTATTTTGAAAGTTATGCATTTTCATTATAATGTGCCTTGGTGTGGATCTGTTGTGATTTTGTGCATTTGGTGTTCTGTAAGCCCCTTGTATTTGATTTTCCATTTTATTCTTTAGGTTTGGGAAATTTTCTGATATTATTTCATTGAATAGGTTGTTCATTCCTTTGGTTTATATCTCTGTGCCTTCCTCAATCCCAATAATTCTTAAATTTGGTCTTTTCATGATGTCCCATAGTTCTTGGAGATTCTGTTCATGATTTCTTATGATCTTCTCTGTTTGGGCCACTTTATTTTCAAGATTAAATATTTTGTCTTTATTGTCTGAGGTTCTGTCTTCCAAGTGGTCTAGTCTTTTGGTGATGATTTCCATTGAGTTTTTTATTTATTGTTTTCTTCATTTCAAGGATTTCCGTTTTTTTTTTGTTTTTGTTTTTGTTTTTTTTTGTTTGTTTGTTTTGAGAATCTCTATCTCTTTGTTGAAATGGTCTTTTGCTTCCTGCAGGTGCTCTTTTAGCTTATTGGTATTATCATTCATTGCCTGCATTTGCTCTCTTATCTCATCCTTTGCTTTGTGAATCATCTTAATCATGTATAATCTGAAGTCCTTTTTGACATTTCTTCTAACATACTGTCATTGGATTCTATTAATATAGAATCTAGATTTGTTTCGATCATTTTCTTTCCTTGTTTTTCATGTTGTTCATGTGTCTTCCCCTCTAGCAGTGCAGATCCGGGGTACTGCAGATTTCCCCCATAGGCTTATATGACCCTATAGGTTTCCAAAACCCTTTCCTTAAGGGGAGATCAATATTAGCAGTGCCCAATTCAGACACTATGCAATCCTAGACCAAATAGCCCCTATGAGGACAATAACAAAATTGTCATAATAAACAGAATGAGTTCAAATATTATCTTCAGTAAAACAGATTTGCAATAAGGTCTGCAGTTTCAAATGGAGGACAAAGAGGATGCAGAGGGTGTTAATGGGATAAGAAAAGAATATACAGAAGTTCTAGATAATAGAAAGAGTGAGAGTGTAATCAAAAGAAATTGGATGTTAGCATGCAAAAAAGGTAGAAAGAGACTCTGAGGGAAGAGGTAAACAAAAGGAAAAGAGAGCAAGAAAAGTAAATAAATAAAAACTTAAAAATTTTCAATGAGGAGAAAAAAGAAAATCTACAGTATAACAGTCATATAGTAATGAAACCTCCCAGTTTTCAGTAGGCTGATGCATGAGAGGTACACATTGAGCTTCAAGTCTCCAGCAGGCATCTCAGGATGGGATTTGCTCCACCTAAATATCGGAGCTACGGCTTCCAGGATTATCCAAGATTGCTACTCTGGCTTCCAAATGTGTTGGCAAATGGGGAGCTGCAGCTCAGGGTGTGGACATGGTCAGCTGGAGGTCCTGGAGGTGGCGTGCGGTTGGTCAGGCAGAGGTCCTGGAGTTCATGTGTGTTTGGTGTAGTTTCAGGATCCTGGAGGCCGGGTGCAATCAGTCAGTCTGGGGTCCCGGTGATAGGATGCAGTCATTTGGTCTGGGGGTCCTGGTGGCAAGGAGCAGTCAGTCGATGTGAGGGTCCCAGAGGCAGGGAGTGATCAGTTAGGTTGAGGGCTCCTGGAGACGGGGCTCAGTCAGTCTGGCCAGGGGTCCTATGGGGCCTGGCTGTTGTCTCAAAATGGCGGCAGCCACGTGTAATCAAATCTGCAGATACTGTAACAGTGAACTTCCAGGCAACAGCAGGCAGCTGGTACTCCACTGGCGGTCGGTGATCAGTTTGCTGACTGTTGTCAGACGATCAGGAGGTGAACCTCGTGCTTTGGGTGATGGATAGGTGTAAGGCAGGCAATGGACAGGCAAGAGGCAGGCAAATGGCAGATGATAGGTGCCTGACAGTGAGCATTCTGCATTCAAAAAAGGCATCAATATGCTGGCAGACTGCAGGTGGTCACAGCAGACAAATGGGGTAAACAGCAGGGGATCAATAAGCAGCAAAAACTGCCTCACCAAGAAACAGATATCCTCTACTTGAAAACAGATTTACGGAGTGACAAGGAACGCAGCCTCCCTCTAGTCCGCCATCTTGGATCTGGAATCTATTTTTTTCTTATTTAACTTGAAATTTACCTTTTATTATTTGAAAAAACTAGCTCTTGGTTTAACTGATTTTCTGCAAAGTTATTCTTTTACTTTTTGAATTTAGATTTCTACTCTAATTGTTGCTATTTTCTTTTTGCTGCTTGCTTTAAATTTATTTTTGTTTTTCCTCTGGTGTTTTGAAGCAGAAGCTTAGGTTATTGACTTAGATGTTTCTCCTTTTATAACATGCATTTATTTCTACAATATTCCTCTGAGTATCTTTTTCATAGCATTCAAATGATTTGAATGAATTATATTTTCTTCCTGTGTGGGGTTATGTGTCTGCATATATGTTTTTTCTTTTATGATTGTTTAAACCATAAATTATTTAGAAGTATATTTTTCACTTCCAAATATTTGGGGATTTTTTCCAACTATCTGTTATTGATTTCTTCTTTAATAACTTTATTATTTTAGAAGATGCTCTATATGATTTTTATTATTTTAAATTTCCTAAGAAGTTTTAATAGTTTATGTGTTTTAACTTTATAAGCATTCTGTCTGCCTTTGAAAAGAATATATGTTCTGCTGTTGAATGGAGTATTCTGTAAATGTCAACTGTACTGTGATATTTCAAAATGCTGTACATGTCTTCCATAAAGTTACAGATTTTATGGCTTTTGTTATATCAATTTTGAACATAAGTGTGTCAAAGTCTACAAATATCATAGAAATTACTAGATTTTCCATTAAGTTTTATCAGTTTCTGTTTCATATATTTTAAAGCAATCTTTGACTATGGATAGTCCCTTAAATTGTGCCTTCTTAAAGACTTAACTTCTTTATTATTATGTCAGGCTCCTAGTTATCTTTGATCAACTTTATTTGACTTTTACTTTGTCTGAAATTAACATAACTATTCCAGCTTTCCTTTATTATTAGCATAGTACATTTTTTTCATGCCTCTACTTTCAGTCTAAGAAATTACATTTAAAATCAGTTTTTAAAAGGCAAAAAATTATATTTCTTTATGTACTCTGGTAATCCTTATCTTTTTTATTTGAATGCTTGCACTACCATGCTTAAAGTTATCACTAAGAATTTCACTTCCAATTCTAACATGTGAAATTTGTTGTCCTAAATTTAAAAAAAAATGAAACAATCTGAAAATCAATTATATTTGATATAACTAAAGTTGCAGAAAAAACAGCCACTGTAATGTGTGATCACATAAGTACTGAGAGTCCCAGACAAGATTTCAGTACCTGAAATGGACCCTGCTGTGCCAAGTACTTTAAGTAAAATTTAAATGTTAATTTTGAAGAATTATTAGAGGTAGAGTGTGAAGTAAGAGGAGAGTGAGACACTAGCCATCTGAGAATGCAGACAACAATTTCATAGGTGTTGTTATGGGTAATGCCACCAAATGAGATTCCAGAAAACATCCCCTCATGGTTCTGCAGGGGAAAAAGGAGTATTAAACATTGTGAAGTATACTCAGCACATTCTCTTCATGAAAAGTCTACTTACCTGGGAAAAAAAGTCTTTAACAGAGTCTGCTCTATTTCTTCTAATGTTTTAGAGGAAATGCATTTCTGACTCAAGGCTCCTCAGCCCTCCTGTCTTACATAAAGGAGTGGGAGGAAACAAGAAACACCTTGCAGATCATAGCCGGCAAACAGATCACTGAATGATGGATTTAATCATAACTTTACAGAATGCTTCTCTTCACTGATACCTTACCAGCAGCCAGGAGGGCTCCAGGTTAATAATAGTGGAGAACCATGAAAAGAGCTCAAAAAAAGTCTCCCTTAAGAGAAGTACTTTGTAAAGCCCAAACATGATAGATAGAGCAAAAAAGAGTAAGATTGTTGAAACCTCTGGCATCTACAGCTACAGGAAGCAACTCAACTCCTTCCCAGAGTAAAATAAATCTTCACACTAAAGTCCTTTCTTTTTGAACAAATAAATTATAGATCATTCTAAAAGTCAAGAAAAAGCCCAGCTGAAAGAGACATAGGAAGCATCAGAACAGGAGTTACATATGACACTGACTTTGAATGTATCAGACAAGTAATTAAAAATACTACATGCTTATAGTGCCAGCTACGCAAGAGGTCCACTAAGAAGATCACTTGACCAAGGAGTTGGAAACAGCGGGAGAATCAAAGTGAAATCCATCAAACCACTTCTCCCAAATGGATTAATATATTAGAGGCTTTTATGAAAACAAAGATAATATGAAAATAGGTGAGTAAGATAGAAGGAAGATGGGTACTCTAAGTAAAATATCAAAGGCAATGTTAGATGTCCAAGTGAAGAACACTTTTGATGGATTCCTCAGAAGACTATACAAAATGACATAATAATCATTAGTTTTAAGATTCATCAATAAAAAAGTTATAAATTGAAAGATATTGAAAAAATGTACCAAGTCTACAAACAAAAAGAATTGTTCCTTTTAGTTTAAGTTGCAGAAGACTTTGCCCCAAAGTAATCAAATATCACTTCCCACAACTTTCTGCATGTGCCTGTCATTCCAGATTGGAGTAGCAGTTTGCCCTATGACTCTGTTTTCTGAAATGTCTGAGAGAAGTCGTTGACTTTCAGTTTTTCTAGTTTTTTCTTGTTATAATAACAAAATTCATGACTTTCAAGTTCTGCTTATGTCAAGGCTGAACATTAAAATAAATAGTTTGATTTTAAACAATTATTTCTATTATTTTAAAAGTGTATGTAAACCAGATAATATAGTAAGGCAATGAAAACTTTTTATGTACTCTCATACTCTGTCTTAATTTTATCAGCAAAAATTCAGGTCTTTTGTATATTTGCACACACACATTTATATATAATATGTTTATATGATATATTAGTATATTTATATAATGTACATTATATATGTATATATTAGACAAATGCCTTATTCTACTTTCTATTTTATTCTTGATAGTGATTACTCAATTCTCCAGTACATAAATTTTTCAGTTGTAAAATATTTACTCACTTTTGCATATTTCTCTCATATTTTAGTCAAATTAAAAAACTAAAATAAAAACTCATTTAGAGTTAACAGATGCATCTGACATAGAATATAGCTGCTTTAGATATTTCTACACCAGTTGATAATTAACTTTTTTATGAAAAAGCAATCCAAGTCTGTAAGACTGGTAGTTGCCTGGATGTTATTTTGCATCTGCTCCTTACTGAAGTATTCGAAATTGGTGAGTTTGGGAGGGTTCCCTCCTCTTCTATTTCATGAAATGCTTTGAGAAGTATTGGAATGAGATCTTCTTTAAAGGTTTTGTAGAACTCGGCTGAGAACCCATCTGGTCCTGGACTTTTCCTTGTTGGTAGGCTTTTGATGACTTCTTCTATTTCATTACTTGAAATTGATCTATTTAAATTGTGTATGTCCTCCTGATTCAGTTTAGTTAATTCTTATGTCTCTAGAAACCTGTTGATGTCTTCAAGATTTTCTGTTTTGTTGGAGTAGAGATTTTTCAAAATAGCTTCTAATTTTGTTTGTATTTTACTCATGTCTGTCATGATATTTCCTTGTTCATTCCAAATTTTAGTAATTTGAGTTTTCTCTCTCCTTCTCTTTGTTAGTGTGGCAAAGGGTTTATCAATTTTATTTACTTTTTCAAAGAACCAACTATTTATTTTGTCAATGTTTTCAATTGTTTCTTCTATTTCAATTTTGCTGATTGCAGCTCTGATTTTAACTATTTCCTGTCTTCCACTACTTTTTTGTTGCTCTGTTCTTCTTTCTCTAGGGCTTTGAGCTGTAGTGTTAGGTTGTTTATTTGTTGATTTTTTCTTCTTTTATTGAATGTGCTCCATGAAATACATTTTCCTCTAAGTACTACTTTCATAGTGTCTGAGATTTTGATATGCTGTATCTTTGTTCTCATTTACCTTTAAGAATTTTTTTATTTCACTCCTGATGTCTTCTGTTATCCATTCATCATGCAATAGAATATTATTTACTCTCCAGGTGTTGGAGTAGTTTCTGATTTAACTCTGTCATTTATTTCTAATTTCAATCCATTATGATCTGATAGAATACAAGGTAGAATCTCTACCTTCTTGTATTTGCTAACATTAGCTTTATGGCATAAAATATTGTCTATTTTAGAGAAGGATCCATGTGCTGCTGAGAAGAAAGTGTATTTGCTCTTTGTTGGATGGTATATTCTATAAATGTCATTAAGTCTAAATTATTGATTGCGTTATTGAGATCTACGATTTCTTTGTTCAATTTTTGTTTGGAAGATCTGTCCAGTGGTGAGAGAGGTGTAGTAAAATCACCTAGTATTATTGTGTTGTGTTCTATTTGATTCCTGGAATTGAGAAGGATTTGTTTGACGTACATGGATGAGTCACTATTTGGGGCATAGATATTTATGATTGCTATGTCTTGCTGATTTATGCTTCCCTTAAGCAGTATGAAATGTCCTTCTTTATCCCTTCTGACTAACTTTGGCTTGAAGTCCACATTATCTGAAATGAGAATGGATACTGCAGTTTTTTTGCTGAGTCCATGTGCAAAGTATGTTTTTTCCCATCCTTTCATCTTTAGTCTGTGGGTATCCCTTTCTATGAGGTGAGTCTCTCAAACTCATTCTATGAAGCCAATATTACTCTGATAGCTAAACCAGACAGAGATACATCGAGGAAAGAAAATTTCAAACCAATATCCTTAATGAACATCAAAGCAAAAATTCTCAACAAAATTTTAGCAAATCGCATACAAAAATATATTAAAAAGATAGTGCACCATGATCAAGTGGATTTTATCCCAGGGATGCAAGTTTGGTTCAACATCCGGAAATCAACAAATGCAATTCAACATATCAACAGACTTAAAGTCAAGAATCACATGATTATTTCGATAGATGCAAAAAAAGAATTTGATAAAATACAGCACCCCTTCATGCTCAAAACACTAGTAAAAATAGGGACAGTAGGAACATTCCTCAACATTGTAAATTCTACCTATTATAAGCTCACAGCCAATATCATTCAAAATGGTGAAAAACTGAAAGCATTCCCCCTAAAAACTGGAACAAGACAGGGATGCTCTCTTTCACCACTTTTCTTCCACATTCTCCTTGAAACTCTAGCCAGAGCAATTAGTCAGACCAAAGAAATTAAAGGAATACAAAGAGGAAAAGAAGAAATCAAACTATCCCTATTTGCTGATGACATGATTATATATTTAGAGAAACTTGGAAATTCCACCAGAAAACTTTTAGAACTCATAAGTGAATTCAGTAAAGTAGCGGGATATAAGATCAGTGCTCATAAATCTAATGCATTTTTATACATAAGTGATGAATCTTCAAAAAGAGAAGTTAGGAAAACTACCCCATTCACTATAGCCTCGAAAAAATAAATGCTTGAGAATCAATCTAACAAAAGAGGTGAAAGATCTCTACAATGAGAACTACAGAACACTAAAGATAGAAATTAAAGAAAACCTTAGAAGATGGAAAGATCTCCCATGTTCTATTGTCAAAATGGCCATACTACCAAAAGTGCTATACAGATTCAATGCAATTCCAATTAAAATCCCAATGATGTACCTTACAGAAATAGAGCAAGCAATCATGAAATTCATCTGGAAGAATAAGAAACCCAGAATAGCTAAAGCAATCCTTAGCAGAGAGAGTGAAGCAGGGGGTATTGCAATACCAGAACATCAACTATACTACAAAGCTGTAGTAACAAAAATGGCATGGTATTGGTACCAAAATAGACAGGTAGATCAATGGTACAGAATAGAGGACATGGACACAAACCCAAGTAAATACAATTTTCTCATACTAGACAAAGGGGCCAAAGATGTGCAATGGAGAAAAGATAGCCTCTTCAACAAATGATGCTGGAAAAACTGGAAATCCATATGCAGTAGAATGAAATTAAACCCCTATCTCTCACCCTGCACAAAACTCAACTCAAAATGGATCAAGGACTTCCGAATCAGACCAGAGACCCTGCAACTTATAGAAGAAAAAGTAGGTCCAAATCTTCAACCTGTCGGTTTAGGATCAGATTTCCTCAACAGGACTCCCATGGCACAAGAAATAAAAGCAAGAATCAACAACTGGGATAGATTCAAACTAAAAAGCTTTCTCTCAGCAAAGGAATCTACCAGCAATGTGAAGAGAGAGCCTACAGAGTGGGAGAAAATCTTTGCCACTCATATTTCAAATAGAGCACTAATTTCCAGAATATATAAAGAACTCAAAAAACTCTACACCAAGAATACAAATAATCCAATGAACAAATGGGCTAAGGAAATGTACTGACACTTCACAGAAGAAGATCTACAAACACTCAACAGATATATGAAAAAATGTTCAACATCTCTACTAATAACAGAAATTCAAATCGAAACCACCCTAAGATTCCATCTCACCCCAATTAGAAGGGCGATTATGAATATGAGCAACAAGAGGTGTTGGCAAGGATATGGGGAACAATGTACACTCATACATTGCTGGTGGGACTGCAAATTAGTGCAACCACTCTGGAAAGCACTGTGGAGATTCCTTAGAGACTTGGAATGGAACCACCATTTGACCCAGCTATCCCACTCCTTGACCTATACCCAAAGGACTTAAAATCACCATACTACAGAGATGCAGCCACCTCAATGTTCATAGCTGCTCAATTCACAATAGCCAGATTGTGGAACCAAACTAGATGTCCTTCATTTGATGAATGGATAAAGAATCTGTGGTATATATACACACACACAATGGAATATTACTCAACCATAAAGAATAATAAAATTATGGCTTTTGCAGGCAAATGGATGATATTGGAGAATATCATGCTAAGTGAGATAAGCCAATCTCAAAAATCCAAAGGACAAATGATCTCGCTGATAAGCGGATGATGACACATAGTGGGGGGTGGGAGGGAGGTAAGATTGGAGCAAGGAGGGACTGTATAGAGGGAAAAGAGGAGTGGGGTGTGGGGGGGAGGAAAAAATAACAGAATGAATCAAGCACTATTACCCTATGTAAATGTATGAGTGCACAATTGGTATGCCTTTACTTCATGTAGAAACAGAGAAACAGTATGTATCCCATTTGTGTACCATAAAAATAAATTAAAAAAAAAAGAAATTGGTGAAAGTTTTTTTTTTGTTTGTTTGTTATTTTAATTTAAGTCTCTGTTAATTGTCCTAAAGCAATATGGCAAAAAAAAATATTTTGCAAAATCTAAATCTTTTTCAGGCAACTGTATTTGATGGTATTTGAGATATGAACAGCACCTCACCTACCCTCCAATTCAGCATGGCAGAAGCACTACACCTGATGGATGTGAACAGGAAGACAGAACTACTTCTGTCCGGTCAAGCGTTTCCACAAAGGCAGGCCACCAGCACTTCTCATCCCAGCTTTGCTGTAGATACTGTCTTCCAGGAATAAAAGTTACGATGTCTAGCACTCTGTCTAATTAGCCCATAGTGATGAGGTATATATTCTTTAGTTTATGCCATGTTAACAGAGAAGTATGAAACTTGACTCAAGAGCACTGACATTATTGGGAATATACAAATTCAGAGAGCTCGCTCTGAGATCAATTAAACAGCAAAGGGAAATACGAAACAATTCAAATTTGGTGTTTGTTATTAGAACAATTTAAGCTATTAGCTACCCATAAAATGCAAATTAAAAACTACAATGAGATGCCACTAGAATTGAATATCAGATAATTATAATCAGTGTTGAGGAGCATGTGTAGACATCAACATTCTTACATACTGACGACAGAAATGCAAAATGGTGCAAGTGCTTAGGAAAGAGTTTGGTAGTTCACCAAGGTTTAAACATGGAATGGTGATCCAGCAATTCCTCTTGTAGGTATGTATTCAGAGAATTGAAAACGAAGTCTATACAAAAACATTCCAAGGCAATGTTATTCATAATAACTAAAAAGTGAAATTATACTGAATATTCATCAACTTTCAAATGAATAAATATAGACATTGTATATTCATACAATAAAATACTATTTGACCCTATTAAAATTACAAATGAATACATGCTACAAACTGTAGCATGAAACCTTGAAATCATTACTTTAAATGAAAGAAGTTAATAACAGAATAGTACTTATTTATGAGTGTGTATAACAAATATACATATGTATACACATGTATGTTCTTGCATATATACATGTATGTGTTTATACATATATGTATAAAATACATATATATACACATATATTTATATATGCACCCCAACACATCTCCCATAGACAAATCCATGAAGGAGGAAAGCATGTTAAAAATTTCCTGGTTGAAAGCCTTGTGGGGAGAGAAGCTGGTAATGATTATGCAATTGGAAGAGGAGGATGAAAATGTTCTAAAGTTGATAGAGGTAACAGGATATGTGCAACTCTGTGTGTGAGCTAAAAACCATTGAAATGTACATTTTTATTAGGTGGACTATATGGAAATTGCATTACATCTCAGTGAAACTATTATTTTTAAAAAAATCCAAATTTTTAGCACTAAAATTATTTTAAATAATCATACCTTCTACCAACTCTCTACTCCTACTGTGTACTAATAAATGCATTCAATATCTTAAAACCACATAATAATCATGCAAGATAGATTTTCTTATGATTGTATTGTGGATGGAGATTTAAGCCTAAGGAATGAAACTTTCACATCGTACCCAGGATATGATTTTAGGACTATTTCCGCTTACTACACTTGCTTAGTACAGTAACCTGACTCTACAGCAATTTTTTTTAGAGGGCAGATTTAAACAATTACATAATCTTGTTTAATAAAACATTGCTATTTTTGTTCATTCATTCATCCATTTTATAAAAATAAATATCTGCCAAACTCTTTCTCCTACCGAAGCCTAACATAGTTACTGAGTCAATAAACTGGAGGAAATATGTTTTATTGTCCAATTCAGCTTAGTTCTGTCCTACAGAGAAAAGAAAGTAGACTATCCAATTTTCAGGATCATTAGTTCCTTTAGTAATTACAACTTAGATCTATCATGGCCAAATGAAAACATTGAGTTTTTGTGGTAAACTTTAATATTAAGTATAAATCCACAATAGATTTTCATAATTGTTTTCATAATTTTTTGCAGTGTCAGAAAACTGATTCATTTCCTCATCCATCCTTCAGAGTCATAGTCTGTTATTGCTATAGAAATAGATGAGTTAAGAAGAGAAAATCATAAAAATGTTCTTAATCATAGTTTTATTTAACACTGAAGTCTTTAGAAATGAAGACCTGAAGACTAAGGGAAAACTATTTTTATGCTTAGTTTTGATAAATTGTGGACATGTAAAAATATGATTGGAGAAAAATTTATGACTTCATGGTAATAGATGAAGGGAAAAATCTTAAAAGGTCTGTGTCTTCAGATTTTTCTAGTCCTCTGTTAACAACATTCCTTCATTCTAGGAATGGAGCAGGGCCCCTCTGGAATGAGGGTCCTGAAGGTGGAAGGAAGAAAGGAGAAAGTGATCATTCTAGATTTTATAGCTTGCTTTGGAGGAGCACGTTTCTAATCTCTATGACTTTGGGAAGGAGGAATTCTAATTGCTGTGAGTCCCTCCGTTGGAGAAATAGAGCCCAAAGATAGGACAGGTAAAAATCAAAAAGGTCTTGCTTCTGATGTCTTTCTGATTTCCCTAAGTTTCAAGTATTCAATATGCCAGATTTGGGTATGTTGTGTTCTGAATCCTGAATCACCAAATAATGAGAATCATTCTGTTCTTCATTTTTTAACCTAAATGAAATTCAAATTGACAGTCATTCTTGAAAAGAATCAGTTCTGAAGATAGGAACAGGTAGAAGGAATAAAAGATTAGATTTATATGTTGACACTTTTTATCTCCTAAGTCATTCCAACCCCAAAGAAACTGTGTCATATGAGGAATGGAAATTATTATATATGGTCAGACAAGCCCTCATGGTGATAAGTCTCTCATTTTCCTGGATCTCTGAATTTGATACTGCTTATACAAAGAAATTTTGTAGAGATAAAATGCTAGGATTTAAATGAAAACAGAAAAAATTATATCCCTGGTTTAGAATGAATATAAAATTATGACACTGTGCATTATTATACAGGCTTACCAAGTTTATACAAGTTTACTCACTTATGAGTCTCTGAGTAAATTTTTCAAAGAAAAACTGCACCATGGTTATCAGGAATTACTTAAAATTACAGACATCCACCTTTGGTTAGGGAAGGTAAAACCACCAAACTTTTCAGAGTAAAGTGAAAGCTAAAATAAATAAATAAATACATAAATAAATTTTTAAAAGTATGATAATCAATATTGATGGCCATTACTTATGTTGTTTGCTGGAATAAAATTTGAAACTAGAATTTTGGGGAGTATAACTTGATGAATCCTCTCCAAATTAAGCTTGCATTTTTCTTTCTTTTATTAATTATTTTATTTGTTCTAATTTGTTGTACATGATAGAATGTATTTATACATTTTGATAGATAATACATTAATGGTTTGCAATCTCTCACTTTTCTGATTATACATATTGTAGGATCAGATCAGTCATGCAGTCATATATGTACATGAGGTAATAATGTCTGTTTCACTCTATTATCCTTCCTACCCCCATACCCCTTCCCCTCCCTTCACTTCCCTTTTTCTTGAGTGGAGTAATTCTAGGATTATATGTTCCATAATATTATATGTTGACTGTATTAAGGTCATTTTACCTTGACTGCCACCCTAACATTCACAACAGCATCATTTTCAACAAAACTGCTGCAAACCAAATTGCTGATTTTTCTTGACATTTTCTTTTTAAATATTTTTTACTGTGCTGTCAGAATTATTTTCAAAATTTGTAAGGAAAAAATCATGTCCTCTCCTAGTTCAATTTTTCAAAGGTCTTTCCATTTCCTTTAAATAATGTAAACTTCCTACCATTTCCTAAAAGAGACTGTGTGGCCTGGCTCCTTATCTAGTTCCTCATGAATCATAGCTCTAACCATTCTAACATCCTCATTTTCTTCTAATTTTTTTAACCTGTAATTTCTTAATGCAGATAAATATAAAAAATAGTGGGGTTTTTATGAGATCACTAAGAAACTGTTCCACATTTTATTTCATGTTATTCATCGGAATAGTGGATTTAATTGTGGCATATTTGTAGATGCATGGTAATATGCTTGAATCTATTTTTATTTAAAATCACTAACCCTTTTCTCTGTATATTAGCTTAGTTCTAGTTCCCTGTGTTAAAATATTTATCCTGTAGTTTTTTATACTACTGATTCATTTTTCTATTTTACTTCTATTTTCAAATAAACAATTTTTGGTTTTATTTATTTTTAATTCATTTACTCTTCAATTTCATTGATTTCAACTCTTCTGTTTTCTTTGTGATTAATTTGTTCATTTTTTAGTTTCCAAAGGTAAAACCTTGAATTTTTGCTTTAATATTTTTCCTCTTTTATTATATATATATAATAAAATATATATATATATATATATATTCAGTGCTTCTAATTTCCATCTGAGTTTTGCTTTTGCAGCATCTCACAAATTTTAAGTTGTTGCTCTATTTGATTTAATCTAAGCAACAATATTTTTAAAAAATTTGTCTTGAAGTTTCTTTGATCCATATAATATATTGTTTAGAGGTATGTTTTTAAATCTCTAAGTATATTGATACTTTTCTGTTAAGTTTGTTAAATTTCTAGCTCATTTAATTGTGGTCTGAGAGGATGTTTGGTTTGACATCTATTTTTACAAGTTTGTTATGTTTTATAACTCTGAATGTTCTCTGTTTTGGTTTGTGTTCCATCTGAGCCTCAGCTTGTATATTTTGCTTTTGTTGTATAAACATGTGACTGATGTCAATTACATCCATTTGATTGGGGGCTATTCAGTTCAAACGTATTCTTGCTGATTTCCTACCTGCTGTATCTATCCATTACGGAGAGAGGGATGTTGAAGTCTCCAACTTGAATAGGAAATTCTTCAATTTCTCCTTGTAGTTCTTAGTGTTTAACCTATACATGCTGACATTCTGGTGTTTGTCACATACATACTTAGGGCTTTTATGAAATGAACCCTTTATCATTATATGGGCTCTACTTTAGCACTGATAATTTTCCTTGATCTGAAACCAAATTTGAAATTAATATAGCTACTCTAGCATGTTTTGAATCAGGGTTCCAGTGGCATATCTTTCTCTACCTACTTTCTTTTAATATATATGTGTCTTTATATTTCATTTGATGGCCTCAATTTGGAACATTTTTTAACCCATGTTCACAACATATGTCTTTTAATTGGTATATTTATGTTATGTTTTCCAGTGATTATCGACATTCCTATATTAATATTTGTTTGTATCTGTTGCCTTGTTCTGAGTTTTATTTCTTTTATTCCTCTTTCATTATGTTTTAGTATGCACTGGTTTTAATTATTTTGTATTATTTTATTTTGTCTTCTCTCTTAGTTTGTTAAGTTTATACTTCTATTTTACTTGTTTTGGTGGTTGATTTTTATTTGTAATATATTCTTCCCAGTATTCTTTCAAATGACATTATACCACTATCCAAGAAATGCAAATATCATATAGAAAAATATTCCAAATTTTTCCCTCCCATTGCTTATAACAATGATGTCATTAATTGCATTTATCAATAAGTTATAAACATTGAATATATTACTTTCTGACATTATTATTTTAAATACCTACTATATATGAAATCAAGGATAAGAAAAATCTTTTATTTTAGTATTGTCTATTCCTTTACTACCACTGTATTTTAGGTTTATAATGCACCTTCTATTTTATTTTAACTGATACATAAAAGGAAAGTTAAATTTATTAATGGGGTAGCTTGTAATGGTGTGATGTTTGGATTTGGTAAAGCATATTTATCACTTTAATTTTCAATTTTTTGTAATGAAAACTTTCAAAATACTTTCTTCTATTATCTTAAAATGTACAGTAATAATTATTATCTGTGGTCACCATATCACGCAATGGTACCCCAGAGCATCTTGCTTCTGTTGAACTCTGACTTACTACTCATTGATCAGACTTTCCTCATTCCATCCCACCACCACCATTGTTCCCTGTCTCTGGTAAACACCATTCTATTTGCAGCATCTATATCATCAAATTTTTTAATTCTACATCTGAGTGAGATCTTGCAGTACTTTTCTTTTAGTGCCTGATTTAATTTAACATAATAATCATTAGTTTATCTATATTATTACATATACAGGATTTCCTGTTTATTTTTGTTTTGCTTTGTTTTGTTTTGTTTTGGTACTGAGAATTGAACCAAGGGGTGTCTATTACTGAGCTCTGGGTTATATCCCTAACCCTTTTAATTATTTTTTTCTGAACAAAAGTCTTACTAAATTTCTTAGGACCTTGCTAGGCTGATTTCAAATGAGTATTTCATTCTTTGTATGACAGAATAATAATCCCATTGTTTATATGTACCACATTTTCTTTATCCATTCATCAGTGCATGAACACTAAGATTGATTCCATGTCTTGGCTACTGTGAATAGTGCTGCAATAATTATGTGAGTGCAGGTGTCTCTTTGACATACTGATTTCATTTCCTTGGCAAATATACCCAAGAGTGGGATTGCTGTATCTTATGGTAATTCTACTGTCAGTTTTTGGAGGAACCTTCATACTTTTTGTTTCATAATGAGTAAACTAGTTTACATTTTCACCAAGAGTTGGTAAAATTCCTCTTTTCTCTACATCATCATTACAACTTGTTATGTATGATCTTTTATAATCATCATTTTAATTGGCATGAGGAGACATCTCTTGTGGTTTTTGAATTACATTTCCCTGATTATTACAGACATTAAACACTCTTTACCATATATCTGCTGGCCATTTGTATGTTTTTCTCCTAAGAAATGTCATCTTGTCTACTGCCCACATTTTAATTGGGTTACCTGATATTTTGCTCTTGAGTTTTTAGGAGTTCCTTAAATATTCTAAGTATTACACTCTTGTGAAACATATGGTTTAAAAGTATTTTCTTTTATTTCAAAAACTACTTCTTCACTCTATCGATTCTTTCCTGTGCAGAAAGTATTTAGTTGGTCACAATCCTATTTTTTTTTTTTAAATTTTTGCTGTGGGTACCAAAAAATTTGCCTATGTTTTTAGGGGTCTTTTCCAAAAAATCTTTGCCCATTGAAATGTCCTGAAATGTTTATCCTGTTTTTTTTTTTTCTTTTCTATTAGTTTCATAGTTTCTGATCTTACTTTTATGTCTTTAATCATTTAGAATTTATTTTTGTAACTTGTGAGAAATAATCATGTAGTTTAATTCTTCTGCATGTGGCTATCCAGATTTCCCAACATCATGTATTAAAAATCCTATACTTTTTCCAACATGTGTTCTTAGCAACTCAATTGGTTGTAGATGTGTATATCTTGAATTCTAAGTTCTCTATTGTGTTGCATTTGTTTATGTGTCTGATTTTATTTGCCATACTGTTTTGATTACCATAGATGTGTTAGTAAACTTCTCATTACTGTACAAATAAAACCTGAGGGAAATAACTTCCAAACAAAAAATGTTTATTTTGGTTCACAGTTCTGAAGTAGTCAAAGACTGTGTGGTCAGGTATTTCATTTTTCCAGTTGGGATGCCAGATGGCAATGATGAGGAGTATGTGGCTCAGAGAACCATTCTCTTCATGATCCAGGGACCAGAGACACAGGACAGCCTGTAGTTTTTCCATTCTCTTGACGCACACCTGCAATGACCCAAGGAATTCTCATTGGGTACCACCCACTAAAGGTCCACAGAAACTTTTAACAGAACCAGTCTGGAGAGCAAGTCTTAATACAGTATGTGATGTTTGGGGACATTGAACGTCCAAATTAAAGCAATTGCTTTGTAGTCATTCTGAACTTAGGTGGTGTAATATCTCCTACTTTGTTCCTTTTGATGAAAATTACTTTGACTATATGGGCATTTTTGTCATTATGTAGTAATTTCAGGATTCTTTTCAAGGTGTAGAAGAATTGTTATTGGTATTTTGATAGGAAATACATTGAAGGTATAGATAACATTGGGTATATGAACATTTTTACAACAGTTTTGCTTCCAATCTACACACACACTATGTCATTCCATTTTTTAATGTCCTATTCAATTCTGTTCATCAATGTTTATAGTTTTCATCACAGAAATCTGTATATTTTGGGTTAAATTTTTCAGCTAGGTATTCAGTTTTTGTGTAGCTACTGTAAAGCTATTGTTTTCTTCACATCCATTTCAGATAATTCACTATTGACATGAACAAATACTACTGATATCATATGTTGGTTTTGTATTCTGCAACTTTGCTGAATGTGTTCACTGTTTCTTAGAGTTTTGGGGTGTAGTCTTTGTATGTGTATGTATGGGTGTGTGTGTGTGTGTGTGTGTGTGTGTGTGTGTAAATCAGTGACCACAGGTTCAGAAAAATTAATCTGACTCATAATTTCTGAAAGGACAGACACAAGACCAAATTATAAAAACTAGAATAAGTGTCCAATTCTTTAATGTACAGACATTGCTATATGCTAAAACACATCAAAAACAAACCAAGATCTCATCTAACAACAAAATAAGATCAAATATCTACTATATAGCAACTAATATGTAATATATCTTCTTTCTGACCTACAGAATTTCTGGCCAGATATCTGTTGTCAGGCAAATTGGAATAATTTTTTTTGTTATTTGTTTCTTCCCACACTCCGAAAATTCTCTCTTTGATTTAACTTTTGAGAGCTTTATCATATTATGTCTAAGGGTAGACTTTGTTAAATTGAATCTGAGTGGTTATCTTTAACCTTATAATGCTTGGATTTTATATACTTCTCTGGGTTTGCACACTACTCTGTTATGATCTCTTTGAATAATCTTTTTTGCTCATTTGACATTTTTAACTCTGTCTTGAGTGCTGATAGCCTGAATATTCGCTCTTTTCATGCAATTCCAAATTTCCCATAAATTTTCTTCATTCTCTTCTTTATTTTTTTATCCTGTGACTGTGCACTTTAAACCTATTTTTTTAGCTCAATGTTTCTTTCTTCTGTTTAATCTTTTAATGTAGTCTGCTATTGGTAGTTTCTATCACGGTTTTAATTTGTTTAATGTACTTCTTAGCACAAGGATTTTTCTTTGAGTTTTATTGTTACTTAAATCTTTCTGTAAATTTTCTCTGATAAAGTACTCAATTATGCCTCTGTGTATTCTTGAAGTGTATTTAGTTTTATAAAAACAGATATTTCTAATTCTCTGCCAAAAAAATTCACATACTGGTATTATATCTTATTTTGTTGGTTAGATGAGATCTTGGTTTATGTTTTTGGTGTGTTTTAGTATACAGCAATGTCAACACATTGAAGAATTGTATACTTATTCTAGTTTTTATAATTTGGTCTTGTGTCTGTCCTTTCAGAAATTATGAGTCAGGTTAATTTTTCTGAACCTGTGGTCATTGCCACTGTTTAATCATGAAATGGAATCCTGTCTATGGTAAATGTGTTAGTACTAGACGGTACCCCACATCCAAGTTTGTCCCACATCTGAAGTTGGTGTATTATTTAGAATGAACTGGGGGAGTGCCTAATAAAAGGGTAGTCCATTACAGAAAACATCTGCCTGGACTGGGTGAACCCACATGTCTTATTCATAGTCATTCCTGTGTAAGAGACTGTAGGATTTGGCCTTGCACTGAGCTTCACCATTGAAGGACTACCCCTGGGCTTTTAAAAAATGACTTAGTGCCTACTTCTTTTTTATTTCCCTCATTGGACAATGAATCTCTTCTGTCTGGATTTGCCATGGTTGGGTATTATCATGACTACCGATGTTGCAATGCTGTGTCACAGGTACAGCCCACAGTCTACCAAGGCCAGTGCAGGACCAGGTCAGGACCAAGGCTTACACTCTTGTGAGCTGCCGACCCTTTGGGTACAGTCATGACCCCAAACCACTACAGTTAGCTGCAGGTAATGCTAGTTGAAATGAAATTCTCACCAATGGGTCTTGGGCCTCCGCCAGGTACTGGAACAGGTCCAAAAATACAGTTAATAAGTATTGACCTGCAGACAGGGATTTAGAACCAGGTCTCACGATGACAGATCTGGTACTGGGTTCTACATTTCAGGTTTAAACTTAATTCCCACCTTCTGCCTTGAAGAAGTGACATCTCTCTGCACACCACTGTACCTAGAGTTGGGGAGGGATGGTATAGACAACCCTTTCCTTCCTTCCCTAATGCATCTTTTCTTATTATTATTCTAAACAGGTACTTGATCTTTTTGTGGTTCCCTTAGGAAATGTGAATTTAGTGTCATACATGAAAATTTATTTAAAATATATATATTTTTTAAGACTATCATTAGACAGTCTTATTGCACTGCCATATTGCTTTATTCCTCTTCTTTACCATTCTGCCTTTGTTTATGGAGATCTGTTTCTGACACATATCATATTCCTTTAGTCCAAATATTTTTAGCATTTTTAAAGCATTTATTCTATTATTTTATTTTATTGTTTAAATTTTTAATTTGTTCTAATTTGTTGTAGATGATAGTAGAATGCTTTTACAGATTATAATCTCATTGTTTTGATTATGTATATTGTAGGATCACATTGGTCATGCAGTCACATATGTACATGAGGTAAAAATGTCTGTTTTAATCTACTATCATTCCTACCCCCATTACTCCTTCCCCTTCCTTCATTCCCCTCTATCTAATATAAAGTAACTATTCTTCCCTATTCATTCACTCCTGGCACCCCACTATCCACACCCGGCTTATTGTGAATTAGCATCCATATACCAGAAAAAACATTTGACCTTTTTTTTTTTTCAACTTTATAAAGCACTTTATATTATTTTCTAAATTTAATTTAATTTTTAAATTTTTTTACAGACTGCATTTTGATTCATTGTACACAAATGGAGTACATCATTTCATTTCTATGGTTGTGCACAATGTAGATTCATACCATTCATGTAATCATGCATGTACATAGGGTAATGATGTCTGTTTCATTCCATCATTGTTCATATCCCCTCTCTCTCATTTCCCTCTATGTAATCTAGAGTTTCTCCATCCTTCTTTCACCCCCAACATAACAACCCCCCACTCCCATTATATATATGTCATCATTCACTTATCAGGGAATACATTCAGTCTTTGGTTTTTTGGGATTGATTTATTTCACTTAACATGATATTCTCCAATTCCATTCATTTATCTGCAGATACCACAATATGGTATCTTCTTTATGGATGAATAATATTGCATTCTGTATATATACTACAGTTTCTTTATCCATTCATCTGATGAAGAGCATCTAGGTTGATTCCACAATCTAGCTATTGTGAATTGAGCTGCTATGAACATTGATGTGGCAGTGTTACTGCAGTATGCTAATTTTAAGTCCTTTGGTTATAAAACGAGGAGTGGGATAACTGGGTCAAAAGGTGGGTCCATTCCAAGTTTTTGGAGAATTCTCCACACTGCTTTCCAGAGTGGTTGCACCAATTTGCAACTCCACCAGCAATGTAAAAGTGTGCCTTTTTCCCCACATCCATGTCAACATCTATTATTGCTTGTGTCCTTGATAATAGCCATTCTAATTGGAATAAGATGAAATCTTAGAGTTGTTTTAATTTGCATTTCTCTAATTACTAGAGATGTTGAACACTTTTTCATATATTTATTAGTCACCTTTATATCTTCTTCTGTAACGTCTCTGTTCAGTTCCTTGGCCCATTTATTGATTGGGTTCTTTGTATTTTTGGTGTAAAGTTTTATAAGTTCTTTATAAATTTTGGACATTAAGTACTCTCTCTGAAGCATGTGTCGAGAAGATTTTCTCTCACTCTGTGGGGTCTCTGTTCACATTATCAATTGTATCCTTTGCTGAGAAAAAGCTTGATTTTTTTTTGTTTAGCTTATTTTGTTTAGTATGATATTCTTTTACTCCATTCATTTACCAACAAATGCCACGATTTCATTCTTCTTTATAATATTCCATCATATATACATGCACCACATTTTCTTTATCCATTCATCTGTTGAAGGTCATCTAGGTTGGTTCCATATTTTAGCTATGGTGAATTGAGCTATTATAAACATTGATGTGAATGTGACACTATGGTATGCTAATTTTAAGTTCTTCAGGTTTAAACTAAGGAGTGGGAAAACTGGATCAAATGGTGGTTCCATTCCAATTTTTCTGAGGAATCTCCATACTGCTTTTCATAATAGTTGTACCGTTTTGCATTCCCACCAGCAATGTATGAGTCTACCTTTCTCCCCATATGCAAAGCAGATCTATTGGCAATAAATTCCTTTAAATTTTGTTTTACTGAGAGAATCTTTATTTTCCTTTACTTTCAAAGGACGATTTTGCTGAACTCTCTTTTATTTTCTTTCTTGCATGATTCTGAAAGGGAAGATCAATGTCTTACTTATCCTTGCTAACGTATAAGTAGGGCATTTCATCCACATATTTATTTTGAAAAATTTTTTTCGGCCATTGATTTTTTGAAGTTTGAATATGACATGCCCAGGTATAGATATTTTGGTATTTATCATGCTTACTATTCTCTGAGTTTCCCATGTCTGTAGTTAAGGGTCTATTATTAGTTTAAATAAATTATCTGCCATTTCTTCTGTATCTTTTTAAAATTCTTCTGTTATTCCCATTACATGCAAGTCCATTTTTTGTAATTAGTCTATAATTTTTGTATATCCTATTCTATATCCATTCTTTTTTCCATGTTTATTTTGAAAGTTTCTATTAGCATTGCTTCAAGTTCACAGATTATTTCCTTGCCTGTGTTCAGTCTACAAGGGCATCAAAATAATTATTCATTTCTCCTAAGGTGTCCTTCATTTTTAACCATTCCTTTTTATTCTTTCTTAGAGTTTTCACCTCTCTGTTTATGTCACCCAACCATTATTGAATGTTATTCACTTTTTCCATTAATGATTTAGCATATTAATCATTTTGTTTTAAATTCCTGGTCCAATTATCCCTAAATTGCTGTCATGTATGATATCATTTAGATGCTTGATCTGGCTCAACAAACTACATTTATTATATTTTACCATGTCTTGGATTTTTTAAAATTTCAAGCCAGACACACAAACCAGGTAAGAGTACATAAGATAAGTCAGTCTTTAATTTGAGGCTTTATTTTTATCTAAAAATAAGGCTATATTTACCTGTAGGTGTTAGAGCTAACCTTTCCTCTGGTGTTCTTGCTTTTCCTCCCCTGCTATTGATGTGGTAGTATGGTATGGTGTAAGGGACACTTTCGATAGACCTATGATTAGGTCTCAGTCTTTTAGCAAGCTGACACTCCTGAACTGTCACCTTTATATGTGCTTCTCTCCTATGCGTGGTATTTTTCTCCTCGTAGGTGATGGTTAAGGGATAATGGAAATTGGTACTTCCTTTTGCTGTGGGAAAGTTTAGAGCAAGAGGGATTGGGTATTATGGTTCTCTTCAGTGTTTTAAGTACTGATAGAGTTCTAGTGGTTTAGGCTCTGGAAAAATTGCATCTCTTGAGGGAAGGTCATATTAATAAGAAAAATGCTATGAATACATGTATAATTACCTACTGTCCTCCAAACTTTCATGGAAGAATGAGATTATTTTTTTCTTCTTGTCACTGTGTAAAACCTGACTCCTACAGGTAAACTCTCAAAGGTGAGTGGATCACACTGAGACTGACCCCTCTTGGTGTTTTATCCTACGTCAAAATCAATTACAGCTTAATTTTTCCTAATCTAGTGCTTGTTCCTACAGAGTTTTCTTTTCATGGGTTTCCACTCTAATAAATTATTATTCTCTGCATCTGCCTGTTACTTTTTCAATTCTTGGAGCAGAAGCTGGGCATGGTGGTGCAAACCTATGATCTTAGTTACTCAGGAAGCTGAGACAGGAGGATTGTAAATTCAAGGCCAGCTTCAGAAATTTAGTAATACTGTCTCAAAATAACATAAAAAGGGGAGCTTGGAGGGATGAAGTTGAAAGGTAGAGCATTTGTTTAGCACAAGTAAGGTCTGATTTTTTAAACCCCAGCACTTAAAAAAAAAAATCCATCTGGGAGAAGTAGCTTACCCTAAGACATCAGTTCTCTCTTCTTTAAGAAGAGTTGTTGATTTTCCATTTGTTCAGGTCTTTTTCTTCTGTGTATAGAAGAGGCAACTACCAAATTCTGTACATGCAAGATTAGAATGTGCCATTTGTTTAGATTAGATCTTCAATTATTTAAATAGAATTGCCTTGGTGAAATCTCCATCATACAGTATAACATTATCAAAAAGTGTAATAATCATTTTTATAGGTCTATTTATTTATTTTCCGTCTTTCCCTCTAAGATGTTTGTTCCTTATATGCAGTAGTTTTAGAGAACTCAAGAGGGACATCCCACAGAGTAAATTATTAATAACATTTGTTATAACAAGAGAAGGAAGAAAGTTATACAAAATAAGCAAGAATATTTTACATTTACAATGTGTTTATATGCCTACATAGAAATATTACAGATGTTATTGATACATAATTTAGGACATTAAAAATTGTAGGAGCCATACACTTAAATATGTAATAAGGGACAGATTAGTAGATTTCTTGGCACTGACATAGAAGTTAAGAATATATTGTCCTGTGAAAAGAAATGGGTTCCAGAAACACAAATAGTGTAGAAACCATTTTTATCATAATGGAAACTATGTTTCTTCTCTATATGTATACCAGTATGTATGTATGTATGTATATGTGCACATCTGGAAGAATAAATGGTATACCATCAATAGTAGTTGCTCAAAGCATGATGCGTTCTGGGTAGGTGCTGTCAATTTTAATTGTGTATGCATCTATATTGTTTAATTTTTCAAAAACAGTTCTCTATCCTTACACTAATATTTAAATATTAAAATAAGTAAAGTTTTACCTATACTGAATTTAAAGCATGAACAAGAAACATCCTTATTGCTAAACAGACTGTTCCTTGATTTAACTCTGCATTTTCACCTCCTGACATAAGGTGTACCACAATATATGCTTGATAAATAATTGTGGAATATATGAGATGCTTCAATAAGAATATTTAGTATTATTAGGAACATAATTGTTCAGCAGCCTAAAACTATCATTTCAATGTTATGTAAATTTCAATTGTCCATGTCATTGAGAGAAACACAAAAATGGTCAGTTTTCAATAAATTTAATTGATGAAAATGGCACCAATTACAGGTCCAGAAAGGTAGAATGACAACTTGAATAATGTATAGAAGTCTTGAATTATAAGTCATCTCTCAGATTTTCAGTATTTTACTCTGCCTACAAAAGATGATTACCACATGCTATATTATATTATTTTCCTCAAAAATTAAATTTCCCTACTCCTTCCTTCCCTTCCTCTTCTCTTCCCTTCCTTTTCTCTTCTCTTCTCTTCTCTTCTCTTCTCTTCTCTTCTCCTCTCTCTCTCTCTCTCTCTCTCTCTCTCTCTCTCTCTCTCCCTTCCCCTGTCATCTCACGTTTTTTTCTGGTTAGAGTTTTCTGAAAATTTTAAGATGTGGTATTCATTATGACTGACTTTCTACTAAATGTTATGGTTGCTTTCTTAAGGTAGAATTAATGGTGGGGAGATAACTATTCATGTAAGTTAAAAAGGAAATTACTTGCCAGATTGCAGAAAGTTTTATATAAAACAGAGTAAAACACAATTTAATTAGAAACAAAAAGTCTGCTTCCTAGCACTGCAGTCAAATAAAGTTTTGAATTTAGGAGGCCAGATGGTTGTCTAAAATAGCACATATTTTAGATTCGTGGGTAGCATCAGAGTAGACTTAAATCAACTTGATGAGAGGTTCACTTTAATTGGGTCAACCAACAGTTGTTACATCAAAGCTGATTGAAACTCAGATATTTGGTGAAATAAAAAATGTGATTTATGTATTGCAAACTTCTACAGAGATAAAGAATACAACCATTTCACACTTTCCTGTTTAAAGATTTGTTTATGTCATAGAATTTTGTTAAATGTTTTTCAAAAATAGAAATAAAATACAAATAGTTTAAGTAAATATAAACTGGAAAATAATTGGTTACTTAACCAAATTTAGAGGTGTTCATAAAAGTAATAAGAATAATTATGTGTTATCAAAAGTAAATGATTTTAAAATTCATTTTCACATAAGAATTTGAAAATCTTCCTTATGAATGAGCAATATTGAATGAATAAGAAAGAACAGAGTTCAACTTCATTGTCCTTGTGAAAATATACTGAAATTCTTGATCTATTGCCCGTTAAAACCCTGTAAGTCTAAATATTAGCAATTGCCTTGACTTCTGATCACATTTACCTACACAAAATTGACAATGTTAGTAAAGGTTTGTTGAGAACATTTTTCATTTTAATATTCCTTTACTTTACCATTTACTGAAGTAAATGACACTGAAGTTAATAATAAACTACTCATTAACTTGACCATTCACTCAATCATTCATTCATTTACTCAGCAAATGGACATTGAGAAGTGATATAAAAAATAAACTTTTTCAGGTGTTGAAGAAAAGGAAATATAAAGTTCTTTCTTTATTGGTAATCTCATTGAATTGTGGCTGGAGAGAGAGAAAACAAAGAAATATGGGAATAATAATGTATTAAATATAATACCATGGAGTAGAGATCTGGAATAGTGACAATATTTAATTTAGGGTGTAACAAAGTGCAGAGGGGAATTGAAGAAGTAAAGGAAATAAATTTTTAAAGAGATTGCCTTGAGAGAGGATGTATGTGAAAGAATTGGCTGTCAAATGATTGCTAAGATTTTATATATCTTTAAATTGTTTTGCATTGGTTTAAATCTTTGAAGATGTTTAATCTTGGTAAATGTTAAGATGATGTAGATATTTGATAGTGTTTTGAATATGTAAGAGCAATAATGAACGTGATTAATCACCAGGATTAACTTTTGAAAAAAGGGAAAAATAATATCTTACAATAGAACTTAAAAAAGTAAAATGTAGACAAAAATGCACATAAATTTCTCTATTTGTGCTTTTTTTCTGGCTATGAAGTTAACGCAATGGTTTCTTGATGGAACTAGAGAAAGAGATTATGAAGATAAAATATATGAAGAAATTAGAATCCTAGAGAATGTAGAAGAAAGCTAAGTAGGAATATCTTAAAATCATGAAAAAAATGATGTTTTTATTGGAGAAACTTAATTTAGAGTAAAATCAATCAGCAACTTCTTACTTCATCTTTCTCTAATTTTTCCACATAAAAAAATGCCCATTTCTTCCATCAAGAAAACAAGAATGAAAGAATTTAGAGGTATGCTATTGAAATTTTTGGTAATTAGAATATTTTTAACTTTATTACATGATTTATGCAATACAAAACATATGGAATACATGTGTAAAGCTGTAACTCTTAGGAATCAATTCACACCAGTTTATTTTTATTTTTTAACCTTAATTTTATTTGTTCTAATTACATATATATGACAGCAGAATGCATTTCAATAATTGTACATGAATGGAGCACAGCTATTCACTTATCTAGTTGTACATGATATAGAGTCCATACCATTTGTGTGATCATAAAAGTACCTAGGTTAATGATCTCAATCTCATTCTACCATCACTCCCCTGTCCCCTTCCCTCACCTCACTTCCCTCTTCCCTATCTAAAATTCCTCCATTCATCCCTTCTACCACCTCTCCCACCATCATGGATCAGCATCCACACACACCAACTTCTTTTAAATACAATTTACATAGTGAATAGTTTTGATTTGAAGCATCTTTACTCTATAGAGAAGCTGAAAATGTGTCTAACATAAGACAATTGTATTTCTGCTACCAAGTAGTAATTGGGAGCATAATAATTGATCTATTTCAAGCAGCATTCCAGATATTTTTAAATACATAATTGATATCTTATATTTTCTTTCTAACAATACAGGTTTTTGTAATATTGTTTTACATTCTCCTGAGTGCTATATTTTTATTACCTTTAGCCACTTTCCTATTAAATATGAGATAGGAGTGAAATTTGTACATCTTTCTATGTAAAAGACAAAAGCAGTAATAAGTACATATTGCCTCTTATTTTTAATAAATGTTAACGCTATTTTGTTCTGAGTAAATTTTATGAAAATGTTATCTCCTACAATTCAGAATCCCTATAGATCCAGAGATAGATTATTGCAAAGAGAGTTGGGAATTTGGTGATCTAAAACAACCTAAGAATATAGAATTTATAGATTTTCAGAAAGATGACTGAACAGATTCACCCATCACTCATCAGATTCCCCCACAAGCAAAGATGGAAGAAAGAGGTGTATAGTTGCTTTTTGAGATGAGTGACTGTGAGAGAACATTGCAATTCCACAGTAGAAAAATGGGAACTTTATACAATCTAGGATAGCAAGAGAAACAAAATATTTCAGCACTTGCTGCCCTGGCTCCACAGTCATGTGTAGGGGGAGTCATTCCTGTGCAGAGGTAAAGGTAAAGAAGAGTTTCTGGAAAACTGTTGATCCCAGTTACTGGAAAATTTCACAGCCTTTACACATTAATAGTATAAGTAGATTGGAAACCTGAAATCTGTACTATAGCCAGGCTTTGTGAAAGAAATTTGCTTTACTCAGAGAACACCCAGGGTGATGTAGCCAGGAACCATCTTAACAAAGGACCTATTGTCTTTATTTGGACTGGGCTCAGAAACTACTACATATTCTCATCTCTGGGATCCCCAGTTATTCCATTGCACTGTAGAGAAACTTTGCCTAACATTACTGACTTTTACTCTTGCTCATGCCTGTGAGTACCTTAGCTGGGAGAATTTTGCTCAGATCCAGATGCAACCAACTCCCAGTTGATTTCTGGTGGGCACTACAATGAAAGACTTGGTGGAGTAAATCCTATGACATCACCCTGACCCTAGGCATGTACAGCTGGTGGGGGAGGTGTATGAGGTCCTACCCAGGAGCACACTCACAGGATTAGCAGAGAGGACCAACAAAACATTTAATGCTACTACATCCCTGTGGGTCCTCTGCATTGGTAGACACCTTGTCTGATCATGCACTGCTGACAATACTGGATGTGGTACCACAGAGGGGTGCTGCCATTCCTCACCATTCTTCTCCCCTTGAATCACCAGAGCCTGCACCAGTGATTAATTAGAAGACAATGCTTCAGAATTCTCACCAATACGGAAACAGCTAGTAACACAGTCCTTTTTATTTAAAAAAGCAAATACCAACAGTGTCTAAGGATACCCCCATCACCTGAGAGAAGCCAAAATTACCATTAAAGGAGTGATCAAGGGTACACTCCACATACTCTGCTGTGTACAGCACCTTGGCTAGAGTATCTGTACTCCTGCACAGCCTGCAGAGGCAGTGGGTCTCTTCCACTCTGATACAGTAGGCATTATGCCCATACTCACAAAACACGGCCAAAGAAGCACAAGTAAATTACACTACGCTGCCCAGCTATAAATAAACTAATCATTTCAGGAAAAAAAACAAAATACAAAACAAAAAACAAAACAATGATACCCAAGAAGGATCTTGAAGAGAAAGTAACTTACTAAGAAAACCACCCCATTAAAAAGGGGTGTGAAATTCCACCAGATATACAAGCTCATCATAGGGATACAAGAGATTTTAAAAGTATGAAAAAACACGGTAATATGACTTTTCCTAAGATTACAACTCTCTAGAAACAGACTTCAAAAGTATCAAAGTGGATGAAATGCTTAATAAAGAATACAATAAAATGAATTTTAAAAAGCTTAATGTGAGCCAAGAGAATGCAGATAAACAGTTAAATGCAATTAGGGAGACAATGCTGAATATGCATGAGAAATTAGCCAAAGAGATAGCGATTTGGAAAAAGAATCAAAAAGAAATCTCTCATAAATAAAAATGCAGATAAGTCTGTAAAAATATTCACTTGAAAAATATGACAGACTTAATTAAGTAGAAGAAAGAATAAAGGTGCTTGAAGAGAGGTTCTTTGAAATCTCACGTTCATACAGAAATTTTAAAAAATGAATAAGAAAGAAGACAGCATTTAAGATCTTTGGAAAATATGAAAAATCAAACATCTATATCTTTGGCATACCTGAAAAGAAAGAAATTCAGGTTAAGGACATAGAAAATCCACATTGAAATAGTGGAAAACATACCAAACCTTGGGAAAGACATGGACATCCAGGTACAGAAAACTAACAGAACTCTAAATACATAAAATGAGAAAAAATTCTCACCATGACAAAAAAGTCATTGAATTTCCCAGTGATGTGGATCACATCTATAATCCCAACAATTCAGAAAACTGAGGCAAGACGATTGCAAATTTGAGGCAAGCCTCACAACTTAGCCTTACAACCTAAGTAACTTCGTGATACCTTGTCTCAAAATTTAAAATAAAAATCTGGGATTTTGGCTCAGTGGTAAATTATATATATCTATATATAATTATATAGATATATATATACCTATATATCTATACCTATCTATATATACACATATATACAGATATAGATGCATACAGATACAGAATAGAGATACATATACAAATATATCTACATATATGTATATATTAACGAGTGCCTATATATGTTTATAGTAATGAGTACCTACATGAGAAAAAAATTTCAAATAAGTAATTCAATGATAAATCTCAAGGTCTTAGAAAAACAAGAACAAATCCAAAATTAATAGAAGGAAAGAAATAACAAAGATCAGAACAGAAATAAATGAAACAAAGTCTAAAAAAAACAATACAAAGGAGGGACTTCAAGATGGCGGAATAGAGGGTGACTGCATCTCCTGTCGCTCCAGACTCAGGATTCAAGAAGGGGAGGTATTGAGAGACTTGGACCAACTCAGAGACGCTTGGTGAGTCACTCCCACTGGGTGAAGCGTGGCCCAGCAGCAGGCCGGATCGTCCAGTGGGCAGCTTCTTGGAGCAGGGCAGGGTGACAAGAGGCTTTCCGAGCAGCCCAGCTCCATCCAGTTGCAGGCCTGTTCCACAGCCAGCTTCTCAGAGCAGGCCTGCCTAGTGGGAGTCTATCCGAGCACACCCATTCATACCCCAATACTGCACTCAGTGGTGGGCCAGGGGCAGTTTTCTTGGGAAGTACAGCATTATCAAATTCCTCCAAGACTTCCGGCTAATGAAGTTTAGAAGGTGATATACTGGAAATCTACAGGGACAATATGAGAAAACAAGGAAGGAACATGTCCCAAACAAACCTAGATGCTATATCAATAAAACACAATGACAGCATGGCAGAAGAAATGTCAGAAATAGAGTTAAGAATGTACATAATTAAAACAATCAGAGAAGCGAACGAGAAGATGAAACATCAAATGCAGGCAATGAAGGATGAGATGAAAGAGCAAATGCAGGCATTAAATGATCACACCAATCAACAGTTAAAAGACCAAATACGGGAAAAAAGAGATCATTTCAATAAAGAATTAGAGATACTGAAAAAAAAAAAAAAAAAAAAAAAACAGAAATCCCTGAAATGAAGGAAACAATAAACCAAGTTAAAAACTCCACAGAAAGCATAACCAATAGGATAGAACACCTGGAAGACAGAACCTCAGACATTGAAGAAAAAATATTTAATCTTGAAAACAAAGTTGACCAAACAGAGAAGATGGTAAGAAATCGTGAACAGAATCTACAAGAATTATGGGATATCATGAAAAGGCCAAATTTAAGAATTATTGGGATTGAGGAAGGCTTAGAGAAACAAACCAAAGGAATGAACAATATATTCAATGAAATAATATCAGAAAATTTCCCAAATCTGAACAATGAAATGGAAAATCAAGTACAAGAGGCTTATAGAACTCCAAATACACAAAATTACAACACACCCACAAGGCACATTATTATGAAAATGCCTAACATCCAAAATAAAGACAGAATTTTAGAGGTTGAAAGAGAAAAGAATCAAATTGCATTCAGGGAAAAAAAATAAGGATATCAGCAGACTTTTCAAACCAGACCCTAAAAGCTAGAAGGGCTTGAAACAACATATATCAAGCCCTGAAAGAAACTGGATACCCACCAAGAATCTTATACCCAGCAAAACTTACCTTCAGATTTGATGATGAAATAAAATCGTTCCATGATAAAAAAAAAAGCTAAAAGAATTTACAAAAAGAAAGCTGGCATTACAGAACATTCTCAGCAAAATATTCCATGAGGAAGAGATGAAAAATAATGATGCAAATCAGCAAAGGAAGGAATTAGCCTAAAGGAATAGTCAAATAAAGGAGAAACCAAGTCATGCCAAAAAACAAAAATGACCCAAATGACTGGAAATACAAATCATATCTCAATAATAACCCTGAATGTTAATGACCTGAACTCATCAATCAAAAGACATAGACTGGCAGATTGGATTAAAAAAATCAAACAATATGCTGGCTGCAAGAGGCTCATTTCATAGAAAGACATATCCACAGACTAAAGGTAAAAGGATGGGAAAAAAAATACCATGCAAATGGACTCAGCAAAAAAGCCAGGGTATCCATTCTCATTTCAGATAATGTGGACTTCAAGACAAAGTTAGTCAGAAGGGATAAAGAAGGATATTTCATACTGCTTAAGGGAAGCATAAATCAGCAAGACATAACAATCATAAATATCTATGCCCCAAATAGTGGCTCATCCATGTACTTCAAACAAATCCTTCTCAATTCCAGAAAACAAATAGACCACAACACAGTAATACTAGGCTATTTTCTTTTTTTTTAATACTAGGCTATTTTAACACGCCTCTCTCACCACTGGACAGATCTTCCAAACAAAAAATGAATAAAGAAAACATAGATCTCAATAACACAATCAATAATTTAGACTTAAAAGACATATATAGAGTATACCATCCAATGAAGAACGAATAGACCTTCTTCTCAGCAGCACATGGATCCTTCTGCAAAATAGACCATATTTTATGCCATAAAGCTAATGTTAGGAAATACAAGGAGATAAGATACTACCTTGTATTCTATCAGATCATAATGGATTGAAATTAGAAATAAATGACAGAGTAAAAAACAGAAACTACTCCAACACATGGAGATTAAATAATACGCTATTATATGATGAATGGATAACATAAGACATCAGGAAGGAAATAAAAAAAATCTTAGAAGTATACGAGAACAAAGACACATCATATCAAAATCTCTGGGACACTATGAAAGCAGTACATAGAGGAAGATTTATTTCATGGAGCACGTTCAACAAAAAAAGAAAAAATCAACAAATAAACGACCTAACACTATGACTCAAGCCCTAGAAAAAGAAGAACAGAGCAATACCAAAAGTAGTAGAAGACAGGAAATAGTTAAAATCAGAACTGAAATCAATGAAATTGAAACAAAAGAAACAATACAAAAAATTGACAAAATAAATAGTTGGTTCTTTGAAAAAATAAACAAAATTGATAAACCCTTAGTCACACTAACAAAGAGAAGGAGAGAGAAAACTCAAATTACCAAAATTCGGAATGAATAAGGAAATATCACTACAGACACGAGTGAAATACAAAATATAATTAGAAACTATTTTGAAAATCTATACTCCAACAAATCAGAAAATCTCGAAGACATCAACAGGTTTCTAGAGACATATGAATTACCTAAACTGAACCAGTAGGACATACATAATTTAAATAGATCAATTTCAAGTAATGAAATAGAAGAAATCATCAAAAGCCTACCAACAAAGAAAAGTCTGGGACCAGATGGATTCTCAGCCGTGTTCTACAAAACCTTTAAAGAAGAGCTCATTCCAATACTCCTCAAAGTATTCCATGAAATAGAAGAGGAGGGAACCCTCCCAAACTCATTCTATGAAGCCAAAATCTCCCTGATACCTAAACCAGACAGAGACACATCAAGGAAAGAAAATTTCAGACCAATATCCTTAATGAACATCGATGCAAAAATTCTTAAAAAAATTTTAGCAAATCACATACAAAAATATATTAAAAAGATAGTGCACCCTGATCAAGTGGGTTTTATCCCAGGGATGCAAGGTTGGTTCAACATTTGGAAATCAATAAACATAATTTATCCTATCAATAGACTTAAAGTCAAGAATCACACAATAATTTCGATAGATGCAGAAAAAGCATTTGATAAAATACAGTATCCCTTTCTGCTCCAAACACTAGAAAAATAGGGATACTGGGAACATTCCTTAACATTGTAAAGGCTATCTATGCTACACCCATGGCCAATATCATTCTAAATAGTGAAAAACTGAAAACATTCCCCCTAAAAACTGGAACAAGGTAGGGATGCTCTCATTCACTACTTCTATTCAATTTTGTCCTTGAAACTCTAGCCAGAGCAATTAGACCAAAGAAATTAAAGGGATATGAATAGGAAAAGAAGAACTCAAGCTATTCCTAATTGCTGATGATATGACTATATATTTAGAGGAACTGGGAATTTCCACTAGAAAACTTTTAGAAAATGAATTCAGTAAAGTAGCAGGATATAAGATCAATGCTTATAAATCTAATGCATTTTTATACATAAGTGATGAATCTTCAAAAAGAGAAGTTAGGAAAACTACCCCATTCACAATAGTCTTGAAAAAAATAAAATACCTGGGAATCAATCTAATGAAAGAGGGGAAAGACCTCTACAATGAGAACTACAGAACACTAAAGAAAGAAATTAAAGAAACCTTAGAACATGAAAAGATCTCCCATGTTCTTGGATAGGCAGAATTAATATTGTCAAAATGGCCTTACTACCAAAAGTGCTATACAGATACAATGCAATTCCAATTAAAATTCCAATGAAGTACCTTACAGAAATAGAGCAAGCAATCATGAAATTCATCTGGATGAAAAAAGAAACCCAGAATAGCTAAAGTAATCCTTAGCAGGAAGAGTGAAGCAGGGGTATCACAATACCAGAACTTCAACTATACTACAAAGCAATAGTAACAAAAATGGCATGGTATTGCTACCAAAATAGACAGGTAGATCAATGGTACAGAATAGAGGACATGGACACAAAACCAAATAAATACAATTTTCTTATACTAGACAAAGGTGCCAAAAATATGCAATGGAGAAAAGATAGCCTCTTCAACAAATGGTGTTAGGAAAACTGGAAATCCATATGCAACAGAATGAAACTAAACCCCTATCTCTCACCCTGCACAAAAATCAATTCAAAATGGATCAAGGACCTTGTAATCAGACCAGAGACCCTGCATCTTATAGAAGAAAAAGTAGGTCCAAATCTTCAACATGTTGGTCCAGGATCAGACTTCCTTAACAGGACTCCCATAACACAAGAAATAAAAGCAAGAATCAATAACTGGGATAGATTCAAACTAAATAGCTTTCTCTCAGCAAAGGAAACTATCAGTAATGTGAAGAGAGAGCCTACAGAGTGGGAGAAAATCTTTGCCACCCATACTTCAGATAGAGCACTAATCTCCAGAATCTATAAAGAACTCAAAAAACTCTACACCAAGAATACAAATAATCCAATCAACAAATGGACTAAGGAAATGAACAGACACTTCATAGAAGAAGATCTACAAGCAATCATCAGATATATGAAAAAATGCTCAACATCTCTAGTAATAAGAGAAATGCAAATCAAAACTACCCTAAGATTCCATCTCGCCCCAATTAGAATGGTGATTATCAAGAATACAAGCAACAATAGGTGTTGGTGAGGATGTGGAGAAACATGTACACTCATACATTGCTGGTAGGGTTGCAAATTAGTGCAGCCACTCTGGAAAGCGGTGTGGAGATTCCTCAGAAAGCTTGGAATGGAACCACCATTTGATCCAGCTATCCCACTCCTTGGCCTATACTCAACGGAATTAAAAGTAGAATAGTACAAAGATGTAGCCACATCAATGTTCATAGCTGCTCAATTCGCAATAGCCAGATTGTGGAACCAACCTAGATGTCCTTCAATTGATGAATGGATAAAGAAACTGTGGTATATTTATTCAAAGGAATATTAATCAGTCATAAAGAATAATAAAATTATGGCATTTGCAGGCAAATGAATGAAATTGGAGAATATCATGTTAAGTGAGTTAAGCCAATCTCAAAAAAACCAAAGGAAGAATGATCTCTCTGATAAGCAGATGATGACACATAATGGGGGGGTGAGGGGGTAAGAATGGAGGAAGGAGGGACTGTATTGAGGGAAAAGAGGAATGGGAGTTGTTGGGGGGTAGGGAAAAAATGGCAGAATGAATCAAACAACATTACCCTATGTAAATGTATGATTACACAAATGGTATGCCTTTAGGCCACGTACAAACAGAATCAACATGCATCCCATGTGTTTACAATAAAAATAAATTTTAAAAAAATACAAAGCATCAATGAAACAAAGAAATAATAAACAAAATGGACAAGACTTTAACTAGACTAATCTCTCCCCAAAGGCTTCAATAAATAAAATCAGAGATGAAAAGTAGACTTTACAACTGATACCACAGAAATTTGAAGACTCATTAGAAACTCTTTTGAAAAATTATATGCTAACAATTTGGAAAATCTAGAGCAAATGAACTGACTTCTGGATGCATGTAACCTACCAAAATTGAGAGGATATTAAAAAAAACTTTAATAAGCCAATAGCAAGTAATTAACTGACACAGACCTACATCTCTGTTAAATACTATAATTACTACACCTCCATTACTGAAGAATATAGTTTGTCAAAAATGAAAAGTGTACAATAAAATATTAGGTCTCCTATTGACATAACTTGATGTTTGGAGTTCTTGAGATTGAATCAGGGGAAAATAATATATCTCCCGTTGAAGAAAAGTCTAGGACTGGATGACTTCACTGATGAACTTTACTAAACTTTAGAAAAGAGCTAATAACAGTGCTTCTGAAACTTTCTCATTAGATCGAAAAGGAAAAATTCCTTCTAAGTTCATTCTATTCTATGTGGTTGGTATTACATGCTACCAAAACCTGACAAGTAGGACACACACACCCACCACACACACCACACACACACACACACACACACACACACAGAGAGCAAAAGACAAAACTTTAGACCAATATCCCTGGTGAAATAAGTTTGAAAATTCTCAAATACTTGCAAAGAGAGTCAAAACCTTATAAAAAACATCACATACCATGATCAAGTTGTTTTCATTCCATGAATGCAAAGATGTTTCAACAATCAACATACGTGATATAACACCACATAAATAGAAATAAAACTCATATGATCATATCAATAGAGAAAAAAAGCCTTTGCTCATAATCAGATCATCTGAATAAGTCAGACAAAGAGATAAAAGTTTCATATGACAAACTCATAGCCATCTCATACTGAATGGAGAAAAGCTAAAAGCTTTTCCTCTAAGATCAGAAACAAAGCAAATGTATCCACTTTCATTGTCCTTGCTCAATATATAACTAAACATTTTAGTCAAAGCAATTAGACAAAAGAAGGAAGTAAACAGCAAGCAAATAGAAAAGGAGGAAGTCAAATTATCCCCACTGGCACAATTTTTAACCGTATTCTCAAGTATAGTGGTATGCTTTTTATATGTTTCTTCCCTTTTTAAATGAAATTAAATATACCAACTAATTTCACAGGCCTCTTTTAACTTTAGGAATGTAATAATAGGGACTGGTAGTTTTCTCTCAATATTCCTTTTTCTCATTTAGTAAAGGAAACAAAGATTTTGCTGTATTTAGAATTATTTAGATGGAAGAACATTTTACTACCACTTTGCAGACAAAACTTAATGTGTAATTCATTCCTGTTCAGGATGTGAGGGGAAAAATGATATGTCCAATCTCTCAATTACAATCTTGAGGAGAAGCTGTTTTGGTTTCCTATGTCATAAGCCCTGGTATGGAGAAAGGTGTTAAATGGAGTGGCATTGGTCATGAAGAAGGGGCTGATGACGCAAGAAGGTGAAAGGAACTGCATGACCTGTGTGACCTCTGGTAACCAAAGTGCTTACAGGCCACCTACCTATTAGCTTAGTCTTTGGTGAACTGGCTAAAATGAAACTTTAATCCTTTCTATGATACTATTATTTGTTAATTCCTATCTATTAAAGAAACTAAATTGATAGCTAATAAAATTGAGCATTTTTAAAAACTTCAAATGAGTGGTCATGGTTTGGAAGTGTCCCCCCAAAGTTCCTGTGTTAATGCAGGAATATGCAGACATGAAATAATTAGATCATAATAACTGTCATCTAATCAGTGCATCCTACTTTAAATGGACTAACTGTGTGGTGATTGTAGGCAAGCCGACTGAGACTGGAGGAGGCAAGTTTTGGGGGTGTTCCCTTGGGGATCATATCTTGGTTCCCGGGATCTTCCCTCTCTCTCTGTTTTCCAGATGCCATGAAGAAATCAGGTTTCTTTTGCTGTACTCTTCTGCCGTGACGTTCTGCCTCACTTTGGACCCAAAGCAACAAGAGAGAGTTGACCATGGACTAAATCAAAATTAACTTTTCCTCCCCTGAGTTGATCTTGTTAGGTGTTTTGGTTCCAGCAATGAAAAATTAACTGACACAGACCTACATCTCTGCTAAATACTATAATTACTACACCTCCATTACTGAAGAATAGTTTGTTAAAAATGAATGTTTCTTCACTGAAAAGAGTACAATAGAATATTAGGCCTCCTACTGACATAACTTGATGTTTGGAGTTCTTGAAGCTTACGATCTTTTGTTTAATATCTACAGAAATTTTAATATGTACAGAAATGTGCTTCTAAATCTAATCTACATTTGTGTGTGTGTGGTAACACTGTAGAACAAATAGAAAGTTTATTTCTAAAACAGTCCTCCTTAGCTCCTTCTTTCCAACCCAACCTAGGTCATTCTCTTCTGTCACCCTGTCCCATATGGCTGCTGTCATCACCATGTGCAGCATCCAAGTGTGGGGAGTTGAAAATCTCAGAGTAACTGGCATTTACAGAGGACCTTGATCATAACTTTTATCATTGGCTCAATGCTGTCCTTCCATTCCTGCCCGTTTCCCATTTCAATTAATATATGGTCACTAAATCCATATACAGGCAAACCCAAATAGTTATTCCTTTCTTCTCCCAGACAGAGCTAGAGGAACAATGAATCATTCTATTGTTCCCAATGTGCACAGGCTGATTCTAACCTTCTGAGAATGAAATCAACCTTTTAAAAATGAGATAATGTCTATAATCAGATCTTAAAGTACGCTATCAAATCAAGGAGCTACAAGAAAATGAGAGTTTATAGATTATTCAATAATAATTTATATAGTACCATTTTGCTTACACAAAAGTTAGGGAAATGTCATATATAATCTTTATTTCTAACACATGAAAAAAAAATCTCTAAGGTTGGGTTAGGGGTGTAGCTCATTGGTAGAAAGCTTGTCAAGTTGAAATCTTCAAGTTTGCAGTTTCTTATATGAGGGGGGTGAAGTACTAAGAGCACATGCAGATATCACTAATCTCCAGTCATGATTGTAAATCAGCATTCATATTTATTACATCAGTGAATTAGCAATATCTGCATTACAAGTATATTTTCATATAAAATGCTTAATGAGGTTTGCCTTAATAACCAGTTCTTCTAGGACATTTCAAATATATTGAAATAATAAATTAATTGACTTATTAAATTTTTTGTAATTTGGGAATTGTCAGAAAATATAAAATTAATTGAATTTCCAGTTGATGTTTAGATTTGACTATCCTCTTCAATTTATTTAGCATGACATGTAAATATTCTACCATAGTACTTTGAAAATTACAGTACTTTGTCTTCCCTTCCACTGAGAGGGCTGAAAGAGACAAACCAAAATAATCCTGTTAGAATTCATAGTCCTTAACACTGTGGTTGCCATATTTCAATGACAGATGTTTGTGGAGTGACTAAATTAACTAGAATCATTGAGAACATATAATTTTAAAATTTGTATTAAAAGTATCTCCATATAGGCACATTTCAGAATTGATTCTGTCTGAATTAGAGCTTCACATAAATCTAGAGGGAGAGAAATGTGTCCATATAATGTGGATGATACTATTGAGAACTTCTGGTAAATTATGATCCACTGACACACAACTTTATAGTTCATGGTAAGCAGTTGGGTTTATTTAAAATGAATGAAAAAAGTACTAGTTGAGATTAGGCAGTTTTGTTTTATGATATTTTTTACAAACATATTTGCTAATTTTTTAAAGGAAATTCTGGATGTTGTATAGAAAATATATTTTAGTAGGACAAGAGAAAGAAAGATTGAATTAGAAGGCTAATCAAAGATTCTTGGAAGCAAATCGATTTCAAAACATAAAATTACTGGCAAGAATGGATAATTACAGTATTAAAATATAACGTTTAAATGTTGATGAGACTGTTGGGAAAAGGGTACACTCATACATTGCCAGTGGGACTGCAAATTGGTGCAACCACTCTGGAAAGCAGTATGAAGATTCCTCAGAAAAGTTGATATGGTACCACCATTTGGGCAGTTATCCCACACCTCACTATATCCCCAAAAGGACTTAAAATCAGCAGACTACAGTGACACAGACACATCAATGTTTATAAAGCTCAATTCATGATAGCTAAGCTATGATACCAACCTAAGTTCCCTTCAACAAATGAATGGACAAAGAAATGTGGTATGTATACACAATGGAGTATTATTCAGCCATAAAAATGAAAGGTTTTAGGACTTTTGCCATTAAATCGATGGATCTGAAAAGATGGACTATTACTTTAAGTGAAATAAACTACTTCCCAAAATGCAAAGCTTGAATGTTCTTTCTGATATGTGGATGCTAATACACAAAAAGAGGGGGTACAAGGGGAAGAATGAAAGTTCAGTAGATTAGACAAAGGAGAATGAAAGGAAGGGAGGGAGAACAGGAATAGGAAAGACAGTGGAATGAATCCAACTTAACTTTCCTATGCTGGCGCCGCCTTGCTGTGTGGCGCTTCATGCTGTGTGCAGGAGCTTGCCATTCCCCCAGTCCTTTGTCTCAGATCTGTTGCTGGGTAGAATTGCTTAGGCATGCTTGGTTTGTTTACACTACCTGGACCCTTGACGTATAGCTCACCTATAGGCTGACTCTGTTATACTTTAACAAGCATGTTAACCTGATTGGATAATGTGTCTATATATGTCCTGTGCAACCCTAGATAAAATTAGATCGGTGCCTTCAGAGCTCAATCTCTGATGCCTGAGTAAGCTCTGGGTAAGGCTAGGTAGGATAGGCATAGTTCGTCCTCACCCTCAGCAAACCCGTCTGTGAACACATACACTCCATGTTTGTATAAATATGTCAAAATATACTCTACTGTCATGCGTAACTAAAAAGAACAAATAAAAACATATAAATGTCAAAACCAACTTTCAGAGCAAATAGGAAATATGAAAATGACAAAAAGTCTGAAAAATGAATCAGTAAGCAAAATAATCCACAGGAATGAACATAAACATAACAAATGGGCTTCCCTTAAACCCATGCACTTACAAAAGGAATAACTGAGATACTTTTGGAAACACAATTGTAGAAAAATATTCTCACAGAGGTGATATTTCATCTGGGTATTGAAACATGATTAAAAGACTCTAGTAAGAGTCTTTTAATTTAATTTACAAAAGGCCTTACAGATAACAGTCATCTAAATGCCTATGAAGAGTAAGATAACAACAATACAGACATGGGGAAAATAGAATTTGTTGGATTGTGGAGCCCCAAAAAGGGAAGTTTAGTTCATGTCTGGACACCAGAAAATCGATCCATTTGACAGCTACAGTTGTCATAAAGAAGGCCATTAACATAATTGGTGTCGTGTTTGCAGGAACTTGGAGATGACCTACTAAAACACAAGCTAAAGTCCTGAAGCATTCATTTTCTTGGACTATAAATTTTTTTGTCTTGTTGTAGATTGTACAAATCGGCTTAAAATATTATATTCCCATGTTTTGTTTTGTATCATGTATTTAAATAAGAAACGCATATTTGATGGAGATGCCCATCTGAGAAACAAATTAAAATGTAATTGACTATAACTGACCTTGACTTCCCTGTCTCTGAATGTACAAAGAATCTCTGAAAGATTCCCAATTAACATTTAAATGTTTTGTCTTTTATTGTGCAATATGTGAGACAACAGAGGGTTCGTAGTCTAAAAAAGTATTAATTCTGATATTTTCCAAAGCAATTCAAATGAACTCTCAAGTTTTCTTTGAAAATCCATGGAGTAAAGATATATCTAGGTAAAACCCTTAGTCATCAAAATTGTTTCTGTGACCCAGATCTTCTGGATTAAACTCCCCCATGGAAAATTGTATATTTTTAAGAGTATAGAACATTGTATGGATATTACAAAGTACAACATGATTTACCTTGGGAGGAGATTTATACTTCAGATCTGTCTCTATCTACCTACCTATCTTTCCATCTATCTATATCTATCCAAACATCTGTGAATTACGAATGATAATGCCTGACAAAACCTTTTACTGAAAATGCTAAAGAAAACTTAAAGATGCAACCAAGTATGTACTCTTTCTGTTTAAGGAGAGATTATAAATACAGAGATTCCCCAGGATACATATATTACTATATGACTGGGGGAAATCTACAATGTGTATAACTAGATGAATAAGAAATTATACTCCATTATATATGATGTATAAAAGTGCATTCTACTGTCATGTATAACTAATTGAAACAAATAAAAAGTATTTTAAAAAGTACAGAGATTCAGGGAGTGAAATTGAAGATAGAAAGAACAGAAGTTTTAACCCAAGGAACAAAAATATGGTGAATTCTGACCTAATTTTCCATTTTGGGATATTCAAAGAAGATTTCCCATTTTATCTATTCACAAATTCAGTTATAGCTATTGTCAACACACATTAGCATGTATTATTTTTTTTCCATTCAAACATTTGGTAAATTCAATGGCAGGGTCAATATTGCCTTTCTAGGACACTTTCCCTATTTCCTCTTTTAGTAGATACAAGAAAAGTAAATATGTAATGAATCTATAAAAGAATATATTAATAGTTTCATTAAGAATTTTATGACATGAAGCACATTAGAGGCACACAAATCATGAGGCACAATGATTTGAATATTTGACAATTAATTCTTAGTAATAATATTGAGTTTTACTAAATTAATACCATATAAACATTCTTACACAACATTTGATCTTTGTGCTCATAATCCTTAGTTAACCACTCTAATAGCTAGCTAGAAAAAGAATTTACAGCCTCTTATGCCTAACAACTATTCTTTAGCCTTCATGAATCAACAGGTATAGCCTTAAATCTATTTGTGACAGCAAAGAGCAACCTAGTCTTTTATTTAATATATGACATTTTGCAGAACATTTGCCAGTTATATAACTAATGTATAGTTTAGCTTTTTAAGAAATATTTTGAAGAATTAAATTTCTTTCCCACTTTTTATTTGAAATACCACCAGCATCAACAACAAAAAGTCACCATACATTTCATTTTTATATAGTTCTCAAACTAAATAGTTTACTTGCTTACAATATCTAATTTGTTTCTAATGTGGGTAACATCTCTTTTAGGAATATTTCAAGTTGTCCCTATTTGTCTTATTGACAATTTTCTTGTGACTTTCTGTACGTACTAAAAATGCTAGTAATGTCAGCATCAATTTGCCACCTAACAAAGCTCCAAGTCCCCTTATAATCTTATGGTTTGGATGTGAGATGTCCCCCAAAACCTCAGCTGTGAGACAGTGCAAGGAAGTTCAGAAGAAAGATGATTGGTTGTAAAAGTCTTAACCCAATCAGTGAATTACTCCCCTGATAGGGATTAATTGAGTGTAACTGAAGTTGTAAGGTGTGGTTGGAGGAGGTGGTAATTAGGACGTGAGTTTAGGGCATTTATTTGCATCTAGCCAGGGGAGTCTCTCTCTCTGCTTACTGTTCATGATGTGAGCTGCTTCCCTCCATCACACTCTTCTGCCATGATGTTCTACCTCACCTGGAGGCCCAAGGAATAGAGCCAGCCTTCTTCGGTCTAAGACTTCTGAAAATGTGAACCCTCAAATAAACTCTTTCTTCTCTACAGTTGTGCTGGTTGGGTCCTTTAGTCAAAGCAGTAAAAAAGCTGACTAAAATATGCTGCTTCCTAGTAGTGCTGTGCTTTATCTAGAGAAGATTAAGAAGAGGTGCCAAAAGCAAATTATGTAGAGGAAGCATTTCAGCACCTAATTCTCAAGTGCTACTATCAACATGAATTTACTCGCGGTGTGTTTCTGTAACTGTCTGCCAGGCATGGAAACTGTGACATAGCATCCCTCATGTGAATTCCACGACCACCAAGGGACTTCTTGGGTTCAATTAGCTCCAGATGATTATGTACAACATTTTTACTCTTTAGTAAAAAGTGTTGACTTCTGCTACAAGATCTCCCCTTAGAAAATCAATGCAATATTCTCACCTATCATGAGCACTTCTTACACATAGAGAGTAATTTGTGATTCTGTTTCCTCAGTCTGCTGAATGGTGCCAGAAAAATACACACACACACTCACACACACACATTTTTGCATATTTTTGGCTCCAATCCTTAACACTTTTTTATCTTATGCCAAGGCATGGAAGACAACTAAGAATACTTTTACTCACTCAGAATGAGCTAAATGTTTCATTGCTATAAAAGTTATTCTGACAATCATTTCCAGTATGAATCTCTATCATCATCTTCTGACATTTAAGTAATGACTTTATCTTGTATATCCCAGATCAAACAGGGACAATCTGGCATGAACTGACCAATTCCCCAAACCTATATCTAAAATTGTTACTGAAATGATACCTATTATTGCCTGTACACTGACCTTATCATGTGAAGAATTATTCTCTTTTTGTTTGTTCCCATCCAAAGCTAAATCATTAACCCTGATCTCCTCACAGTGCTATTTATTTCATATGCTCAGGAAAAGTTATCGTATAGTATTTTCTTTTCTACTCTGAATATTTCTCTTTCTAGTCATTCCTTTTAATCAGTTTTTAATCCCTGAAGGCAAAGTTCTTTCTAAAATAAAATATTTTCTGAAATTTTTATAACATTAAATAGTATTATTATCTTGATTACATTAAAGCAATAAAAGTAATAGTGGCTAACAAACATCCCATATGACTATTGTATATTTTTAATTCTCAGTTTTACTTATTTGACATGTATACTTCTGTGTTAGCCTGCTTTTTATTGCTGTGACCAAAATATTGGACAACAACTACTTAAAGGAACAAAGATGCCCTTTCAATCATAATTTTAGAGGTTAAGTCCATGGTTGACAGACTAAGTTGCTTTGGTCCTGAAATGAGGAAGAACAACATGGCAGAGGGCATGGCAGCAAGAAGCTGCCCAGCTCATGGCTTCTAGCAAACTGAGAGGAAGATATAGTCCTCAACCCTCCACCCGCAAGTGACCGACTTCCTCTATCCATACTCCAGCTGCCCACACTTTCCACCTCCTACCGGTAGTCCATTTAAATTATTAATCTGTCAAGTGGATTAATTAACTGATAAGGTTACAGCTCTCAAGAGCCAATCACTTCCCAAAAGCCCTATCGGTTTACAAGGCTGCATTTGGGACCAAGCCTTCACCACACGATCTTTGTGGGACATTCCACATCCAAACCATAACAATACCTTCCAACATTTTATTTACTTCCAGTGTTCTAAAATTGTCAAACCCTTGTTATTGTGGAATTGTGAAAATCGACAGTTTTTAGGGTGGGTAAAAATGAAAATGGACTGTAAGCAGGAAAATAAAATCAATATAACAAAAAGATTGCAATGCAACATTTTTTTTCAGCACTTTGTGATTTTAATAGATCTGATTGTGTATATCTTTCAAGAGGTTTACATAAATTCTAGTTTACGTTTTCCTCAAAATCACAGAAATTATGGATAGCATCTTCTCCTCTACTAAGTCTTAACACTGCGTCAGAACAATTGATATTTTTCCAGGTCACCAAAACTCAGCTGAGTTATGTTTTTTTGAACTTCTTTGTCTTTTTCAAATTAGATAATTACTGATCATGGATCTTTGAATTAATTCCTCCTGATGTCTCCAAAATCAGGCAGTAAGCAATTTAGTAACTTTTTAAAAAAATTCAGATATTGTGATTTTGATTTCTTTACTTTTTTACCTTTTTATTTTTTAGTTTTCTCCTCTGTGTTGATAATCATAATAGGCAGAAAGTTTATGGTTATTTTTCTTTAAATATTTAAGTGTAAAGAGACAGAGATGACTCTTCCTTTCACTTTCTACTTATATATATATGTATGCATATATATAAAATCATCTCTATCTCTCCACACATACACACATACACTTCCTCCCACAATACATAATAAATTATATTGACCAGAGGAAGAACTCATAAGCTAATATGAGCTATAACTTGCATTCATCCTAACTCATAGATACTAATTTTACTCTTTTTCCAAAGTCTAAAATCTCCTGCCTTATATATACATTTTTTTCTAATTATTGGTAGATCATGGTCTGACTACATTTGTACTACAGTTGATTAATCATAGTTCCAATGGCAAAATCCCTAATATTCCTCCTACCTTGCCTGAGAAAGTGAGAAATAAGAATTATCACAGATTGATATGCCTTAAAAAATAAAATGATTTACATTAGAATGGAAAATATATAGAACAAAAAAATACATAATATTAAGGTCTATCTGGCTATCTTTATGTAGATATCATGAAGGAGAAAATGGACAATGAATTTAATTAAAACAGCAAAATCTTGAAAAATATATAGCATTTAAACAGTGTTTACCTCATCAAAACATTTATACAGCTTATCCTGTATAAAAGTTTAAAATAAACTAGTTTTAAGTAGTTTTCAATTATCAAGGATCTCTAACTAGACTTGTACCTAAAGAGGTGACTTCAGTTAAAATCATCATATGTCCCTTTATGTACAAGTGAATTCAGTTTCCTAATGTGACTGAAAATTGGCTCATCTTCCCATTAAGCAATTTCATTTGCTTTCCAACATTTTCACTATAGATGAGAATACAAGTAAACCAGATTTACAGCAAACACTGTAACAAGGATACCCATTCTCACCACTTCTAAAACTCTAGCCAGAGTAGTCAGGCCAAAGAAGGAACTTAAAGGAATACAAATATGAAAAGAAGAGCTCAAATTTTCTGTTTTCTGAGGAGATGATCCTGTGTTTAGAAGATCAAAAATATCCACCAGAAGATTTCTAGAGCAGATAATCAATTTTAGTAAAATAGTATACAAAATCAACAAATATAAATCAATCATTTTCCTATACTCCAATAATAAATTTGCTGAGAAACAAATTAGGAAAACTATTACATTCACAATAACCAAAATAAATAAAGAATTAAATCCCTTGGAATTAATCTAACAAGTGATGTAAAGGACCTCTACAATGAAAACTGTAAAACACTTAAGAAATTGAAGAAGACCTTAGAATACAGAATAATCTCCCATATTCTTGGATAGTCAGAATTAATATTATCAAAATGGCGATATTACCAAAAGCATTATACAAATTCAATGCAGTTTCCATTTAAATACCAGTGACATTCTTCACAGTACTAGAAAAAAAGATCTAAACTTCATTTGGAAAAATAAGGGACACAGGATAAATAAAGTAATACTGAGGAAAAGCAGCAATGCAGGAGACATCAAAATAACAGGTCTCAAAGTATACTAGAGCTGTTATTGCCTCGAAGTTTCTGAAATATTTTTCCAAAAAGATTATGTCAATGATTTACCTGAAATTTGGGGTTTAGGATGATTCTTAAGCACCCTTCTTTTCTTCTGAAATATATATTAATGAATGTACCTTAAGTAAATATCATAAGATTTCCATATGCTATTAACCATTCCTGGTTCCATACTGCAACAATCTAGCATTTCATCCTTAAGATTTTAAGAAGACTGAGCTCAAATAACACATTAAACATAGATTTATTGTATGATTTAACCCAGTGTATAAGGAAAATGAGGATCATTGGAGATCATGTTATTTATACTAGAATGGAATAAGCTGAAACATATCAAATAAATATAAAAATTATTATTTTTTCACTTGTTATGAACAGAACTTCAAGAATAAAATGAATATTTTAATAAGGTATAAAAACTAGACTTCAACAGAAATCATAACTACATCTGAGAATACTGTGTGTATAAACAAAATTTTTTATACTATATTTGTTGCTTTTTCTTTTTTATGCACATCTAAATCATGAGATATAATAAAATGTCATAAGTCTTGGCAATGCATTGCCTTTATTTAAAATGCTCAGTGGTTTCCAATTTAAATTTTACATAATGAAACAAGTAATGCACAGCTGGCTGTAGACATACTTTATCTTTTAAGTGCAAATGTAATCATGTCTCATACTTTGACATTTCATAATGAATCCTATCATCCCTGCTTCATAACTTAGAAAATAATGTGACTTTTTGGCCTGAAAGTTTTTCTAATCTATGCAAGAAAGGCAGCTCTCAAAATCATTAAACACTTGTTCTGAAATATAAGCCTCTTAATAAGTGTTATTTTACATTTTATGATTTGATGTCATATGCCATTTTAATAAACATTTATTAAAATGTATTTTTAATACATTTTCCAAGAATATTTTGTTGAACTAATTGGAATCTTTTACTTAATGAACTAGCAAAGTATATGTTTATATTTCAAATATATGTGCATCCATATGTGGTATGTAATCTGCCACATTCCCGGTGTCACTCTATTTGGCCGTTTGTAGACAGCTATTCCTTACCTTTAACTCAAATTGCCTAGCCTTCCAGTCCCTGCAGCAAAAATGAACTGAAATCTTGCCCCCTTGCCCTAGTACCATGGAAAGAGAAAATATTGCAAAATGTTATGAGAAGATTTTAAATAAGTTCTCACAGTAACATAAACCACAGATAATTAAGCAACTCAAGTTCTGTTAGCTTTGCTGCTGGATTTTTTTTCTTTACCATTAACAATGATAACTGGAAATGCTACCTATTCCTGGATCATATTATAAGACTTAGTACTCTGTGAATTTCTGCTATGAATTATTAAAATCTAAAATTTTCTTAACATTGGGATTTTCCACTTTGTCTACCAGAAAACCCTCTCTTAGGAGCTCTACTTAGAGTCCTCCATTTCAGTACTTGTCCTGCTCCTCCTGGGCATATGTAAATTCAATCAGATTACCTCCCTGTGTTGCAATGGTTAATGCCAGCATCAGTCTAAACTCAAAATATTGGTTGTTTATAAATATGCATGTCATACATTCATGAAAAAAAAGTGTCTTAAAAAGTTCTTGCCTCTAAAATCTGATTAACTGTTAAAATTATTTTTATAAATACTTATTTTAGTTTCATGATTTTCTCTTTAAAATAAAATTCCTTATCTAAGAATGTATTTGAACCATTTTTCAAGAATAAAGGATTTGCTTCAATATGGTCAACATGTAATTTCTAACAAAGCAACTGTAAGAATAATACAGTTTCTATATTCCTATACATTTTGTTGTCTATCATGTAAAATCATTAACACTCAATGAATAAATAGAATAAAAATATTTGAAACAGCACTTTTACTTTGTACTGTATAGAGTATCACATAATATTGTAAACAGTCAATAGATGACCCTCAACAAATTTTTATCTCTTCAAATATGTCCTGAAATACCAATTTAATAAAAGGAAAATAGATGTGTTACAGAAAAATATATCTAAGCCTTAAAAATGTTTACACATATATAAGTCTTTCCAAAGGAGAAAGAATTCCGAGATCAAGATGACAGGAGAGTTAGTTGGTGAAGGTTCTCTTCCTGACTTGAAGATCACTCCCTTTTTTTTTTCCTTTTTTTTTACCTACAAGGAGAGAGGGAGAGAGGGAGATATATTGCTCCTTCTTTCTCCTTTTAAAAAGGCACTAATCTTTTTATAAAGATCTCAGTCCCATAATTTCATCTAAACCTGAGTATTTGCAAAAGGCCCCATCTGCAAAATCATCACATTGTGGAGTAGGGCTTCAACATATGCATTTATTGAGAGGGACTCAAAATCTTCAACCTGTATTAATGCACAAAATATTTGACCGAAGCCTAAGTAATGTGCAGGGTTTTGAGACACTTCAGTGTCCCAGAAACTTACTTTTTGTTGATAGTTCTTGGAAAGGTTTAGAAGGGACTGTACTGGGGGGAGGAAAACAATTAAAGAGACTGAGGAGACTACAACAGAGAAGTAATCGAGCAGCAAATATTTTCTAACCAGTATAAAATTACATTAATATTTTAGAGAAGCAAAATGAATACATATTTTGTTTTCTTATCATTATTTTATAGAAACTTGACTTTTTTAATATTGTGGGCTTCTTCTCTTTTCATGACAAGAAAGATCATAATAGGAAACAAAAGCTACTGCCCCATAAATTCAAAGAAAAAATACTGCATTGCATATTGCAATAACATTACAACACATTAACAGAGAAAAAAGAATAACCCTGAACACACTGAAATTGTTGATAAAAATCAGTGTTATAATTTATCATATTAATTCACTTTATATTCATATAATACTAGTTTTTTCTCAAAATTCCTTCTATTCAACTTTAATTTTTAATAAATTTTGAATACTACAATAATCTTTACTGAATTGAATTATAAGGATGTTGATTTCTTTGAGGCAAAGGATAAAGATCTAAGCTTTAGCTCTCTGTATATATATATACATATATATCCACGTATCTATATAAAAGATTAACTCCATAATATAATTTTAGATACATCTATATATCAATATATAATTATATTGTCTCTGTATAAATGTCTGCATGTCTATAATATATATTTCTATAAAGAGATAATATATGTAAAACATTATATATGTTCATATATACATAGAAAATACACACAAATATATATGTGTATACACACACACACATATAGGAAGTCTTTCTATTCAGAATTCCTATTTTAACTTTCTTAGTATCTGTTTCCAATATGGTCATCTCATGAACATGTAGCTTTTCTTTTGTAGCAAATAACTTATAGATAAACCATTTATTTCTAAATATTCTCAAAGGAAACCAGATAATGTCTATAAATTCTAAGTTTTTCTTATTCCTGTTGCCAATGAATTTATAGAACTATACGATCAAGTGATATCAGTGGATTTGTACTGACTAATTGCTAATTCAAAAGAAGTCAAATAATTTGAGAGTTGGAGTGACAGCAATTGTAATTGAGAAACAAACAATAGAAGTTGAGAAGGTAAGGCAATATAAACATATTATTCCCAGGTATTTTGCTACCTTATATTCTTTCCATATGTAGTTTTGTTTTGGCCAAAAGGAAAAACTTATTTTTCCACAGGAGATGACCTTTGAGGTTTTTTCTTCTATAATTCTTACTATGTGGATTAATCACTTTCCCATATAAAGAGCTCACTTTCTGGTGATTAGCACTATACTATTTTCAAATCACATATCAGATTTAAAGAGAATAATATATATATACTTAGTTGCTAATAACAGACAATTGAACTCAAACAGAATTAAGCTTGTTTGACAATAAAATCCTGACATGTACCCAAATTTCAACATGATTTGACCCAAATATTATACATTATGAAGTTTCAGTTCTCTACATCTGCAATTCTCTACCTATAGATCTGGTTTGAGGTTGACTTCCAGAAAATTCATAATTAATTTGCTATAAATAGATTCTTATTTTCAAAAAAAAGATCTTTTCTTTTTTATTCTGATTATGTAACGAAGGTATTACTTTGATTCAGTTTTGATGAATTTTCTGTAAGGATGATGTTATAGGGTCAGTTTCTGAGTCAGTCAAGACCCATTCTTATAGTTGAGTGTGGTGTCAAATTGTATCAGAACATAAGCAGCATTACAGCTTCATGGAGTTGAAAAGAAACATGGGTTCTGGAGGAAAAAGCAGAAAGCAATGCTTGCTCTTAGTGACCAGGCTAGATTGTTTGACCAGATTAGATTGTTATGATGCTCAAAGTAGCTATGAATTTGATGAAAAAGAAAACAATTTGGAATTTTCAACTTATGTAAACAACAAAAGCTACACACAAACAGCCTGTATTGTGATGTTATAAAACACTGGGGAAAAGTTTTGGAATTTAAGGCAGAAAACTATGGAGGATGGTAGATGTAGGACCATTCCCCAATATAAAAAAAAAATTACTTTAGAGATCAGGTTGCTGATCTCTTAAGTTTATGAGTCAATGAATTTATAAATTTTTTATAAATAAATTAATGCTACTAACATTTTACAGGGCATATTTATCACTTGAGGCTTGATGTGATGATTTAAATACTAGAAAGACCCTTAATGAATAAAGGAAAATTCTGAAGATAATTTGAAATAGGATTATAACTTTAACTCTGAGATATTTAAGTAGACAGAAGTTTAGAGTTACAGTAATCCTCTCCGTCATATAAATTTTTGTTGACACAAGTAAATAAGATGTGTCATACTTGACTTTGTTTTCTGAATTCTGTTGTTTCTTATAAATGGTAAGCATTTGGTTATTTTCATGTCAACATTTTAGTAAATGTCACCTACAAAGTTGCTTGACTAATTTAGGAAGAATTTACATCTCTAACTTCTGGAATTCTGAAAACCATTTGACATATACATGTCTAATTGTAGTTGCACATTGTATGGAGCCCAGAGAACAACTAAATGTTAGTTGCATTAAAAACCTGCATAAAATAGATACAAAATGAAAACCTAAAGGAAATTTTAAGATACTGCAAAAACTTAGAGAATTTTTAGTTAGTAGCATGCATATAATCCCTATGTTGTGCAATGATTTTTCCAAAAAATGCCAACATTAGCTTATACCACAAATAATATTTATATAATAGAAAAATAACCCCCAAAAGAAAAAAAAAGTTGAACTCTAGATATCTTTTTAGTTATATTCTTTAGTAATGATTAAAATTGAGCTTATTTTTTTTCTTTTTGATGTATTATAAATTTACAAACACAAAATTTACCTAGAAAGTAGAAAGGGGGAGAAAACTTTTATAACAAGATATTAGAATCTGTTAATAATAATTACTAGGATTTCATTAGGAAATTCTGAGCTCAAAGTAGAGAAGGGATGAAAAGATACCTTCCGTGTACTCCTAGGCACAGAGTAGTGCAAACATTCATTAACTCTAACATATGAGGTTTCTGGAAAGCCCAAAAAGAAACAGACAGAGATTCTTTCAAATTGACTTATTTTACTGCTCAAATTAAAAAGCTAATGAGGTTCTTGAGGATCTTAACTGAAATTCATTATACAAATTGTATTTACAAAGGTATTCAAAGACTTTCAATGTTTGAAAAAAATTAAGATCTTGTTTTTTCCAATGATTTAATTCTCAATATATTTTATTTACCTGATTAAATAAGCAAAATTAGAAATGATTTTTGGAACTATTATAATCTCCATTATAAAAGTCCTTTCACTAGGTGAGAATTTCAAGCTATGGAAATCCATCTGTTTTATATACACTTTTATGAACTGACAGTGGTTATACTTTGTGTCTTTAGTGAAATAATAAAACATAGCATTTTCATGGAAACTAGTACTGCAAGTAGATATTGTCTGGTTATCATACCTGGAAAACATGATTTGTGTCATGTAAAACCAAAATTGAAAATTTCAAGTTCATTTACATAATGACTTTATCATTATCAGCTGATATTACAATAGCTATCACAGGGGGAAAATAACAAAATAAAATATCCTTCCAAATGCCATGTTCAGAATTTGTGTTTTTTCATTTTGCTGGTAGTACTGATCTGAGCAGCCATATGCTGAATTAATAAATTCCAACATATGTAGTTATTTCCCTAAATCATATTAGTAAAAACATGTCCAATATTTTACAATTTGTTGAATATATTTTATAAAAACATGCAGTGTATTCTTCGTGAAGGGTGCATTTACTAATTGTTCTACTTTACCATCAGATGACTGAAAACAGCTAATAGACATCCAAAGAATTCTTTCCAAAGCAAGCAACACTTCTCTACTTATGACGTTGATATTAATTTAGTTTTATTTTAAGCATAGTGCATTTATTATTTACATAGTATATTCATTCTTTATGTATTTGCTAGATTGCTAATTTATGCTTTAAAAAAAGGCCAGCATGTCTTTTGTTCTGCCAAGCATCTTTACTCGCTGTTGCTATTAATCTAAGATAAAGTAATTGCAGTTTCTATATTCAAATAACTCAAAATTAAGTGGAAATGACACCATGTGAAATAGTTATCATAATAGAGCACATAGCAAAATCTTCTCTTTGGGCAACTGTAGGGAACATTCCTCAAGCTTATCTGACAGCAGTCACTGACACCATGGTCTAAGTAAGCCAAACAGTCTGAACAGAAAAACTGAGGTAACGGTAAAGACTCGCCATGGAATGAAGGTCTTTGTAGCTGTTGAGGCTGAGTTTGAGCCCAGGGGAGGCCTCGCTCTGTCATGTATCCCAGAAAGCTGTGATGTGAGCTCGCCTGCCCCCGCTGCCTTGCCTCATGCTGTGTGCAGGAGCTTGCCATTCTCCCAGTCCTTTGTCTCAGACCTGTTGCTGGGCAGAATTACTTAGGCATACTTGGTTTGTTTACACTACCTTGACGTATAGTTCACCTATAGGCTGACTCTGTTATGCTTTAACAAGCGTGTTAACATGATTGGATAATGTGCCTATATATGTCCTGTACAACCCTAAATAAAATTAGATCTGTACCTCCAGAGCCTGGTCTCCCCACGCCTGAGTAAGCGCGCTAGGTAAGGCTAGGTAAGGTCGGCGTCATTCGTCCCCACCCTCAGCAAATCCCGTCTCTGAACGTCGACAGGCAATCAAATATGTACCCAAAGCCCAGAGTGTGACTGTATTGAAGGCTAATGATTTAACTGAGGGCTTATTAAGAGTAGGAATTAGCCTAAATAAGAGTGGTGAGAGACAATATATCAAGTCATACATAGAAACAAAAGAGAGAAAAAAGATGAGATAGATAATGAAATATTCAGAGATTTCTAAGTTACTGTGTAGAGCTGGAATATAAAAGTCACAGAAGAGGGCAACGAATACTACACAGGAGTTCTTTGCACTTGATCAGAGATTCAAGCATTAAAAAAAATGTTAGGTACTCTAGGAAATTTTAGCTTATATTAAGGACAAGCAGACCTACTAAACTGTACCATATTAATATTTGCCATTTATAGCAAGAGTAATCATGCAGCTTTTACTAAAGAAAATAAACGTAAAAGTGAAATTTAGCACAATATACCCTTATCTGGGTGCAGGATGAGGAAGCCTTCAGTTCACTTAGTTATTAGCAAGATTCAAGAAGTTGAATAATTTACAGAGAAATAAGAAACCAATAATCTATATATGTCTTACAATAAAGTGTAAAGTCTATATCGTGTAAAATCTGTATTTTCTAACATAAGCTATAGAAAATGATAGCCCTGTGTCATTATATGACAATCAGTCACAGGAGAAAAGGAAGAGGGAAGGAAGGAGGGAAGGAAGAAAGGAAATCAGATTTGGGGACCAATATTAGAAAGTCATATTTCTCATCTGTGATATTATCAATTTCACAACTAAGGATTCTTTTAACTTTTTCTCCATTCTCTGTTTTGTGTTTTCTCTTCTTGGAACTCTCATTATTTTGGATGTTATCTTCATTGACTGAGTTTTTAAATTTAGCATCTTGACAACTTTTCATTATTTTTTAAGACTTTCTGATGAATATCATAAAATAATTGTCATTTGATGCTGTTTCTGGAAAAATAATTACATGAATCCAGGCACATAAAGCTATCACATCCAAGCAGAAATATGTCTTTTTAAAAGGCATTGTTCAAACAATAAAGAATTTTTTTTTGCTTGATACATCTTCCTACACTGGTTATGGGAATTGTATTGCTTTGTCTGTTATTTTCCTGGATATGATATCTGTCATGAAGAATACCCACAAAAATGTGTTAGACAACACATAAACAAAAAACAAAAAAAAGATTACTAGTTTAAAAGCATTATCAAAGAAAAATTAAAATTCAAAAGTAATACCCTTGATATTACATCTGAAAACGTTTTGAACTCAGAATTCTTTGTCTGGTCTGGAATTAAAAAATAATTTAAGCTTAAGCATATATTTCCCTACCAAAATACCTGCCTAAATATCAACTTCACTTTGCATTATGCTGCAGAAAATAAAATTTAGCTATCAAAGGGTAAAGCACAGAATTCAAGAAATGAGAATATTATTCTACACAGGATTCTATTGTTTTCTACACAGGTGACAAGAAAAATCTGAAGATGGCAAATCAAGGAAGTTTCTGTATGGTAGTCCTTGTGACCCACAGGGTTAATCCAAGCAGATGGACAGAATTGCCAACTGAGTAATCTCTGGAGGTGAAATGGAATGGCATAATGCCTATAAACTTAAAAAAAAATTAGTAGAATTCAATAGAGACATAGAGAAGCTGTGGATGACATAGTATCTTAGAAAACTATGTGTACATGTGTTGTGATATATTATTTCTAAATGATTGATTAAAATGTAGCCTGCAAAAGGAAAGCATATATGGTTATCAATACGATCTTTACTTCTAGACCCTATTTGAATAGTGCATCAACCCTTGCACCAGGCAAAATGTTCTTGACTTGTTATATCTAAACTTTCTCTTTCCATCCCAAAACATAAGATGTCTGGATTAGGAATGGGTATCTGATCTAAAAAAGTCAACTTCACTTTTTCCTGACAATTCAATTATGATCCAGGGAAGTAAAATTGAATCATTTCAAATCAATGGCAAAAAAAAAAAAAAAAAAAAAATCACAGTTCTATAACTGTATCTCATTGAATTCCCCATATTTAAAAAATTTCTTTCTCTTTCAAAATACTATTTATTCCCTCACTTTAGATTATAGAAGATATACCAGAATGCTACCAATTCATTCCTGTTTTTTTTTTTTGCTTATAATTTATAAACTTTATAGACATAGTATTTAGAAATTAGGAACATTAAAATCCAAACTGAAAGAGATTTCAACAACTCTGTTTTAGAAATCCATAGAGTAAGTAGATAATTCAGTAAACTTATATAAGTTTTAAAGAGTATTATCAACCAATTTCTTCTAATTAATGTTAGCAAGGAACTGCAGTATATGCTATGCTTTGAAGAGTACTTGATACATTTACTATGCTAGCACATATACAAGTTATAAAGCAATTTTCAATAAATGTAATAGGATTCGAGTCACACAATGTGACATTCTTGTCCCAAAATACAATTAGTTATAAATCAATAGTAAGGAATCATTATTTACAACATATTTAGAAATGCACCAAAACAGTTCCTTTGTGAAAGGAGAATTTAGAAGATAAATCAAAATATATCTTGACTATAATATCACAAAATGAAACTTATAAACCAAAGCGGTATTTTTGTAATATTTGCATGCATATTATAGACATGTGATTCATTGGATTCTATTGATTTCTTACATCTGTGCTGATGTTATCAGTGATATGTCTTTTTCTAGTATACATCCCCATTTTTTTCATTTCTTCTACAATGATATTAAGTTTGATAAAGTCAGGTCTCTCTCTGCTGATGCTAATGGGAATATAGTTTGTAATATTTTGCATGGTATATATTTTAACAATGGCAATAGATGTATCAGTATCAATTAAGAAGAGAAAATGCTATTTAATTAAATACAGTCATTTACTAAGCACTGTACCTTGTTTCTACAATTTAGGGATAATCTGTTAATTAGATTATATTATTTCACCATATGAGGAAATTAAGACAAATGATGTAAATTATCAATCCAAGAAGACACCATATTTAATGAGAAAGGTTTATGTCATGCATGGCAATTATCTCCTCATTTTTCATCTCTTAAACAACAGGGTTTGGAATACCACAATAACATACAGAAATATATTAAGAAATATTATTTATTAGGAATCATAAATGATGCATTTTCAATTCCATTTGTGCTCAGAAAGACATCAGGGTCAGAAAATTCAGTGTACGTTTCTGTTGTGAAGAAGTTCCAGTTTCTGTTATTGTTTCTTTTTGCAGGACAAGTTTGAGAAAGCAATTTAATGAAAAAAATAAGTCTCTTTGATTTTGTGTAGTCTAGAGTTGGGATGGTAAGTATTAGTAGAAGTTACCTGAGAACATCAGCTGTTTTTCACTTGAACTCCTAGGTACTGTGTATTTTTGTAATCCATCATGCTTTGGGATGAGTTAAAAACGAGTGGGGTTTGAGATAGAAATCCACCTTACTGAAAGGAAGCTCTAACTTTGCCTATAATTTGAAGACATCAGTGATGTTTCTCGAAATTTAAATAGCTCAAATTTTCTTATCTGTTATTATTTGCTTAACATCTTACATGTTTGACAAAATTATTGTAATTTATAAGACAAATAAAAATGTAATTTTTTGTCCAGGCAAATAGAAATGGATTACAGTGGAGAAAATTCTGCACATGGCCTTTTAATGGAATTTGAAACCAGAAAATCAAATCATTGATACATTAGAATTTAACTTGCAAAATCAAAATATAATGACTGATAGATAATAAAATACCTTGCATAATTAAAATAAGATCTTGTTTTTCATAAAATATGATATAGGGAAGGAGTGATATAGGATGGTCAAGGTACATTCATTAATTGGTGACTACACAATCAAATTGCTTTCCACAAAATAATGTTTATTTGATTCTTTCTGCTACACAATGGAGATTTAAATAACATTTAATTCGGGGGACTTTGTGAAAATTCAATCACTAATGTACATAAGCTTACTAATAATTCTTGACTCATGATAAAGCATCAATAAAATTTTAACTATTATGATAATATTGAGTTATTGGCTTGACATAGATATATTGCTATGTCAATTTTTCAGTATTGTATAACTACACATACTTTTTTATATATCATAACATTTTCAAATTGATGCTGAGTTTTATCAAATGCCATTTTAAGCAATGTGGTGGTACAAGTCTGTAAACTTAACTACTTGGGAGATTGAGACAGGAAGACAGAAAGTTTGAGGCCAGAGTAACTTAGTGAAAGCTTGTCTCAAAATTTGAAAAATAAAAATGACTGGAGATATAGCTCAGTGGTAGAACACTCCTATGTTCAGTTCCAGGTATGGTGGAAGTGGGGAAGTATTTTGGGTACAGTTTAGTATCTCTACCAATCATGTTTTGTTATTTTTCATTTTACCTAGTGGTAGGATTTTAATATGTAATCAGTATTTTGTATCAGAGAATTGTTAACTTATATAAAGTTTATTTACTCATAGTACCTTGGTCACATTTATGTTGTTAAACTTGATATTTAAGTTTGGATTTTTCCACATGCACTGACAAGTGAGATTTTCCTTTCTTATAATACAGTAGTTAAGATTTTCTTGGGAATAAACTAATTTTATAAAATTACATGGAAAAATATTTATTAATCTTCTAAAGCTTAAGTGGAGTGAAATTAAAAATATCAAATATTTATTATAAATGGCAATATTGAGTTTTACAAACCATATGATTAATCAGAAGTCTATTTTTCTTTTTTTCTAAGTGGGGTTATAAATCTGTTACATATACATGGAAGTTTCTCATCCTATTCCTAAATATATAAAGACACAGTAAAATACCTATGTAAAGTGCTTTGAACATTACTTCTGGTTATAAAATTATTTACAATTACATATTTCTTTACATTGAAATTGTTTATTTTTTGCTTCATTCTGCAGATTTTTCTCAATACTTTCTAAAATTTTAGAGGTTCACTCATAAAATACTGAACAAAATCACTAGTTAAAGATGAAATTCTCTAAAGACACATTGAAGACAAACAGCATGGCAAGGAGCGGTTCATACTGTGAAAGGATCCCTGATGCATTTCTCAGTTTCAAAGAAACATCAGACATACACCCACGTTGTTGACATTTGATGTATTTTCAAGACATCTAGAACATGATGTTCTAAAGTTCTATTTGACACATACCTCAAATTTTCTTATCCGTTATTATTTGCTTAACACCTTACATGTTTGACAAAATTATTGTAATTTTTGTGTAACCATTGGCTGAAAGTCAGCATACTGTGAAATATTTGAATTGCAAAATGTCAACTACTAAAAAATTATATCTGTGGAAAGTGTTTTCAGAAAATGATGGTGGATGCTGATGGATTGATAGATAAAATTACCTATTGCATATTACATACTGGGAAAGAAGTTTTCTCAGAAAATATTACAAGGATCCAATGCAAAGTTTCAATCTGTCTACCCAGAAGAATACATTTCTTGTGTTTTATTGCTTCTCTGCCTTTTGGAAATATGTTGCCAGGTTATCATACTCAAGGCCCACTTGGTCTGAGAGCCTCATCCATTATGTTAAGAGTCTGTGGATTTAAATAATACCATAATGAACTGGTATACTATAAATGTGCTTAATAAAGACCCTTTTCTTTTCTCTAGCATTAGAAACACTTAACACACTTGAACAGAAGATTAAGTTAAATAATGCATTATCTTGACATCAAGGACTGCCAAAGGCATTACCACAAATCACAGAGGTGCAGAAAAGAATTCTCATGAACAGTCATAAAAATGTTGAACAATATATTAGTAAAATGTAACAGTATTTAAAATAAATATAACCCAAATCTAGCAACATATAAAAATAAATGCTTTATCACCAAATTTCTTCCTAAATTCAGTGAGAATATGCAATTCAGTACATAAATGGAAAAAATGAGGAACACATATAATCATCTTAAAATCTATAATCATCTTCTGATGCAGAAACATTAAAAAAAAACAGCATATTTCAGATAAAAATGCTCTGAAAATTAGGAATAGAAAGACTTTTTCTTAAGGTGATAAGGAACACCTACAAAAACATGGAAGTAAACTCATAGAAAATGTTGAAAGACTAAATCTTTCTTTCTGAATAAAGAAAATTTTAAGGATTTGTATTCTCACTGTTGTTCAGCAAAATACTGGAATTTCAATCCATTGCGGCAGAAAGAATATGACACAAAGATTGCAATTTTTTTTTTTTAATGGGCCGTATTCCCAGAGCATGACTAAGTAATACAAATCATAAAGGCCCTATCAAATACTGCTAGAATCTGTTGTAAAATTAGTTTTAGTTATTGAGTAGAACCTATGAAAAATGAAGTATACTTCTATAGATCAATAACAATTAGAAACTGAAGTTTTAAAATACAATATGTCTGAAGAACTTAAAATATAATACTTAGGCTTAAATATAACAAAATATGTTCATGTTGAAATTCATTAGGAAGACATAAATTAAAGGAAGGATATACTGTGTATGTAGATTTGTTGAGAAATATTTTAATATATTTCTTTTCAAATTGATATGTAGTTTTAATACAACCCCATCAAAATCCCAACAAGCTATAGTATAGATATAGACAAACTAAATTCATATAGGAGTTCAAAGATCCAGGGTAGGCAAAGTATTTTGGGTGAAAAACCCCTAAAACTTTTGAGAACCTCATTTACCTGATTTCATGACTTAGTATACTAGTCAAGTATAGGACTATGGAGAGTTGTAAAGATTAAGAGATACAATGAAGAAAACAAAAATTAGCCCACATATGTATTTTTTCCATTGATTTCCTTAGCATTTAAGTGGCAGAAGAGATATTCTTTCATGTAAATAATGCAGAAGCAACAGAAAATCTATTTAAAACAAAATCAGTCTAGACAATATATTACATCACACCCCAAACTAATTTAAATGAATTGGAGAACCAAATGTAAAATTATTAAAATTCCAGAAAAATATTTGCAAATATTGGGCAAAACTTCCTTAAATGAAGAACACACATGTTTGTACACATGTACAAACACAACAATAATAAATAAAAAATAATAAATTTTCATCGATCAAATTTAATCAGATCTCTTTCCCAAACTTCCAAAAATGAAGTTAAGCCAAAACATGGGAGAAAATATTCATAGTAAATATTTTTAACAAAGGATTTATACCCAAAATATACAAAAGTCTTAACTCTTTTTAAAAAATTTTTGGAGGTATGTATTTTTTTTTGTTTGTTTTTAGATTCAAGATATTTTATTAACAGCTACTACAAACAGTAAGATAGATCAATTAGTTTACTAAGTACAAAATCAACATACAAAATCAGTAGTTTACATATATTCAAACAATCTTTTGGAAGATTTAATGGAAGAAAAGATTTCATATATAACAGTAACAAAAGGTATATTAATGTTTGTCAATAAAAATTTGAGACCTATTAAAAATTAAAATTAAAATACCACTGAAGCCAAAATTTTGCCTTTCTAGAAGTAGAAGAACCATATTATTGTGTAAATTAATTTGTAAATTTTACAAATCTCAATGAAAATTAACAGTGTTAAGCTCTATCTCCTGATGCTAAATTTAGTGAAAAAAACTAAACAGAATTGGGACCAGCACTAAAACACATTAAGGTATTTTTAAAAGACTAAATAATTTAAGAGTATCATATAGATCTGTTAGCAAAACAGAGTGTTCAGATGTAAGTACAGTCAGATACATATAGAAATTGAAGGTATAAAGAGGATATCATCTCAAATCACTGGTAAAAAAGAAGTAGTCAATAAATGTTATAGGGATAAGTAAGCTAATATCCCTGCCTTACATCATGTACCATGATAAGTTCTATATGTAGTAAAGATATTTTTTAAATAACACAAACATTAAATAATAAGAAAAGTTGAAAATTTTTTCTTTATAAATCTTGAGTTAGCAAGAACTATCTAACCTCTCATGACTCAAAATCCCCAAGTCATAAATTATTTCACTGGTTCTTTTTGTTACATAAAAATCAATTTTTTATGGAAAGAAACATCATAAACAAACTTTTTAAAAAAAGACATCTAAGGGAGATATTTACAACTCATATCACAAAGAGCTATCCTTCCTATCATGTAAATTGACAAACATAGAAACACAGAAAAAGTAAATAAAATCTGCTGTTAATAAACAACAAGATAGTTAAATTAACTCATTCAAAAAGAGAAATGTAAATTAAAACTTTGGATGAAAGACCATTTTCCCTCTCTCCATTGGCAATAATCCAAAGTTAGGTAACATAACGCTATTGGTAGTGACACCGCCATTTACCTGTGACGAGTTCTGCTCCTTCTAATGTTGAAGATTGAACGCCAAGGCAAGCATATTAAGCAGGTTTTATTTAAAGGTAATAATACAGACTTCTCCCAGCAGGAAGAAGGGGGCCATGGCTGATGTTCTAAAGTCCCAAGAAGTGAGTGCACCCTAGATCTTTTATAGGTTAAAGTCTCTTTTGTTGTCCAGTTCTCTCCCCCCTTCTCTCTCCTTCCTGCCTAGTGACTAGGCCTGGTTTTGCATTAAGTGAAAAGCCATGGGCAGGGGGAGGGCCAAGGTGATTTAGGCAGGTAAGGGCCTAGGGGGCATTAATTAGCAGCTCCATGCTTGCAGTCCTTGATAAAGGCAGGTAAATTTGGTAATCAATGGGCTCCGGAGATCCTTGACATTCCATTCTTCCAGGAACAATCTCCAACTTCCAGAGACAGATGGCTTCATGGCTTCATTTCCTCAATTTGACCTGACCCCTATTTCCACACTAACTACCTGTCCTTAATTCTGGCTTCAGTAGGACTCTGTAGAGGAAAAGCATCTTCTCATACATTCTGACAGCAGAGTGTTAAAGTCACCCAGAATTATTGTGTTGTGGTCTATTTTATTTCTGGAATTGAGAAGAATTTGTTTGACATACATGGATGTGCTGTTGTTTGGGTCATAAATATTTATGATTGTTATGTCTTCCTGATTTATTACCTTAAGCAGTATGAAATGTCTTTCTTTATCCCTTCTGACTAACTTTGTCTTGAAGTCCACTTTATCGGATATAAGAATAGAAAACCCCACTTTTTTACTTAGTTCATGTGCATGGTATGTTTTTTCCCATCCTTTCACCTTTAGTCTACGGATGTCTTTTTCTGTGAGATGAGTCTCTTGAAGACAGCATATTGTTGGGTCTTTCTTTTTAATCCAATCTGCCAGTCCATGCCTTTTGATTGATGAGTTTAGACTATTAACATTCAGGATTATTATTGAGATATGATTTGTATTCCCAGTCATTTTGGCTTATTTTTGGTTTTTAACTTGACTTGGTTTCTCCTTTGATTGGCTTTTCCTTCAAGGTAGTTCCTCCCTTTGCTAACCTACATTGTTGTTTTTCATTTGCTCCTCATGGAATATTTTGCTGAGAATGTTCTGTAGTTCAGGTTTTCTATTTGTAAATTCTTTTATCTTATGTTTATCATGGAAGGATTTTATTTTGTCTTCAAATCTGAAGGTTAGTTTTGCTGGGTATAAGATTCTTGGTTGGCAACCAGGTTCTTTCAAGCTTGAAATATGTTGTTGCAGGCCCTTCTAGTTTTTAGGGCCAAGACTGAGAAATCTGTTGACATCTGTATTGGTTTTCCCCTATATGTAATCTGATGCTTTTCTCTCACAAGTTTTAAAATTCTATCTTTATTTTGAATTTTAGGCATTTTCATTATAATGTGCTTTTGTGTGGATCTGTTGTAATTTTGTGCATTTGGTGTTCTATAAGCATCTCATAGTTGATTTTCCATTTCATTTTTCAGGTTTGGGAAATTTTCTGGTATTATTTCATTGAATAGGTAGTTTATTTCTTTGGGTTGTATCTCTGTGCCTTTCTCAGTCCTGATAATTCTTAAATTTGGTCTTTTCATGATATCCCATAGTTCATGGAGTCTTCATTCATAATTTCTAAGCAGCTTCTCTGTTTGGTTATCTTTATTTTCAAGATTAAATATTTTGTCTTCATTGTCTTTCAGGTGATCTAGTCTGTTGGTGATGCTTTCCATTGAGTTTTTAATTTGGTTTATTGTTTCCTTCATTTCAAGGATTTCTGTTTGTTTGTTTGTTTTTCAAAATCTCTATCTCTTTGTTGAAATGATATTTTGCTTCCTGCAGTTGTTCTTTTAACTTTTTATTGGAATGATCGTTCATTGCTTGCTTTTGCTCTCTTATCTCATCCTTTGCTTCGTGGATCATTTTAATTATGTTCTGAACTCCTTTTCTGACATTTCTTCTACTTTGCTGTCATTGCATTCTATTAATACAGAATCTTGGTTTGTTTGGAAAACTTTCTTTCCTTGTTTTTTTCATGTTGTTCACGAATCTTCCCCTCTAGCAGTGCAGATCTGGGGTATTGCAGTTTTCCCCCTATAGGCTTATAGGGACTGTGCAGCTTTCCAAAACCTCTTCTTTAAGGGGGAGAGCAACATTAGCAGCACCCAGTACAGACAATATGCAGCCCTAAACCAAATAGCCCCTATAAAGATGCTAACAATATTGGCATAATAAACAGAGAGGATGAGTTCAATTATTATCTACAGTATAACAAATAGATTTGCAATGAGGTCTACAGTTTCTAATGGTGGACAAAGAGGATGGGGAAGGGTGTAGGATATAACTGTTAATGGGATAAGAAAAGAGTATATAGAAGTACTAGATTGTACGAAGAGTGAAAGTGGAATCAAAAGAAGTTGGTTGTTAGCATGAGAAAAGAGAGAAAGAGATTCTGAGGAAACAAGTAAACAAAAGAAAAATAGAGAAAAAAATAAAGAAATAAAAACTTAAAAATATTCTAAAAGGAGAAAAGAAATCTACACTATAACAGTCATATAGTATTCAATCCTCCCAGTCTTCAGTAGCCTGATGCATGAGAGGTACCTGACAATGAGCTTCCAGTCCCCAGCAGGTGTCTCAAGATGGATTGACCCCACATAAAGATGGATGCTCTGCTTACAGGATAATCCAAGATGACTGCACTGACTTCCAAATGAGTGTGAAAATGGGGAGCTGCACCACAAGTGTGGGTGCCGAGTCCATGTGGGGTATGGTTGGTTAAGTCAGGGGTCCTGAAGGTGGCTTGCAGTCAGTCAAGCTGAGGGTCCTGCAGGTCCTTGCTGTGTCCCAAAATGGCAATATCCATGCATAATGGCAGTCAGCAAGTGATCTGCACTAAAAATGTAGTTGATATGCTGGCAGAATGCAGGTGATTGTGGTGGGCAAATGGGGTAAATAGCAGGGAATTGGTGCACATCAAAGACCACCTCACAGAGAAACAGATTTTCCTCTGCTTGAAACCCAAGTTACAGAGCAACAAGGAATGCGGCCTCCCTCTAGCCACCATCTTGGATCTGAACTCTTAATTCTTAGTAACAACAACACGTGGGTAAAGTATTTGAAAAAAAAAAACATTTTATAAAATTAAATGAATATTTAAATTCCCACAAGATATACAGTCACTAGAGGGACTACAATTGAAAAGAATTAGTTTGGAGAGAATGTGGAGCAACTAAAACTTTAAAACATTGTTCATAGGATTGTGAAGTTCCTGTAACCTGAACATGAAATTATAATGAATTAAAAATTTCACTGCTAAGAATTTACTTAAGGAAAAAAAGTCAATGTTCAAAAAGAGAACTAAACAAATGAGCTTTATTAATAGGAACAGAACAAAACAATCCAGAAGACCATCAACATGTGACTGCATCCAATATAGTAATACATTCATCCAGTGAAATACTACTCCCCAAACATGTGTTCTCATGTGCATGCACAGACACACACAAAGAGAATGAAGACGAAGCAGACAACTGACATGTGAAGTCACATGAGATCATCTAAAGGCATCATCCTGAATAAAACTTGTTAGAATATTGTATAACTTTATTGACAAAATGTCCCAAAAAAAGAGCAAATAATCTATAATTATGGAAATGTGACATGTGGTGGCCTGGGAAAGGAGCAACAATAATGCCAAGAACAAGGAGCAAGAGGAACTCACACAGGTAATGAAAACTTTATTCTGTTTCTGGATTGGGGCTGTGATTACAAGAATGAATACATGTGTTAAAGTTCATCAAGCAATATATATGATTATATTTTTACATACAAATTATACCCCAATAAATTTCTTGAGGAAGAAAATCACACTAATATATCAATAATTCCAATTCTCCTTATTAGAAAAATAAATTATACCTGTATGAAGAAAAAAAGAGATGAGGACAGCAATTCTAAATTTTGAGGAGGAGGAACATAATATGAATCATTGCTAAACATGTGAAATCATTGGGAGAAAATAAGATAAAACATAAAGCCCAGATCTGTGTACACACATACACACACACACATACACTATAAGCATATCTTTTCATGTGTTTTCACATCTTTCTTCAGTAAGTAGATACAGGTGTGTAGTTTATGGTATATGTTTTACTTTCTTTTCTACTTATGTACATTTAACCTGCAAAGAAAGACTTTTTTACAAACCTTTATTTTCCTTCTATTTTCTTTGGAAGTGGAATAAAGATTTAAGGAAGACTGATAAAAATTAGGGAAGAAACTTAAATCTAGACATGGTAGACTGAAATTTATAAATAGTGTTAGAATAACATAAGACCAGTAGCCTGTATTTCTTTTCCTGATTTTACTGGATTTGGGAACTAAATAATCATTTCCCATGGAATTTAGAAACTGATAAATCAGATAAAAGCTTGACAAGTTTGATATTTAATCTGGATCATCACTTTTCAGACATGTGTTGCTACAGAATTCATAGATAATAAAAAAAATGTTCTTTTTAAATGATTATAATCTTTATATCATGCTAAGTACACATAAATGTACATATACAAATATATGTATATATATGCAAGATGCATGTGCCTGTGTGTGTAAATGGACAATATGTAAGAACCTAAATAACATTTTACTTTAATGAATTTGTGTCCACATAAATTCAAGTCATAATTTCAGGAGAAAATTACAAAATACTCATACATTATTTTTTTTTTTTAGTATAGTACATCATTAAACTTATTTTCTCTCAATATAGTTTAAAGCCTTGTCAATCAGAGCATAGTTAAGCACTAACATGCAGAACAGATGGGGATTTTGGAAATAGTTTCTTTCTTTGATATATGTGAGGGAAAAATGCTGCTACTGATTTTATGTACATTTCTGAATGTGCATGTGTGTGCACTGCAAGTGCTAAGTATAATTTAATTGTGTTATAAATATATATTGAACACAGCCTTTAATAAATCAAGTAAAGCACTGAACATTCAGATTATGTGGTGCTAATCATAATTCCCTTAGATAACATTCAAAACCAGTGTCATTATTTGTGATAAACATAGGTAGCAAACGTTATGATTACGATGGCTATTCTTTCACTTTTTACAGGCATGAGGATGTTTTCCAAAACCCTAGAACAAACAACATCTCAAAGAGGTATACTAATGAGTATTAAACACCAATGAGCTACTTCATTCTTAATGAACTTATGGAAAGGTCCTGTCCAGTGCTTTGGGTTCCTACTGATCCTTTAGCTATGTACTCTGCCATGGAAAGAACAAATCATTTGTGGTAAGAAACTCTATGTTTCATTTTCAAAATCTACTGGCAGTGTGGCATTGGCATATTCCTTAGCTGAATCTGTTGTTTCATCTGAGAAATGAGGACAATAAATTTTCATCCTTTCATGAAAATAGAAATGAAATTTAAATAATATTTTTTAGAATTGCAAGCCCCTATTCAGTTATAGACAACATGAGCCAAATCATATGTATACATTATACACTCATTTTTGTTTATAACAGAACTGTTCAAGTAGAAAATTGTCTATGTTTTATTGTTACATGCAAATTAAACCAGTAAAAATTTGCATAAATTGACCCATCTAAACAATACTTAGAATACAGTCACATCTTTATTAATTTTGTATCTACCAAGTTACAGATAATATGACATTAGTATTTTAGCATCATATTGAATTCAAATGTAAAAAAGACATGTTTTTTAGGGGATGCGTTATGTTGACATATTTCTATTTAATATATTCACATTAGCATGAAGATGGATGACACTGATAAAAAAAAGTTGTATGGTTTAAAAGTTTTCAAAATTATATAAATTAATTCTTTAAATTTTAGGCTTCAAAGCAATGCCTCTCTTTCATTATTTTTTTTCAGATATCACTAAGGACAGAAACATCAAACTGGAGAGTTGAAAGGTGTAAAATTCAATGTTCTATGTTTTGGAAGGTATAGCCTCACAAGGAAAAATCAACTATTCATAGAAAAGTGAGAAGAAGATCACAAATCCAAGGTGAAAATTAAAACTCTTCTGCCCCTTCACCCTTCCTTTTTAAATTCCAACGATGGATCCCACTTCATTGCAACTTGAACTAGAATCACAGACAGAGGAAAATTCTTGTCTAAAACCAATACTTAGGATCTGCTAGATAGATGCCATCTACATTGCCTACAATGCTGTGACACTTCATTCCCTTGTGAATGTTGGGAAGGACATTAACTAAATAAATTAAGCCTGTATTTTTAAGTACTCTTACTTGTATTTGATTGAACTTAAGCATAGTGAAAAACAAGGGGTGTTACTTCTCCATGGCTTCCTCCTTTTGGTCCCAAACAAGTCTGCAGCTTCTTCCTGGTATGGATTTCTATCTTCTTTCTAGATTTACTTAAGTTGTTTTTACTTCCTTGTATTCTTCCTACTCTCTTTCTTACTGAAGATTCTTAGAGATTTTATGTGTGAGGTTTTGTTCAAATTTTTTTTTAGACATTTCATTTAAAACTAATTTTGAACTGATAGGAAAGTTGTAAATCCTTGTGATGTTCTTCACCTTACTTCCCTAAAATGATTCAACCATAGTGCTAATAGGATAAAACAAATTAGTATAATATTATCAATTACACAGTAAATGTTTCATTAAGGTTTCCCATTTTTTCCTTCTAATATCTTTTTTTTCCTCCTTCAAGATTCTAACTAGCATCCCACATTTTGATCATTTGTTACTTCCTTTGAATCTCTCTTAGGATGTAGCAATTCCACATTTAAAAAAATTCCCTCCATTGATATCTGTCTGATCTTTCCATATGATTGGAATAAAGTTAGGAATTTGGGGCACAAATAGAACAACAATGTCTCAGTGCTTATCAAGCAGTCCATGATCTCATTTGTAATTAATATCTTGAAGGAGAAACTCTGAAACTAGGCAAATCCTGTTTCTCTTAAAACTTCAACTGTTTTCTTCTTGACTTCAGTAATACCGTAAATTTAATATTTTATACAGGGCATATTCTTTCTGTAATTCTAATGAAATTTTGCAATGGAAAAGTGCATACATGTGAGCTTTAATTTCATATTTGAACTGGCAGGGAACATCTTAATCTTTTTTTAGTGCTTTAACATTGATGGTGATGAGCAAAGGTATAAAAAACATCAGTGTAAGAATTAAGAGACTTCCTACAGAGTACTTTTTTTAAACTTTTTTATGACAAAGGGAATTTCTAAAAATTAAGGATATATTGAGCTTTTGGATAGTAAAACTAATTTGGTTTAAAATAAATAAAAATCAAAGAATTTTGCAGTCAATAAGAACTGGACAGAGAGTTTTATTTCTACTTAATGTCAACACTTATCTCTCCAGGTAGTACAATACAATAAGCATATAGTAGTTAGAACTTGGAAGTAATGCTAGAGAAAAATAAAAACAAGGGGAATAAAACCACTGCTTCAGATATTAAAGTGTGGGCAAAATAGACTAGTCTAACATGGTTCAGCTTCTGATGGGTTATGTTATTATTGTATATTCGAGATATTTTATATATGAGGCATAAATTACTGTTAAAGAGAGAAAATTATTTTAAAAATGGTTTTATATTAACCTGCAAATGTAAATTCCCTCAAATCAAGAAACAATGCATAACTCTGTATAAAGCATGTTATATGAATAGCTGGACATATTTCTCTCATTGTGATCTTCTTGATATACATAGGTAAATAAACCCATATATATTTTTTAAAACTAAAACTATTTCTTTGATGCTTATCAATTATTATTTGAAAACAAAGAATTCATTTCAAGTTGATTTGTACATTGAGGTTTCAACCATTAGCTTTCACTTTTCACTCATTTGTTCTTAATATTTTATTGCTATATCATAAAAATTGGCAGTTAAATGTATCTTGTTCTCAATTTCTGATTAGTTTGTTGTGTCTGTTTTGTCTTCAGTTATGTTTTGTCCTCAATTATATTAAATTTTTGAGAGGCAATATGTAAAATATTGAAAATATTTGTAATACTTAAATGTTTTTTTTGGGGGGTTGGGGGGTACTGAGGATTGAACCCAGGGCCTTATGTAGCCAGGCAAGTGCTCTACCATGTATTTGTAATTCTTAATAGCTAATTCTTAAATACTAATCTTCGTTGAACCTTTAATAAGATATTTTATGTTGATAATGGCAAATGTTGTAAGAAAACTCTTTAATATGCTTTTGTTTTTTCTCTTACACTTATTTATAGATATGAAATTTACTGTGCAAACCACAATGACACTGAAGTTGCAAGTGGCTTCTTTTTGGACTATTTATATTTTAGAATTCATCTTGATCTTTTATGCTTACAAAGTTAAAGCAGAAAAATAAATATTATGTATAACCTCATAAACTAAAATAGTTTACGATGAGCAGTTTCAAGTAATTCAACCTAAATTACTTATTAAAATCAAATTGATTGCCATGCAGAGTGGCATAGACCTGTAATTTCAACTACTTGGGAGGCAGAAGCCTCATAAGTTCCGGACCAGCCTGGGTGAGACTTGTCTCAAAAACTAAAATAAATAAATAAATAAATAAAACACTGCAGATAAAGCTCAGTGTAGAACTCCCTTGGGTTCGAACCTCAGTTCTGAAAAAAAAATTGAAAAAATCAAATTAATTTTCAACAGAGTATGCTTTTATGTTTGAAAAGTTGAATTTGATAAAGTGATGGAAGTATTAGAAAATGTATGTATTGTTATTTTGACCAGACTTAGAGAAACACTGTAGACTTGTTCTAATGACTTTTTGCCTGTTTTAGGCATGAGATGCCAAAAGTAAAGCTATTTACACATGATAAAATTAGTATCATGCATGCATGGGGTTTCAAATCATCAGTCTTCCCAAAGCTAAGTATGATTACATTTTAAAAAATGAATATAAAGACAGTATATGTAGGGGTTAAATATCTAGTATTATATAGTAAAATTTGGGGAGTCAAAAAATAATTTAAGAAGGCAAGAGCCTAGTAGAATTTGTGATAGATTTATGCAGGAAATAACAATAGTATTTTTCTTGTTTCCTTTTTGACATAGTGACAAAATCAAATTATGTATTTTTATTTAAAATGTGACATAAAATGCTTTATAATTTCTAAAATAATTTCCTTGTATAAATATAAATGTGTTATACAGAATAAATTTACTAAATTTGCAGAGACACAAATTACTTAGGTTATATGTGAAAACTACAAATTCAATGTTATATATTTAAAAATACATCTGATCTAAGTACATGATTGTGCTTAAGGGAAAATAAAGCCAATTTTCTTTGAAATGGTAATTTTTAAAAAGCTACTTGCATAAAATCAATCAAACACCTAAAAAAGAAGGTCAGATGTTAGACTAGTGTCACCCCCCTCTTTGGACAGTTCAATCTTCCCCTTAATTAATTTAAAGCACTGTTACTCTGAAATTTCTTCTTCTTCTTCTTCTTTTTTTTTTTTTTTTTTTTTTTTGCAGCTACGTTGTTGTCTTTACTTAGTGTCAGACAGTTTTTCATCAACACTAAAAGCCTTAGAGGATGCATTTTAAAATAAATTAATGAATTATTGTTGAACATTAAGTGACTTTTCCAGATCTGCCCCATGCAATGTTTTTGAACTAAATCTCGGCCTCATGCTCCTTGATTATATTTTCAGCCGTAAATGTACTCTCAAAAGAGTATATAAATCTGTGCTTTATGCCACATTATGTTTTGAAGCTATTTGTGACATCAAAAGCCTAAAGGTCACAAAGTTTGATTGTAAAAGCACCTTGTAACTTTTAAGATTTTTTTTCTATATTGTCGAAGAGGTAATATAACAATGACAAATTGTCTCTGTGCTTTGTTTTATGAAGATGCTCCATTTTATTTTCAGCCTCCAGGGCCATAATTTGCCAACCCCTATCATACAGAACAGACATTGGGAATCCATTTCTATTGAGCTGGGAATCTGAAACAGTTTCTGCAATCATTTTAAGACATAAGTGATGTTAGTGAGTTTAATGTACTTTCCATACAAGTTCATTCATTTTCTGGCTTTATACTGAGAGTGTAAAGTGAATTTCAAACTGTCCTTATCTGTATTTCTCTCATTATAGAGAAGTCTGTATTCATAAGTATTCGAAGCAGTAAATTTCTTATGTATAGTTTGATGAAATCCTTGGTCTGGCTCATGTATAGAGTGTATGAAGTTTCTCTAAAATTGACTACTAAGTGTTTAACAGGTACTAAGAATCTTTGGTAACTACATTCTGTTTTTGTAATCCTCAAAATAAGTGAATGAGTTATGTATTATCTTCAGCTTACTCAAGAAGGAAGTGGTTTCTTCAATGTTGCATGGTTACTAAATAGTAAATTTATTTTTAGATTTAGTATGATATTTTGTCTTCTAGATCATAGAAAAATCATTGTTTTTGGCTTTCTTTCCCTGTATAGAAGGAAAATGTTTCTAAATACCTTGGGATTCATAGTCTTCGTAGTTTTTTTTCAACCAGTGATTTTAGTCATTCCTCGTGGTAACAAAAAAGATGGTTATTCGTAATGGAAATGGAAGCCAGTCACATTTTGTTATTTAGGGGAATTTTAAAACAGTTTTCCAAAAGGAAAAGTTTATTTTGAGAAAAAATATTATTACACCTGTTTTCAAAAAAAATTTGTGCTCTAATAATCAGACAATCAGATCATAAGGACAAATCCCTTCTGACTTATGAAGTTGAACATGAGCAGCAACAGGGAAAAATGATGTCCGTGTAAGTGATATGACTTAGTTTGTGGAATTACAGATTAAATTTGTAGAATAGATAAGAGTTGTATAAATGGGAATAAAAATGACAATAATGAATTCAAAGTTGGAGTGAAATATAAACTTAATTGACTAGTTATGGTGGCCTATTTATCATGAGTAGTATGAGGTATTTGACATTCAATTTGTAGGAATGAGAAATGTATTTTAATAAGAGTTAGGGCAAAATTAAAGAAGGTCTTATAAATAAGAGGTCAGGTTGCATACTTTATAGCATTCCACTAAGTAAATGTAACTTATGAAGCAGAGGAATGGTATCTGGTAAAAGAAAGAATAGAAGTATAGATAAAGGAGGAAGGAAGTATAATATCTCTTACATCAAGTATAAAAACAATAGATAAGTTGTGAAGCCAACCTAGGTGCCCTTTGATAGGTGAAAGAATAAAGAAAATGTGATATATATATATGTATATATACACACACACATACACACAATGGAGTATTATTCAGCCATTAAGAAGAATGACTTTCTGAAATTTGCCAGTAAGTGGATGGATCTGGAGAGTATCATGCTAAGTGAAATAAGGCAGTCCTAAAAAGCCAAAGGTTGAATGTTTGCACTGACATATGGAAACTAAACCACAATAAAGGGAGGAGGGGAGAATAGAAATTCAGTAAATTAGACAAAGGGGTAATAAAGGGAAGGGTAGATAGGAAAAGACAGTAGGAATGAATCCAACATTTTTTTTCTATGTACTTATATGTGGCACACTACAGTGAGTCCCACCATCATATACATCCACAAGATTGGGATCCTAATTAGAAATGATATATTTCATGCTTGTATGATTATATCAATGGATTCAACTCTCACGTATAACTAAAAAGAACCAATTAAAATATTTATAGACAAATACCAATAGAAGCTAAAGAAAAGATGAATGATCTACTCCTCTCCCTAAAATATTAAAAAGAAGTAGAGGACAGGCTAGGATAATAAGTATAGGCAAATTGCGCCAAGCCTTCAACAAATAAATTATCTTTAGGCTATTCACTCAAAGCACAATAAAGGAAGTTTCTCAGCATCTTTCTCAAAGTAGATTTAACTTTTATGCCAAATCGGTCCACACATGCACATAAAACCACACTTTTTAATATAGAAGCAGAAATCCTCTATAATATACTCTTCAAATTGAATCTGGCAGAGGATTAAGAAAACAATAAACAGACTCAGCAGATAGCTGAGCTGGAAGAAGCAGAATTGTGAAGCCAGTGTATCATATATTTCCCAATGTCCTAGGCATATGTTGCTTTGGTTATAGAAGAAAGAGGCTTGGGGTATAGCTCAGTTCATGGAGTGCTTGCCTATCAAGCACAAGGCCCTGGGTTCAACCCCAGGACCGCAAAAAAAAAAAAAAAAAGTAAAAAGGTAAGTGTCGGTTGTGTCAGTTAACCTAATTAGCTAGTTCGGCAACAGGTCAGTTCAGTGAATGTCTACTAAAACAGATTTACTGCATAGGTGTGTATATGTGGGGCAGGGTAGGAGAAAGGAAGTAGACAGTAATAAGAATTCACATTATATCTAGCATTTTGTACCCTTGTTAACTCAATATTTTTGGCCTAGTCTCACAGAGATCATTTGAAACAACTGAAAAAATCATCAATGAGAAAGTAGATGAGTAGATTATCAGGATTCAAAATGGCGTATATTGAATTTTTTTTAAACTAATATTTTAATACGATAAATCCTGCGGTGCTTGCTGATTAATAAAATTTTAATAAATGTGGTAAGAAAAAGAAAATTAAGTGTTAACTGTTGGTACTTTGGACTCAAGTCTATGAAATGCAAAATTTTCTTAAAAAGAAATAGTGTCTAAGAGTCACATTGGACTAAAGTAAAGATCATTTGAAAACATTCTCAAAATTTAAATATAAGAAAATGAAACAAGGTGCTATAATGAAAAGACATGGTTTTGGCTCTGGCATTTCTCTGCTCTGTGCTTTGATAGGGCAAGAAAAAAAAACTGAAGTGGAGTTTCCTCCTCTATACAATGTAGATGACAAAATGTAGATATGATAATGCCTGCTGACATAATTAGAACGAATAAAATGTATAGTACTTAGCACAACAGCTGGCTATTGTACACATTTAATAAACCACATTAGCACTGTAAACACTAAAATAAGACTTAATGGAAGTTGGGGGTGTCTCTTCTCAGTGGAGGAATGTATCCTTTGCAGGTGTGAGATTCAGACTTTGATCCTCAACATCAAAATAAAAAATAAAAAAAAAAAGATTAAGACCCATTTTCTGCAATAATTGGAAGGAAGACTGAGTTGTAATGTACAGGAGTTTCAAGGAGATCTTGTTTGTGGCTGGAGTAGTACAATACAGTATGTACACGGTTTGAATAAATGTTCTTTATTTATTAAAAATAAATAAAGAGTTAGAATTAAACCAGTAGAATTTCATAGTTTATGCTACGAAAAATAGTTTAGTTTTTTTTTATATTTATTAGCTTTCAAATATCATTATTGAATTTTATTTTGCCTTGTTTTATATTTCCCCAATGGTACTAATAGTTGGATACAACACAACCAATTTAAACTCACTGATAAAACAGATTGTATTACACCATTTGGGACTCTAATCAAACTCTACATTCTGCTTTCCCATGAAGAATGTATTCAGGAGCATTTCTTCAGCCATTATCCAAATTACAAATCAGAAGTTAACTTTCATATAAACATGGTTTGAAAACAGGTGGTGTTTTGATTATTTGCATCTGAACATTCTAATGAAGCCATGAGAAATGAATAGATGGTAATTTATTGAAAGAAAGAAAAGGGAATTTTAGCTGATACCTCAGGGTGAGAAGAATGCCTCATGAAATCACCAAGTATGAAATTTAAATTCTCCTGCTGAGTTAAATACGCCTTGACAATGTCAATGAACTCAGAGAAAAATGACAAATTACTATTATACGCTCAAGTTTCTAAAAGTCATGCTGTTATCTATTGTAAATATTGCAGGATACTTCTGAAAAGCATGTTTTATATTTAACCTCATTTTTAGTGCAAAATATTTTCCTTTTACATTGCCATAAACTACAGCTGAGTTCAGAAAATACATAATGAAGATTTATGTTTTCCTCTCTAAAAAAGACAATGGCAGTATATAACAGTGTTCTGACTGAAATTTTTATTTCATATTTTTAATCTTAGTTATTATCTACAAAAACTGTAAACTTGCTTATGCTCTATATGCCTACAATATGTATGCTAGCTTTGTGAAAATGCTTTCACTCTTTTTGCTGAATATGCAGTTATAGAGTCCAGTAAAAGTGGAAATGATCTAATTGTATAAGAAAGTTATTTTTCCTATTGAAAATAAAACTACTACAGGAAGGTAAAAAAGTAATTGACATATAACACTAAATATAAAACAACAGATATCAAAATTATAATTATCACACCAAAGAAAATGTTAGTTTAAGTTTCTGCAGTCTTAGGAAATCATTTCTGTTTTAAACTTAAAATTATTTTGATTAGCATGATGCTAAGAAAACTAAGAGAAAGTCAGATCTGTAATATGTGGATTGATGATGATTGATTATCTATTAACTTTTACAAGAAAGAAATAGAGGGCTGGGGAGATAGCTCAGTTGGTAGAATGCTTGCCTTGCAAGCACAAGGCCCTGGGTTCAATCCCCAGCACCACAAAAAAAAAAAAAAAAAATAGAAAACTCACTGAGTTTGTAGGTTGTCATAGATGTGTTTTAATGAGAAAAACTTTGACATGACAATTTTTAATGCTGTCATTATTTAATCCTGATTCCTAAGATAGAAATTTGATATCCTAATATATTACCCCTTTTCTCTGTTTCCCATGACAAATTAGTCACCTGTTACTATTAATCAATAGTGATAAAACCTGTTAATATCTCTTAAGTTTAGCCATTCTTCATCTCCCATAGTCTGACTTAGTGCAGACTGTTATTCTTCTCACTTGAACTATTTTAAGAATCTTCTGTCATGTTCCATTGTCACCAGACGTTCCTTTTCAATGAATTCTGAAAATAACTTCAAAATTATTATCTTCAAATGATAGCAATGATTTTATTCCATAATCTATAAACCTCTTCTGTTTATACAAATTGTAGTGTATAAAAATCATTGTGTTAATTTCTTCCTCATAGTCTGGATCAGCCTATTTTCCCAATATCCTCTTAGTTTGTCAATTCCCACAAGTTTGCTTATTCTCTTACCACACTGAATTTCATGATATCTCACACTATTTCTTGAGTTAATCTTTCTATATTGTATTATTCATTCTATCAGACATGGCGGCATCGTTTCTCTAATAATTTGTTTAGCAAAATTGTACATATCCTATGGGACTCAGTTCAAATTTTGTCTCCCTTCACAATGAAACCTTCTTTGATACTTTTTCCTTTCTTTCTTTTAAATTGGTTTGGTTTAGTATCAGGGATTGAACCATGAGCCACATTGGCAACCTTTTTACTTTTTGTTCTGAGACACTTAAGTCACTTAAGTCACTTAAGTCCTCACTAAGTTACTCAGTCTGACTTTGAACTTGTGATCCTCCCTCTTCAGTCTCCCAAGCCTCTGAGATTACAAATATGAGCCATTACACCTGTCTAGGATATGTTAGTTCTTAATTTTGAAATAAAGCTTACCACCTTGTTCACACATTGATGTGTTGAAGCTTTTGTCTTTTGTGGGACTGCATTGCCTTTTACTACCCTGGTATACTAAGAGATGTATATGGTCCAGCCTAAGAGTTTATATGAAATACACAATTCCTGGCTTTACTCCAAAGGTCCTCAATCAAAATCTGAATTTTTAAACAAATCTTCATGTAACCAGTATGTAAATTTTTAGAAAAAGAAAACTATCTGTAGAATATAAATATCCATTCATTCTACTTTGGGTCAAAAACAGAGCTCAATTAAAACTTACTAACTGAAGAAAACCTTAAGTTTGAATTTATTACTATGAATTTTACTAATGAAGCTGATTGTGTTTCTTTGAGTACCTGGATATAGACTAGTGAATTGTAGTCTGTGAGTCTGTCTTTTGCAAGTGTATTGAAAAGAACTTCAGGAGAAGTCAAGTAGCTCTTCTGTCCTCCCCAGAGAATGAAATAATAGGGCTGATGTAGAGAGCATGCAGAACAGAGATTCAGAATTAATGTGTGTTCACATCATGCAAGAAAATAATATTCACCAATAGATGATCATAATAGAAATTCATTTTGCATCACACTTATAAGGTTGAAGAAATATATTTATGTGGGATGCCAATTAAAAACAAAAAGAATTTATAAAACCACTCTGTATATCCTCTGAAAATACCGGTAGCTCTAGTACTAAATGCTATTCTTTCCACTACTTATACCACTTTAAAAATTAGATCTACAGCACTGTGGGACTATAGGTTATTAATTAAAGCATTGATGGGACAGTATATTGGTTCTAAGGGGTTGGGGATGGAATAGATATTTAGTAAATTGAGACTTGGATTTATTCCACTGAAGAAAAATATCATTTCATTTTGACTTAGATATAAAAATACCAAGATATAATTATGTTCTTTGATACTAACCCTGTTCACATTTCTATCTCCTAAACTACCAAAATGTAGTATCATTAAAAGCTCTTGAATCTGTCTCATGATGATTTGGTCAAGAGACAGTGAATCTGCCAAAAAGAAGCAGAACAGCTGTGAAGATGCCAACACAATTGAGTACTTCATCACTACCTATTTTTAAATATGGCAATTTATTGGGTACTTCTGGGCATGGAATGACAATGGGGTCAATTCAACCATAAGGCAGGACTGAAACACCTTCATTATGGCCTTTCTGTAGCATAAGTTATGTGTTAATGAATGTCTGTGTAGTGACAGACTGGATATACAGATGGAACAAAAGAGCATAAGACATAAAACATTGTGTCCATCTATCAAATAATGATCCTGAAATGTTGGTAAATCAATTAACTGAAAATATGAAGATAATGTCATTGTATTTGAGAAATAGTATATTAACTTACTTTTTGGTATAAAGATGAATGTTCCCAAGTAAACATTAAAAAGAAAAAAAAAATAGATTCACATCCCTTTTTTTCTCTGATATTATTTATCAGTGTACAATTCTTACTGTATTCTCTTCATTTTCAAATTTAGGGTAATTCAGGATATCAAAATTTATGTGAGAACCACATGGCAAAATGAAAACCATTTACTGCAGATGTTAGGGTCCGATTTCTGCTTTCATCCTACAAATTTCTCCTTCAGTGACAAAACTGTTGAAGTTGTATTTTTCATGCAATTATTCTGACTTCCCCCCAAAATGGTCTTGGTCTAGTGAAGCAAATGCTCCACAGCACAAACTGCACTCATAATAATCTAAAACAATCCTTTGGGTGTGTTCCAAAAAGTCATCTGTAAATCAAATAAGAACGTAGCAATTGATAAAACCAATAAAAATGCACTGAATGTTATCTACTAAGCACTATGCCAGTATCTGAACATTTCTTTTCCACCAAACCAAAAAATAATATTTTTAAATGTTCATGGGAGGTCAACACTTTTGCAGGAAAGGCATTCAACTCATAATGAAGTTGTGCCAATATTTCATTGAAGGATTCTGATCTAGTATGAAAAGTATTTTTCCATTCAAGGAATGGCTAATTACATTACTCAGAAAGTTATAATTGATCAGCATTTGTTAACTAGAAGTCATACGGTAGGTAATAAATACAGTAGGCCACTGACATTAGAAAATTGTGAGTACACTGAATTTTTTTCAAAATGAAATTTTTTTTTTTCTCGTCATCTGAACTGGATTCTCTGGACTACCTTTTCTCTGTAAACATATTCCTTCAAATTCAAAGGAAACACTTCCTTTGTTAATTTCAAGTACTGGAAATAATTTAAAAATAAATAACCTCCTTAATTTGAGTTAAAGATAAAAATGGAAGAGATAAAATTACCAAAATCTTAATTTTATTTCTTTTTTTTTAATTTAGTTTTTAATTTTTTACAGACTGCATTTTGATTCATTGTACACAAATGGGGTACATCATTTCATTTCTATGGTTGTGCACAATGTAGATTCATACCATTCATGTAATCATACATGTACATAGGGTAATGATGTCTGTCTCATTCCACCATTTTTCATACCCCCTCCCTCTTATTTCCTTCTACATATTCTAAAGTTCCCCCATTATTCTCTCATTCCCCACTATCCCATTCCCATTATGTATCACTCTCTACTTATCAGAGAAAACTTTCAGCCTTTGGTTTTTTGGGCTTGGCTCATTTCACTTAGCCTGATATTCTCCAATTCCATCCATTTATTTGCAAATGCCATAGTAGTAGTATTCTTTATGGCTGAATAGTATTCCATGGTATATATACACCAGAGTTTCTTTATCCATTCATCTGTTGAAGGGCATCTAGGTTGGTTCCACAATCTAGCTATTGTGCACTGAACTGCTATAAACATTGATGTGGCCGTTTACTGATTTTAGGTCCTTTGGATTTTATTTCTAAAAATAATTGAATTATCAATGCTTATAACATAACAAAGGATCCTAAAAGTGTTTCTATTCTTAATTGTATAGTCTCTCAATAAATCAAATGTAAAGTCAATAACAAGCTCAAATGAAAAATCACAATACTGAGAGAGAGTTCAGTGGTATTTGGACCATGCTCTGATGGAGGAGAAAATCAGAGATTAAAAAAGTAAAAACTTCAACTTTGCACCAAGGGTGATTCACAGAGACAAATGGTTAGTTTGTGGATTCAAAGCCTCTTAGTTCTTGTTCAGAGGTTGCAAGTGAAGCAGGAGCAAGCCAGGTTCCTGGATATTGTTGTTTCTGTGGTTCGGTTCAGTCCAAAAAAGCTCATTTGAAGATGTGAATGGCCCTACTTGCCAAGTTGCTCCCCAACTCTACTTGGTGTCCTGAACCAAAGCACCGTCATTTTGTGTTCAGTGTCCTCAACTTAAATACTAATTTTGTAATAAAATGGAAGGTGGAGGAGGAGAGATGGAGGTTAGAAGGAAGGAAGCAGGAGAGGAAGAAACAAGGTTTTGCATGATCTGCAAAAAACAAATTCTTATGTTATTCACACTTTTCAACCTCTGTATATCACTTATTTTCCAATCAGTTATTTCAGTGTAATAAAGATATAGTTGAATTATAAACAGATATGAAATACATAAAGTATTTTTAACAATATGACCCAAAATTTGGTAAGGATGTCTATTCATAATTAAATGACATAAATTCATTGAAATTGATGAGATAAAAAGAAAAAAGAAGTCAGGAGAGATACACTTTAATCTTCTAATTGTAGTTCAACAGTTTGTCTTTTTTATGTAAAACAATTATATTCGATCTCTTCTACTTATTTTGTAAGTGTACCATAAAGAACATACATTTAAATTTTTGTGAAATCCAAAAGTGGGCTAATTCTTCCTTATGCAAATAAACCCAATGCATTAGAATATAATCAAATTTTCTTAAGGTTAAATGATAGTTTGGCATATGTATTACATAATTGCCTTAAATATATGTTTCTGTCGTTCCTTACAAAACTTAAATGTTTTGAAGTTGGATGCTTATCATTCATGATGGGAATGCCCAAATTTGAAAATAAGACCATCAATGGAAACATTAATAAAACACTGCAATTTTTAGCTAAGGGGAAATATGACAGTTTGCTTTAATTCCCAGCAATGTATGGGGTGTCTTTGAAGGGTTAAATTGAAAAAGCCAGGTTTACTTAAATATCTTGTTTTTAAATGATTTATGCTAATATTGCAAACTATATGAGGTTATTGTTTGGAAGAAAACTAAGGGATTTTTATAAAGGTTCAGTTACATATTTAATTCATGTGCATTTTGATCTACATTAACTGAAAAAGATATTATAATGAAAGTATTTAAAAATATCTTCTAAATGCCTAGTTATTATCAAACAAGTGATTTTTATTAACTGGGGTATTTTATATACCTCAGTTGTGTTGATGAGGAAATTATTATGAAATATTTTCCATGTTTATTTATAATAAAAAGGGGATAAAACAAATTTAAAACATGTTATTTGAAGTATAATATTGTTTCCATTTTTCTACCTGATGAAAAATTCAGATAAAAGGGAGAGTAATCACCTCTTTTAACATTCTTGGGTGCATATGCATGCACACACACACACACACACACAAAGCAGAAAAGAGAATCAGAGTCTTACCTCTCTTAGAAGCATATGTGTAGTAGGAAATCTATGCTAAGCTGTGAGCTCATTAGTGGCAATTGTCCCTTAGGTTTTTGTAGCTGTTTGTACCCATGACTAATGTTCATTTGAGAGAGTCATTGACTTTAGAAAGAATCTAGAGTCTTTAGTAAAAAATTATCATGCTATCTTCCTAAAGCTTTGCAGTTCTTACCCTGAGAGATGATGAAGTTCAATTTGGCAGAGTAATAATGAATATTCCACAAGTTTCTGACTCATTCCTGTATTAAATAATTTGGAACATGTGCATTGCAGAAGCCAGGTAAGCAATGAGATTGAGGAAATGTGTTTAGAAAATAAGACTAAAACATTAACCAAAAAAAATTTTTTTTCAGAAATTTCTCTGAATTGAAAATAATGATTCCTCATAAATTGATTACTAACCCCCTACCACCATGCCCCCAACCTAAAACTAACAAACAAACAAAAACAAAGAACTTAAATGAGAATTTAAAAGTGGAGGAAATATTTATTTTGTCTTCATGAACTAGGGTATCAATTTTCTCTTGCCCTGGGATATTGGAGCTCATGGCTCTTGGACTGTTAGCCTCTAGGATTATATCAGTAATTCCCCTGAAGCTTATGTTTTGGAAACAGACTGTATCTTATCATTGGCTTTCTTGGTTTTGCAGATTATGGTTTATATATTGTAAAAATCATTTTGATTCCATAATCTTAGGAGCCAATTCTCATAATAAATCTCCTCATATATTTTTATAACGTTTTATCTATCTTATAGCACCTGTTTCTCTGGAGACTCTTAATACAACAAACAATAAATTGATATGAAAAAATAGCTAACAATTCTCCATGTCCTATAGATTGATATACTTATCTATGAACTTGACATATATATTTAAAATCAAATTGATCCTTAAAAAGAAAAACTAAATGGTACTGGAATTTCAAATAAGAATTTCTACTACTGAAACCAAATAAATGTTTTTGAAATTCTTTTGCAAAATAGAAATAAAGGGGAAAGTGCATCTGAAACAAAATGAATGAACTAAAGCCTATTTTAAAATTGGCCCTAAGCCAAGAACTACGGCACACACCTGGTCCCCCAAACTCTGGAGGCTGATGCAGGAGGATGCTAAGTTCAAGGCCAGCCTGTACAACTTAGTGACATCCTGTCTAGAACATAGAAGGGTTCAGGATCTGAAGAAGTTGTAGTGTTCTCCTGGGTTCAATCCCCAGTACTTGGTTTTACAGGATGCATTATTATAGTTTGTAGTTCCTTCCTTTCATTGACCAATTTCAGATTGATTTATGATTATTAAATCTTTCATGCACTTAAACATAAAAACATGAACACATATACAAGCACTGCATCCCTATTAACACACACATATACAAATGTAAAAACATACAACCACATACATACCAATATAAATAAACACCATACTATTACCCAGAGTTTAAAATTCAATTTGGTAAAAGATAGATAAAACAAAGTTGTAACCAAATTTATGTGTGGGTAAATCCATAATAAGATTTAAACTTAATTGCCAGAGAATACCAAATAAGAGAAGTTTATTAAGTCATGGCAAGAGTTACATGACAGATATGACCTTGATTTGACATTTATAAAGCTCTAATGAGAGATGATTTAACCTTAGAAAAGAGAAAAGGTAAAGACTGCAAACTAGGGGTGCTTTCATTATTTTTAAAGCATTTCCTTTCTTCAACATAAATAAATTGACAAACCTCTTCACTTAAATTTCCAGATCTAAGTAGATAGAGGACTACAAATATTTAAACAGCTTATCATACTTCTCTGGTGTAGATTAGTATAACAGTTTTTTCCAACTGTATTAATTAGCTTGGTAATCAAATGTGTTTTCAATTCACTTGATGTCCTAATTAAATGGTCCTGGGATTCTAGTGTATAAATTAGAGGAATCTCACATTCTATCCCCAGCAACACTCTTTGAACAGCCCCATCACTCATTGAAAAACAAAGTAATCCCAGGGTATAATCCAAATGAGTGGTCAGACCTGTGTACTTTGTTTCATTAGGGAAAAGCCTGGAAAGTGTGATTATTGAGCTCAGTTACTTCCATCATGGGCAGCTTTTTAATTTTTTTTTTTCTCTTTTCCTATTTATTTGGCATCTTAGTAGAAAACAGTGTTACAGGATGTAGGGCTAAACTCATACACCATATATATAATCTTGATAGCTAAGCTCTGCTACTTCATATAATTCAGTTGATGGCTTCAGTTCCCTGAAAGGTCCTGTTTCCTATTTCATTGATTGTTTCCACCAACTGATGATGTTGCCAAATTTATGGTATTTAGCTGACTAAAGTAAGGCTTTCTCCTTGTACCACATGTTATAGCCTGTGACTTACCACCTGACTATATGACCTTGGTCTCTGCAGCATATTGTAGCCAATGAGAAAAGCCTTATCTATTATTATCTATCTGCAAACTGCAACTACCATTAGAGATTTGGGGGAAATCAATGACAGCTAACATATATTCAGATTTGTCACTATTTCCTGATGTTGTGCATGTATGCTGAAGGGGTTGAGGCAGGCTAGTAAAAGCCAGTTTTTTTCCAAATATCTTCAGCAATATGTGTATAAGGACACTCTGTGTCCTTTTCATACCTTTGTGAACTAGATTTTCTTGTATCAGCTCTCTAGGATGCAGACTTTTAACGTAAGTTTACAATTTTCCAAAGTGGTAGGATACGTGATATTATTTAGCTTTAGGCACTAACTCAGTCCCACAAAATATATTACCATAAAATATTATCAACACACTATTAGGTTCTCCTCTATCTTGTTGTAGGATGTTGTTATACCATGCTGAGTTTATCAGAGACATCATTTAAATATCAGAAAAATGGAATATGGCCCTACTCTGTTCCCTCCTGGAAAATCTTTTATATCTTTCCAAATTGTCCAAATTGTCCACCTGAAGACTTCAACTGACCCTTGGAAATGGATACAGGAGCAAGACAGATTACATCACTGGAGAGTCAAAAATTTTTCAGTCTTTTACCAGAAGACTTTTTTAAATTAGAGAAATTCCTTTCTTCCTTCAAAGTACTTTGCTAATATCTTAGAGCTCTTTTTGGTTGTCCCAACTGGAGGACAACCAATAAGGAAAGCAAAGGACAAGGATTCTGTTTAATCCCCTACAATGCATAGAAAATCTCACACAGTAAAAACAATTATCCAACCCCAAACACCAATAGCTCCAGGGTTGAGAAATTGGGTTTCATAAATATAACATTTTCTACATAAATACAGCTCATTGTTCTCACTTCTAAATTCCATTCACCTTCACTTTCCTTATGTTAAGGATTTACAATTGCTTAAGGACTGTCACATAAAATTTTACTGAATTAGTGTACAATCAAGATTCCATTACTGATAAAATAAAAACACTAAAAAAAATTTACTAAAAACAGATAATTTTTCTTTTTGAATAAAAGTTAAAGATAAAAAATTAGAAAATAAAAATATATTAATATGTTAAATTCTGCCAAATCAATTTTGGTTTAATAAAGGTTTCTGAGGTGGTTTAGGAATAAAAGATATGTGTTGAGGCGTATGTGTACATGCACACATTTGTGTTTCACTGACTAGAAGAAAATTTGTCGAAATATTATAATAGTTAATTAGGAGTGAGAATAATTTTTAATATCGATTCCAATCTGTATAATTATGTAGCAATGACAACCTTAAAAGTTCAGTGGAAAAAGAATAGTCACTTTAATTATAGTGCTGCATTAGTGATATATCCAAATACGAAAATGAAAACCTTACCAATAATCCATTCTTCATAGTGTACATGGAAGTTAATTTCAAGATGGAAAGGAAATATAAATATGACAGGGTAAACAATAAGGATTTTAAAACACAGAACACTTTCAAGATCATATAGTAAAACACAGTTTTAAAAACAAACAGAAGAAAGCATACCAAGATGCAGAACAAAAAAAATTTAAATGGATTATACAAAAATTAAGAAATTGGTCATGGTGGATACACATATAATCCTAGTGATTCAGGAGGTAAAGGAAGGAGGATTACAAATTCCAGGTCGGCTTCAGCATTTTAGCAAAATCCTGTCTCAAAAAGAATAAATAAATAAATAAATAAATGGTTGGAGATATAACTCACTGGTGGAGAGTCATTGGGTTCAATCTCATTATGAAAAAAATAAATAAAGTGAAAAGGGTTATTTTAATAAGAGACTATGGTAGCATGAACAGACAATCTTTAGATTGGAACAAATAACCTAGTTTATCTAATCTTATTTCTAGAATACCTTGAGGCTTCTTACCAGTCAATTTAAAAAGTAATACAATGGGCAAAAATATCTCAAATGGAGAAACCAGAAAGTAAGTTATAAAAGTAGTCAAAATATTAGTTGTAAATACTCAATTTTATTAGTATTCTAATAAATGCATAATTAAACCAAATGTCTCAGCCCTAGAATTGTTAAAGTGGTCAAAAAACAAACAATAACCTAAAACTCACAATTGGCAAGAATGTGAGCAAGCAAAGCTTTTATCCACTGCTGAGAGAAGTATAAATTGTTGCTATCTGCAATTGTGCAATAGAATTGTCTGATGGTAGCTACCGAAGTTGAGCACAACCCTCTGTGAGCCAGCACGTCCTCTCCTGTATACTTATTGGACATGCTTACCTATTTGCCAAAAAAACAATAGGAAAGTCAACAGAGTAATTATATTTTTAATAGTCAAATATTTCAAACAATACAGTATTCACTAATTGAGGAATGGTTATATGAATGCAGTATACTAAAGCAATCAAATTAATGCATTATGGGAATGAGAATTAAATAATCTCAACTCTAATATAAGTGTGAATGAATCTCAAGGACATTATTTTGAGTGATGTTACATTTAAAAGAATGAATATGGTATGATTTTTATTTATATGAAGTCAAAAAAATTAGTACATGGTGCTAATATCAAGAAAGTGATTAGCTTATGAAATTGATTGTGACTGGAAAAAGATAGGGGAGAGATTCTAAGTTACTGGTTAGCCCTATTTTGTTATCATTGTTGCTCTAGGTACTATTAAATGAATGTTTTCAGTTTGTGAATATTCATAGTGCTTGGCAGTAGGATTTGATGGCATTTTGGTATGTATTTTATCTATTAAAATGTATAAAAATGTTAAAAAAGTAAATTCATTTTCTGATTATAAAAATTATTGTTTGTATAACTCATAGAATTTGAATTATGTAGCTTTTATTTTACTGAATGGAAAATGAACTTTTATTTTCATTGTACTTCAGTTTTCCAAGGCCTTCTTTTGAGAGAAGGTACAGTATCTACTTGTCACTCATAGGAAAGTGGGAAAATGTTGTAATCTTTCCCATAGTGCAGTTCCTCATAAAGAAAATTTGGATAAAGTATTCACAAAGGAATATTTGGGAATTTAGAAAATGTATGAAAAGTTGTGTAAAAATCATAATGCAAACATTCAATTCACATTATTTGATTGTTCTTACTACCTATACAAATTCCAAAGGACATTCACACAATAAAGTAGGTAGATTTCCATATCATTAATAAAGTTAAGGATAAATAAAAAGGACTGAATATCATATTTTTAGTCGATCTATTTTGGTAGCATTTGTCATCACAAGAATTGCTTCCTCTTATGTTCTCAGGACACAAGGCAAGCTGTCAATCTACCACTCCACTCATCACATAGACCTGTGAGACACTGCTAGTGGTGAATATTATTTATGTTTGTCATGGGCTATAAACCACCCAGTTCTAAGACAAATACATCTCCTAAAGACTTAAAATTGTCAGACAGATATTTGCTTTTAAAATTGTTAAGAAGTATATTAAAATCTAGTGCTATTTTTTATCTGGGGTTTATACAGTACTAAAACTGATGCATTCTTGATTGTGAGTTTCTTTTTGGAGATTAAATGATAGACTTAACCATTCCCAAGCCTCACACATCTCCAATATCCAAACCAGACTTAGTCTTTATAAAAGACTAAGAGAGAGCAGCAATTTCTATTACATTTTATGCCATCCCAAATCAGCTTCTATCTGGATTTTATAATATTAACTAAAGACTGTGAAAAATCATAATTATTATTTTTAGTTTGAGACTAATGTTGTATATATTAAGGTGCTTATGTGTCAGATAAAATAGAGACACCACTGTCACAAGGATGTAAGGCAGCTTCTATAAGGAGAGATTGGCTCATATGATGGTCATCAAGGAAAAGTTGACTTCAGCCTTGCAACTACAAGGAAATGAATTCTGACAACCAGTGAACTTGAAAGAACCAAACCCCTAGTCATATCTTGATTTCAATCCAGTGAGACTTAAGCAGAGAATTTTTTATGCTTTGCCAGATTTCTGACCTACAGAACTGTGCTAACATATGGGTGTTGTTCCAAACCACTAAGCTTGTACAAAATTGCTATGAAGCAATGGAAAACTAATACATCAGAGTAAAGGCTTCTACATACATGAAACATGTCCTCTGTACTATTTGATATAGTAAATAAATATTTAGTAGTATTAACAGATTGAAAATATTCTATAAAATGATTACTTAGAGAAGACATAAAATGAAGGGGATTATTACTTTTCAATAAATTCAATATTTTATAATTGATTTGGAGTCATAGGAAAATTATAATGATGGCACATATGTTGTTGTATACCCCCACTCAGATTCCCTTGTTATCATCTTACATTAGTATAATACATTTGTCACAATATAGGAACTGACTCCAGTACATTATTATTAACTAAATCCAATGCTATTGAGTTTTCACTAGTAATGTTCTTTTACTGTTCCAAGATCCCATCCAGACTACCACATTAAATTCAATCATCAGGTTTCCACAGTCTTCTTCTTTCATAGTATTCATAGTTCCTCAAATGTTATTTCATGAGAGTTTAAAGGAGTAATGTTAAGGTAGAACATTGTGGAAAGGCAAAACTGGAGAAATTGCAAAGGTCAGTGTTTTTCATAAGTTTGGGGAGAGAGAAGGGGAAACATGGCACACAAGAGATTTTTAGGATGGCGAAAATTCAATATGTACTTCCAGTGTTTAGCTTTCCCTTATTTCTTTTCTTTATGGTTTCTTTCCCAATTCTCCATTACATGTATTGTTGTCAGGAGGGTCTTCCTAGCTCACTTTTCTGGAAAGAACATGTCCTTATTTCATGTGGCCTCATTTCTTTGTTAGTATAGGAATAAAGAATGATAGGTAGCATTTACGTGAATGTTTTTAGTACAAATTTTGTTTTGTAGTGCTGGAAATCAAATTGAGGACCTTGAGCATTCTTCAGAAACATTTTACTACTGAGTTATATCTGCAGCCCCAACACAATCTTTATTATGAGTTGTTATTATCAGTAAACACATATATTAAAAACTGTATGATCTTGCTTCAAAGGCACTATGCTTTTAGTTCTCCCAAAAACTCATTGTATTAGGTAGTATGATTAGTCCCATTTTACATATGAGGGAATTGAGGCAGCAAGAGATTAAGTAATTTGTCTGAGGTAACATGTTATATGAAAGTGCCAAGAGGATTAGCCCAAGATTCTTTCCTAAGTCATTATGTGAAACTGTTGCTTATGACTCTTAATAGTAAATCTAGCTCAGCACAACCTACATGCCTGTTTTAGAGACATGTGTGACATGGAAGCCTGAGCTACAATAGAACAGATTCTCAGACAACTTACTGCATTTTTTCCCTCTTGTGGATTTCTGGTTTCCTCACACAGTAATCAATCATTCCTCTTCTTTGTAGATCTCCAGAATGTGATACTATCATGTATTTTTATGTTCTTTGTATTCATCTGTTTAAGTTTTGCTTGAGAAAATATATATGCTTTTTTCAATCAAATTTTTCCCAGAGGTACTTACTAACTAAACTTGTTATATGTCTCACAACATATCACCTCCTTGTATTCCCACTAAACATAATAACAAAAATGGTAAATGTGCATAGCAAATAAGCTAGGAAGAGTATTATAAAACATTTAGACCTATTATAGAGGATCCTAGAATGTGACAAATTTTAAAATGAGTAGTTATTTAAGCATGTGACTATCATTAGTGTCATTATTTTCCATTTCTTTCCAAAATGCATATAGCATTCCTTGGGGCTAGAAATTAGTTTCTTTTTAAATAGACATCTCTGCTGTGCTGTGGATTGTTTTGTGTAGCTCTGTGGCCTTGGTGGAATGCTTTGTAGTTTTAATCTTGTACCATGTCTATTTTAGTGATAAAGTCAGCTTTAACTGAATGCATGGCACAGCTTGCCCTTCATGGCTGTGTGATTCAGGGGTTTGTCTTGTTTTAGTAAAACCCATCTTGCCTGGTGTCTCTAATATACACATTTGTGGAAGCAGCCGGTAATTAATGTTATTGATGATGCTCATTTACTTTGAATCTTTCCACCAAGTTCTTTGATAAAGCAGAATGGGCTTTCACATGAGAACTCTAGAGAAATCACATAATATTCCTTTTCACAATTTATTACTACTTCATACTACCTCTAGAAAATGTCATTTTCTCTTTTAAACAGATGCTAAGGTCACAGTACACATGCCTTTTATTCACTGTGAGAAAGGGTGATGAATGTTTTCAAGGCAAGCTTTCATGTCCCTCATGGTTAACATTTTTAATTGCTCAATTTGTCAAGGAAGATAGTAAAGTTTTTCAAGAAGAAATCAAATTAGGATGAAGAAACCATTTTAAGAGGTATTGTGTATTAATTCACAATTGATAAATAATATATGTTGAAAGATTATAAGAAATTGTTCTGATTCTAAACTGGAAGCACCTTAAGTTGTTGATTGTAGGGTTTGTGTTAAACCAAGTCCACAATAAAATGCAAATCTAACAGGTGTGATCACTTAAAGAAATTCAGTTCACAGTCTCATACAAAGCACAGAATACTTGCACAGCACAAGTATTTAACAAATACACATATTTTGGTTGCCATATACTTTATTAGTATACTAAATAGACTATCTTAATTCCTTTCCAAAAGTATTTTCCATATGTTGCTTCAGTGTTACAATTCTATGCAAAACGTATCCTCCCCCCAAAAAATCCTACATAAATTTAGACATTATACAATGCCACACTTTGTATAGTCAAATATCATAGCAGAAATGTTAGTGAAATTTATTTTTCTGAGGATGATCCTACATTTAAACTGCATCTTAATATTCATGTTGCTCTTTAGAATTTAACTCTTTAGGATACTCCTATTAATTCTATAGAACAAAGTATAAATCATTAAAAATTGGTATGAATTGATTAGAAAATGTATGTAATTGCATAATAATATTAAGATATTAAAACTCGGGCTGGGGAGATAGCTCAGCTGGTAGAGTGCTTGCCTTGCAAGTGCAAGGCCCTAAGTTCGATTCCCAGTACGGCAAAAAAAAAAAAAAAAGAGACTAAAACTTTTTCTTACTGGAATTATTTTTATAAACACATATAGGAGGCATAAAAATGAAAACCCCAACTGTCTTTTGCAGGTGTGAAAGAAGTAATACACATAAAGGCATAACAAATTATTTTTAAGTGCTTTGTATGGCATTTCATAAATCGTAATTAATAATAGTCATTTATTTTCTTTAAAAATCGACACAATTTTCACTCATTATTACTTTTATTATTTATCATAAAATTAAATTAATTATACTCATATGTTTTATTATGATGTTGTGTTTTATATCCTGCATGAACTGAGAGAACCTCTGAAATTCTTGTGAAAAATTATGAACTTACAATAAGAAATATAGTACCAACCAAGATGATTAGAATGGGAATGTGATAAAGATATGGGAAAAAACAGACAAATGAAAAGTTTATAGGTATAAGTTAATATAAGATTGCCAATCATTGGCTAAAAATTGCAGATATACAAATTCAGCTACTCAGTGGAGAGTGTGAGCATATATATATATATATATATATATATAAAATATATAGATTCTTTGTATTCATGTTTAAGTTTTGCATGAGAAAATATATATGCTTTTTTAAATTCAAGTATATGCATTTATATAATCTATATACACACACACATATATACATATGTATATATGCCCACATATATGTATATGCATGTAAATATTGGTATATATACATATATGTATAAATTTATAAAGAGTATGAGTTTCTGTTGAATATCTGTAATTAGAGAAAACCACATTCACTAACATTAACATTAACACTAACATTCATCTAACATTTATTAATACTATTTGTATCAGTTTCTGGGCAGTAGATATAATAATTAAATAAAGTGATCTATTCTCCAGGTTTTATATAGAAGATGGAGGACTTGATGGCTTTGGGAGAAAAGCACATTTTAGTAGAACAAGAGAAAACCTGATACCATGTAGAAGGTAGAAGCTAGGAGATAAGATTTTGGAAAGTAACCAAATTAGTGAGTTCAGTATGACAAAGGAATTGGTATTGACCTATATTCATTCATGTAGCAATTACTGAGCTACTATTATTTTCAAGTTTCTTTGATGGATTCGATATGCACATTCATCATTAAGTACCTGCTATCATGGAGCAGACAGTGGAGATTTTGTGAAGATATGTAAACAAGAACATGTAAATCAGTCAATTAGATTGTCTGGCTTTCTCTCCATTGAAATCATATACACTAAGTTAACAATGCCCCTGAACTTCAAACAACAAGCATCTTGATGAATCTGTCAATACTTATGATAATTGACAAGTACATATCTCTTCTACAAAGCCAGGTTAATTAAACACTATACCCTACTCCAATGCCACACAACAATCATATACAAGTTGATTTTCATCCTGTTCTCATTCTGAACATCTTTTCCTAAGAAACACCTGCTTTGGCTATTTCCTCCCCATTTTACTCCTTCCTGTTTTCATTCTTCTTAGCAAATTCCTCCCATTATCAGATTTTGAATAATCTGACACACTGCAGATTTTCCTGGTGATATTTTTTATCTTTTGAAGAAATACCCCAAAATCCTAATAAAATTAGGTAAAATTATGATGCTACATAATAAATATGTTTTAGTAATTGGTTGCTATAACAAAATGCCACAGACTGGCAGTTTCTAAACAATAGCAATTTATGTTTCATTGTTCTGGAGGCTGGAAGCCAGGACTCTAGCGTATCTGGTTCTGATGAAGGCCTGCTTCTGATTTGCAGACTGCTCATTACTTCTTCTTCCTTCTTCCTCCTTTTCCCCTCCTCCTTCCCCCTTTCTCTTTCCCTCCTTCTCCTCTTCCTCCTCCTCCTCCTCTCAAGGTAGAAAGAGGGTAAGAGCAGTTCTCTCTGTGGTCCCTTTAATAAAGGCGATAATCTGATTCATGAGGACACCATTCTCGTGACTTAAGTACCTCCAAAAACATACCTCCTAATACCACCACATTGGGGAATAGAACTTAAACATGATTATAAACATTCAGTCTATAACAGCATGAGTCAAACGTTTTATTCAATCTGTTAATGAGATGTCAAAATAGTTTTCATAACAAGTAAGATCATTATTTTCATGTAAATTTAAAATGACTATGTTACAAATATTTGATTTAACTTTAATGTTAAAAGGGAGGATAGTAGAGTAGAGGAAAACGATGGTGAGGGGAGAGAAAGAAAGGAACTGGGGAATGAAACTGACCAAATTATGCTATGTGCGTATGTGAAACATCAAAATGAATTCCACCTTTATGTATGCTTATAATGCGCCAATTAGTAAAATAGAAAGCACACTAGTAGAGGAAAGGGAACATGGAGAGGGAGTAGGGGAAGGAAAGAGGAAGTACTGGGGAAGAAAACTGAGCAAATTATGTTGTGCACCTTAGTAAATATGCCACAATTAATCTCACTATTTTGTACGATTATAATAAACCAAAAAAAAATTAAAATATTTTATGACTCATTCAAAGTACATTTTGAAAAATCAGGATATCTATAGATAATATTATTGAATTAGATCCAATGCTTATTAATTCCTAACACACAAAAAGATTACTTTTCAGGGACACTTCTTCACTAAGTAAATAGTGAACCAACTAAGGCCATTTCCTTAGATGACCTGCTGATGCTGTTCACGTCTGCATAGCATCAATAGGAAAGAACACAACACAGATTATTGCTGTATTTTAAAATTTCAGTTAAGCTTTAAGACACATCTAAATTTATACTTACCTATTTGAGCCCTGTGTGGGAAATATACTTCCCAGTGAAACTCTGCCTAACACTTCATTTCAGAGTACCAGCCTACTCACTTATTTTTATCCTTATCTCATTAACTCTGATTTGCTATCAGTGCTACACATTTCCACTAGAAATTAAATTCCTTTAGTGAAAAATGAAAAATTTCGTTTACTCTTGATTAGTCTCCAAATATTTTCAATAATTAGTCTTTCCTTCAGATTTAACTGATAGTCTTAAACGATAAAAAAATTACCAAGTTTTCAAAATAATAATTTGTACATTTATTTTATATGCATGCATCAAACAGGCAACCTATTTCTCAACATCAGATTAATTGCTCAGTAAGTTTATAGATGGCCTCCAAATTAAGTGGAAGATAAAATTCATACTGACTTTTGATAATGACTGTTATGAAGGTATCTTACATTTCAAACTGTGATCGGATAAGAGATACTATTGGCAATGATTTTTCTTGGTTAGGTTTTCATTTGACTGATTTTTATAGTTTATTTTAAACTTTGCCAGTGGCTTAAGTTTATTTTTTCCTAATATATATTTCAAAACAGGAAAGCTCCTTGACTATAAAATTGGTTTCAAATAAATAAGATTCCTTTTATATTGAAAATCATGTCATGTAAGTTATCTAGTAAGAGACAATATGATTTTGAGAAAATAGCATGAACTCTAGGATTCGACAGACCAGCATTTTCATTCCTACAACATGATCCATTTTTGAATCAACTTTAATCACTGAATACCAAACACTTCTCTGAAATGGGAGAGAATTTTGTGACACAAAACTAATTACTGTTAGTTCCACAAATCTATAATAACGTTTTTGTTTTTTCTTTGATTTCTATTAACTGATCCTCTTGTCTTCCTGCTCTTATTTTCTTTGCTGAAATTAAACCATAGTACTCTTCTGTACTGACACTAGACTATCAAGTGTGTCATATTGACATTACCAGTAGATATGATTTTTCTGTCATAGAATACTTTGTGCACTTCTCTTAACCAGATTTTTGTTCCTTTTTACATTATAAAATTGAAATAAATGTCCTTTTAATAACTTTTTAAAAATTCTTTATTCATTTTTAAATTTTTTACAGACCTCATTTTGATTCATTATACACAAATGGGGTACATCATTTTGTTTCTATGGTTGTGCACGATGTAGATTCATACCATTCGTGTAATCGTACATGTACATAGGGTAATGATGTAAAAAGGGATATTCTTTCTTATTCTAGTAAAGATGTAGCAGAATGATTGTACAAGACAAATTAAAAATTGAGATTTTTTTAAAGGTAGAAGAAATCAGATCATGCAAATGTTTAAAGTCAGTAGAGCATGAGCAGTAGTTGAACTCTACATATATTTTAGATCCTCCATATAGCTTGAATGCTGATTGCTTATATCAGATGTGAAAAAATATCTCCATAAGATGTTGACTCAATAAACAACAACTAAAAACCCCCACAAAATCCATTTGTTAGCCCAGGAAAGATTAATACATGAGCAGGTTTAAAGGAAGAACTGTTCAATTTCTTACATATTAGGCATGTTGCAAATCATTTTTCAAGTTCAAATGACTCTTTCGTCATCCCCAATTTGCTTTTGTGTCAATATGGTGAATATAAAAAAATAAAACTCTTAGATTAGAACAGGAACGTTAAATTGTAGGACTTCAAAAATAATGAATATAAAGGAAACCATACATAAGCTCATAAAAGTCAATCTTCTGAAATTCAAAATGAAAAGAAAATCTTGAAAGAAGTGAAGAAAAATACATAGTACATAAAAGTCCTGTTTTAAGAGTGTTAACTCTAGCTAATTATAAAAATGAAGTAAAATTTATTCTTTAATCAATAATGCCAACAATTTGAATGTAATGTAAATAATTATAACAAGACAACAAATTAAGGCATTAACATGGAATATCAATCTGATTAAAACAAAAATGATAAGAATGTGGAAATTAAGAGGTAAAAAAACCATCACATCCACAGAAAAAATCAGATGAGAGAAATATAAAACAATGAAAAAACCACACCCAAATGCAATTATACTATTTTTACAGTAAATTTAAAGTGTGCTAAGTATTCCTATAAAAATAAAAACATATTGGATTGAATAGAAAATAAATTCTATTGTCCAAAAAAGAAAAAAAATTAATGAAAAGTGCCATAAAAATGAAATTAAAAAGAATAAAGATATTTTATATAAAAGAAAAAATATGAATAAGAATCATACACTATTAATAAAACTAATTCTATCAATGTTTATTTGTCAAACATTCCAAACAAAACAGAATAAAAATAACAATAGAAAATTAATTTTCAAAGGATATGACCAAGAAGCAATTCATATATCAGCAGTGCTTCAGAAAAATAAGAAACCACATAATTTGATGTGAGCTGCAAGAAGAAACATTTCATTAAAAAATTCATTTCTTTTAAAACATTAAACTGCTTATCTATATTTATTATAAAAGTAAGTAATATTAGTGTTATAGTGAAATATCATTAGATCCATTTTTTAATTTGAAACAAATTAAAAAGTCAGGAGGGGCATGGTGGTACACGCCTGTAATCCCAGCTATTCGGGAGACTGAGGCAGGAAGTAGCAAGTCAAAGCCAGTCTCAGCAATAGTAAGGCTCTAAGCAACTCAGGGAGACCCTGTCTCTAAATAAAATACAAAATAGGGCTGGGGATGTGGTTCAGTGGTCCGGGGCCCCTGAGTTCAATCCCTGGTACTTCTCCCCAAAATAAGATACTATGGTGAATAAAACAGCATTCCCCTAGGATACCTGGACCAAGAGGCAAGGCAGGGAAAGTGACATGGAGCAAGTAATTTTACAGTAAGTTTCTAATGTGGCCAGTTATAGCACAGCTGGGAGGACAAAGTAACCTTGTCAATGACATAATTTTTAATACTTATAAAATAAACAGAAGCAGCTGTACAAGACAAATAATATTGTACTGATCAATATAAGGCATAAAATCCTCTCCACTATTCTATAGATAGAACCCTATGAAATTTAATGAATGACAACATTATAATATCTTTATAGTAGATAATATTCCATATGAGTACCAAAAATGTTGATTTTTCCAGAGCGGTCTAATGACAGACTACGGATGTTACTCTGGGCCATTAATTTTTTTATATGGCTCAAAGAGGACAAAAATCAATGCCTTAGAATAGAGTTCTGCTCTGGTTCTAGTGTGATCTATACCTTTGAATTTGATAAGTATATGAAATGAATTCATTTCCTGGACTAGTTTTACCCTGGTCTGGATTTCATTTATATTGACAAATGTGGGATCAATAAAAATTTACAAAGTTATAATTAAGTCTAAAATTAGTAGGGGAATTTTAGATTTGGTTAGGAAAGCATAATTAGCAAAGCAGTCTTACTCACAACTGGGACAAAATGGGACGTGGGGAGGAAATGACACAATCTTTTGAAAGATTCCCAAGAAACTGGTTGAAGACAGCCCACAGTGACCAGTGACCACAACAGAAAGCATTAATGGAACATCTAAAATAAATTACTTTCTCTAATACCCATTACAGAAAATGGATAATCATAGTGAAAAAAATATATTAGGAAAGGAGATAGAATGGAGAATACTACAATATTTAGAAGTGGGGTAGGTGTGAGAAATTGATATGGAACAGAATTGTTTACCTTTTATATTTAGCTTTTCCAGCTAATACGGAGAGATCCATCTGTTAGACCAATAAGCTAGCTAGGACATAAACTGATTCCCACAGTTTTCAAGTTTCAAAATTTAGTCATAAAGAAGACAACTTATAATAATAACGATTTGGAGCAATTTATGAAGTTTACCTGAGACAATAATAAATGCATATATATGTATATGTCTCTATTTTTATATCTATAAATCTATATATCTATGTAATCTCTCTCTCTCTCTCTCTCTCTCTCAGAGAGAGATCTGAATTGTTGTTCTACCTAGGTATTAAACGTATGAAACAAATGTATCTCTATCTCTCCTGTTGTAGGTTGCAACTAATTCTTGGTAAATGATAGTGGTAACCATGTACATTGAGATAATCCTTAGTTATATTTAAGTTCACTCTTTTTTATGTGTGTTTGTATTTGCTTTGTTTTGTTTTGTCTGATTCAATGTTATGCTACTAGCTTTGCAAAATGAATTGTTTTTCAATGCTAATTTTCTTTCCTCATGGTTATTGCCATTCCATGGAAAATTCTTAAATTATAGTTGAACTTAAAGAAAAGTAATAGCCCTTTGCTTTAATAATTTGTACTGAAGAATCTATGATCTTCTGAATATGAAATTAAAAACTTTGCTTGAGTTGATAATAGTTTTATGCTGTGTATGTATTGATTAAACCAGTAATATATGTTCATTAAAAGAATCATAAAAATATGTCAAAATATAAAGTATCAAATATTAAATTACCTAGTGTTAATGTACTTTTTTCTTTAATGTATTACCTAGAGATAAAGGACTTTTCTACATCCTTTATCTGAATATCAATGAATACAAATCGGCATATTACATGGGAGTATTTTTTTTTTTGATTCATTGTACATAAATGGGGTATAACTATTGTTTCTCTGGTAGTACCCGAAGTAGATTCATACCATTTGTGTAATCATACATGTACATAGAGTAATGATATTTGTCTCACTCTATTATCCTTCCTTCTCCCCTCCCCCTCCCCACCCCTCATTTCCCTCGACACAATTCATCCTTCTTCCATTCTTCCCTTACCTCCTCCCCAACCAATTATGTATCAACATTCACTTATCAGAGAAATCATTTGGCCTTTGGTTTTGGGGATTGGCTTATTTCACTTAGCATGATATTCTCCAACTCCATCCATTTACCTACAAATGCCATAATTTTATTCTTCTTTATGGCTGAATAATATTCCATTGCGTATATATACCACATACACTTCAGAAAAATTTTGGCTCACCCCAATTAGAATGCCTATTATCAAGAATACAAGCAAGAATAGGTGTTGGCGAGAATGTGGGGAAAAAGGTACACTCATACATTGCTGGTGGTGTTGCAAATTGGTGCAGCCACTCTGGAAAGTAGTGTGGAGATTCCTTAGAAAACTTGGAATGACCCAGCTATCCCATTCCGTGGCCTATACCCAAAGGACTTAAAATCAGCATAGTATAGTGACACAGCTACATCAGTGTTTCTAGCAGCTCAATTCACAATAGCCAGACTGTGGAACATGGGAATTTTTTTTTTTTTTTTTTTTTTGCAGTGCTGGGGATTGAACCCAGGGCCTTGTGCTTGCAAGGTGAGCACTCTACCAAGTGAGCTATCTCCCCAGCCTGGGAATACTTTTAAGTAACAAGTTAGCCACAAATGTAGATGCTTGAAATAATACATTTATTACCTCCTTGTTTAAGGGGTTCAGCAATTCTGTTGCAATTTAGCTGGATCCTTCTCACGTAGGGTTTCTCAGAAGGCTGCACTTCAGGTTTTGACCAAGGCCTCCTTCATCTCAAGGCTCGCTTAAAGGAGGATCTGCTATCACATTTTCTCTCCCATGTCTATTGACTAGTCATGTAAGTTCCCAGACACATGGGTCAGTTCTTAGAAGAACTCATAGCAAGGAAATTCAAGCAAAAGAATGTCAGAGAGAAAGAAAGAGTCTTAGTTGGAGCAATTTCCTTCTTTTAACTTAATTTTGGAAGTGACATCCATAGTTTTGTCTTATTCTCGTTATTCGGAGTGGGTCACTAGTTCCTGTGTGAATGCCAATAGGCAGAAAAGTTGGCAGTCATCATGGAGGTTGCTGACCTCAGAATTTTTCTCTCTGGCAGTATATATGGCATATTCTGTAGATGACATTTATTACCAAACAGCATTTCCCAGTCCATCTCCTTCTCTTATTTGCCTCAATCAAAAGCTCTAAAAACTGGCAGGTTGTGATGGCATACACCTCTAATCCCTCAGAGGCAGAGGCAGGAGGATTTCAAGTTTGAAGATAGCATAGGCATTTGAGCTAGATCTCCCCAAACATAAGACTGGCAATGTATTTTGTGGTAGTGTATCCCTGTGTCTAATCCTCAGTACAGATTTTAAAATTATAAAAACTAAGCATTTACAGTTGGATGTGTCAATGTTGCAGCTTCAGTCTCTGACCTGTGGGTAGAATTCTACTTAAGGATTCTAGGAAAGCTTTTGTCTGTCTTGTACAAGGTGAAATAGGTACATTTATCTCCCCCTGTGCCTTTTTTTACCTTTTAAAAGTGTGCATTAATAAAATAAGCATGAAATGATAATGAAATGTGTGATAAAAATAAATCCCACACACTAAAACAGGAAGTCTGAAAATTGGAGTAGGTCTGAAAGAGCCAATATCTATAAAACTCATCATTGATGAGGTGAAGGAATTCAATGACCCATTCCTGGATAAGTAAGTTGTTGGGACTAATGACACATTAACTAACTCAGGCTGACTTCTTACTCCCTAGCGAGTGAGCAAGATCAAGGCCTCAAAGGCAGTTTCAATAGTTAATGATTATAAATTGGACCACCATCAGGGATTGGTTAACAACAGTTCTGCGAATGTGATCAGCTGGTGCTTGCCATATAGTCCTATGGGACTCTCGCCTGCGTGAACTCCCTGTGCCTTGCTGACCTTTAAGCTGATTAGTTCCCTCTTAGCCTCCACCCTACATAAAAGCTGTGTGACTTCCTCAATAAACAGTTCCTTCTGTGACTGGTCTGATTGTCCTCCTCCTGAAGGACTGGGAGTGGGCGGTCAGTCAGCCCTACCTATTCCGGTCTGACCTTGTTGGGGAGTGTCCCCTTCCCTTGTTGCTGGTCGAGAAGAGCAAGGGGGCTAAAGACTTCGACAGTCAGTAAAACAAACCCCTTTATGTTTTTTTTTTTTTTTTTTTTTTTCCCCATTACTTGCAAATGGCCTTTCCAACTGTGAGAAACAGTTGCTCTCTTGCTCAGACCCGAAGAATGGATTCAGACACAGAGTGCAGTTCTGAAGTGAGATTTTTATGTCAGCTTTGTGAGAATAGGTGGCTGGTGTTCAGACATACCCAGAATGGTTACAATCAGTATTTTATCCGCTAGTGCACAAGGTCATTCCCCGGATCCTCATTGACTGAGTACTATGGGGTGCACAATCTTCCCTGACTCTCAGGTTTTACCCTCTCCTACTGGATAATTTAAACAAATGCATTTTAAATTATCTCCATCTCCCTTTGTTCTCTTGTGGCTGGAAGGCCTTCTTGGGGTGAGTGAAGTCTGGCACTTATACAGTTCTGATTTCTTTACCCAAGTTTCAGGTTGACCCCTTCCCACCACTTCCTGTTTGTCAAGGTGTTGCTCAGGTGTGTGAACTTTGAATCTGCTACATTTATAGGCTGTTATGTTATTGTGTGAGTTAATTACTGGTAACGTCTCTGTTCTTTTTCCCTTCCAGCTATTTTTCTTATAGTCCCAGTAATTTTACATTTAAAGCTAAATGTTGTCTTTTGAAAATGGACTACCAGATTAAATTTCTCATGAAAATGGATAAAAAAAAACATAAAAATTCAAGTCAAACTACCAAAAATATCTTCCAAGTGTATTTTTTAATCAACAATATCATTTTTAATCAACGATATCATATTCTTGCCAATATCATTTTAATTAGGTTTAAATGTTTTTTTCTCATTAAAATGATGCATCATGATATATGATCTTGTTGTGTCCTGTGTAGATATCAACTTTGTTAGCAATAAAATTCTTGTAACTTAATCATTACTAATACCCTGAACAATATAACTGGTATAAATGTTTAGAGTGGCATTACTGGGTCAACAGATAGCAATATTTTTAAGTTTTTGTTTCATTATTTTAGTCAACACATTGACTGATGGTTAAGGAGAAACTATGTGCCTGCTTACACTCACTATGATTGTAAGTAAAAGTGTCTTTTCACAGTGCATTGTAGTAGAATTGTTAGTTTTTGATGTTCTTATCAATGTAAAATATTGGACTTTGCATATTTTTATGTTAATTTTTATAAAATTTATCTCTTCATATTCCTTGAGTATCTCTAATTCAGAGGATACCACTCTGAATTTCTTATAATATATCATTATGTGTTATAGAGAATGATATGTATGTTGGAATATGATTTGTCTTTGTTGTTTGTATCTACATTATATATATATATATATATTATATAAATATCTTTGAAAGTAGAGATTTTAAGTATTTTTTTGCAACCAAGCATGGAATTTTTAGCATATATGACTTCAAATATGGATTTCATTTTTAAAAATACAAATTATCTGGATGTCTAAATTAATTTTGAAAATCAAAAACTTTATAATTTATTATATATTTTCCAATAGAAAATTTTGATGAATTCAGATTTGACTCTGGCATAAAGTATGAAGCATTGGTCTATTTTTTGTTTTCAAAAGTTCAGTGAATTATATAAGCAGTCAAATAAACAATCTACCACCATTATGCAATAATACAATTAAAGTAGTATATTTTTCCCCATCAATATATCTACACATGAAAAATTTATCTACCTCTGTAAGTGTAGTAATGTTTTTTATGTTGATATTTTAACACTATCCTGTTAATTGAATAGAATGTCTTTCCTGAGATAATAAGCATGGTTTTCATCTAATTAGTTTCAATTGATTAAAATACTATTTTATCTAGTCAGAAACTAGATATATTTCTCCCATTTATTCAAATTTTGTGTTGCCCTATAGTTGTTCAGAATAATTTATTTTATTATTTTCAGATAAAGTTAGTGGTTTGTGAATATGCCATCATATTGTTATTAATAATTGTTTTTTCTTTTGACTTGCTAAGATTTTCATTATTATTAAATAAAGCAACATGTACATGACTAAACAATTGTCATCATGTTGCAGTAGGTACTTGTCATAGTCCTATATTTTGTTTTAATTGCATTGGTTTGAACACAACAAAATGTCAGTGTATATTATTATCTCCCTCAGAATTTTCATTATAATCACTTTAATATTTAACAATTAAGTTCCTGAATGGTTGCAGATTACTATCTTAGGACATATTTAAGAATTATTTTTCTATTTTAATGAGAGTTTTAGTCATGCTTGTGAATTTACTCTTAATCAATTTTTATTATCAGCTAACTATATTTGCATTTAATTATTTGATATTTTACCCTTTCTATGGTCCTATTTAAATAATATATGTTGTATTAAATTTTCTCATTCAAACTATTTCTACTTATTGAAAGGCATTTTCTTTCTTCTATTCCACTTTTTGAGATAATTTTCTTTTCACTAGAATTTATTGTCATATATAGCTACATATTTCAGAACCAAGGTGGTTCTGTTTATTTATTTGCATTTTTGTTTGTTTTGCTTGTGCAAGTAAGATTTTAGATTTTTATGAAAGCCAGTGTGGAGCACTTGCATAATTTTGATGCTCTTTAAAAAATATCTGTTGATATATATATATATATATATATGTGTGTGTGTGTGTGTGTGTGTGTGTTTATTAAAAGCATACTAGGGATGTTCAACAATAGAAAACAGATACTTGTAATTCCCTTCACCAATAAATAAAATGAGATATTTTATGTCAATGTCTCAAACAATTTAATTAAAAAGATGAAGTACTGTGCAAAACTGTATAAGAACTAAAGGGTACTTACAGGGTGAATACCAGTTTCCTTCCTTGTTAGCAGAGGAAATAACACAGTACACTGTGAAAGAGAACAAATCTATCTGCACTTTCTTTGGCCCTGCCACATCTCACCTCATGGTGGATGGTTAAATGCAAAATGTTCATATTATCTCCAACAGAAGCTCTCTTGATCTGGATAGAATTAGATGAGAGATTTTCTCTTAGACACATCCTCCAAAATTATAACAATATCAGTCTACCCTAAGACTGCCATCCTCCCCTGACCCTGGTGCCTCACCAGGAATATAGGGAAATTGCAACACATGGACATTGGGTATACCCATGAGATTTGATTGGTTGTCACCCTGGAGGAGGAAAGCAATGGGCTTGCAAATTGTTGAGAAAGGTGGTCCTGGGATGGGTTTAAGGAATGTGAGGGATGTCATGGTTAGATCTGATTTTTGAACTGTCAATTCAGAATTATATTCTTAACTCTCCAATATCTACAAGGCCACATGCATATTAAAAACATGAATATGAATATTGATATCTTATCAAATGACTTTTCTTTCAGAGAGTCTTTGTAAGACAAAGAAAAACATATATACATGTATAAACGTGTACACATATGCTTGTATGAAATTGATCAATGCTTTTTAACTTTCAGGAAATTCAATGACATTCATTTAGCATCATATGAAGCCAAAAGGATACAGAAATACTTTCCATGCAATCTTTTTTGAATTCTTAGGAAAGACTCTAATAAGACTACTGTATTATATCTTCCTACTGAGAACCAAACATAAAGAAATTGTAAATCTAATGACTGAATAAACATACAAAAAAAATGGAATGAGTTCTCTTGTGGAAACATTGACAAGTATCTGATAATATCCCAATATGATGCACAGAAAAATATAACACTATTGGGAAAAAAAAAATTGTCTCCCCTTTCCCTTGAGAAAAAAGTAAAAAAACAATTCTTGTGACCTTTGTCAGCTGGAAAAGGAATGTGAAATATAGCTGAGAAGGTGTCAAAAGTTTTAAGCATGTCTTTAATCATAAATAAGATAACTAAGCTATTTGGTTAAGACCTAATATATTCGGAGGGAGAAGAACACAGATATATAGAACTATCTTGTTGAGATGTGAACTTTGATTCCTAGACCTTCCAGTGTTAGCCATCTTAGCCAAGGTGAGCCTTGTATTTAAAAGATTGGAAAGTAAGTTATGCTGCAGTAAAGGACCTTTGAGCATCTTATAAAAGTTATTATACTAAATAGAGTTGACTCTTCATCTTCGTAAACACTTGTATCATAGACTTATGCACATGTAAGGCATGTATACTTTATATATATTTGTATGGTCTATTTTTTCTCTCTCTCTATAAAGTGATATTTATATATATATAGTGAGAGAAAAATAAATGTATACATACACATACACACACACATATATATATAGTGAGAGAGAGGGGGTAACATAGAGGAATGTATATAAGAAAATATATGTTATTCAACAGTAAAATATAAATATGTAATTAATCAAGGAGATATACACAGTATTACATAATTAAAAATGAAGAATAATACATCATAATACAAGTGAAAGTTAAGTGTTGTATGATTCAAATTAAAATGGATAGTTTACATGCATTATAAATATCTTAGACTGACTCCATGCATCTTCGAGAACATGTTCTCTTTAATATTAGAATTTTAATAACCCTAGGATCAAATCTCATACATTTATAATACGTACAACCTTTTAACAAGCATACTTCCTCAAAACTCAAAACTGAGACAATTTTATAGTCATTTTGGTTTTCATTTCCTTAATATGACTGTCCCTGTAAATTCTCTGAAGCTCTTAAACTAGCTACCTCTAGCTTTCTTTCTTGTCATTACCTGAAATTCTTATGCAGGACATTGTGGTGCTGCATTTGTTATTTAAACCATGTATGGGCCCAGCTCCAGTGTACTGAAATGCAGCATTTAACCACTTACCGATGATTTGGGAGATGAATAAGGGAGCAAGCACAAATTAGAGAACAACTCACACTTGTTGCATAAATGCAAACTTCTTAGAGCTCCATGCCGCGGATCTATCTCTGGGTGTCCCATTGCAGAGCTGCTTCTCCTAGGGTCCTGCTCATCTACCTTTGAAGCAGGTTATCATTTCACCATGGAAGTACTCTAATAATATCCATTCTGAATAGTCCAGGTTAGGCCAAAAAAGGAATAAATTTCATTCTACTTCCTGTCTAAAGCTACCTCCTTTAGAAGTCTCCTCACAAATTATTAACTATGGTTGTCCCTAAAAAACCTGTTGAACATTTCCCATGTTTCCCATCTCCTAGGCACAGTTCATTTATCATTAGTACCAAGAAAATATTCTTCTGAAAACAAATTTTATCACAAAACAACTTACTTATAATACAGGCTACAGAATTTATCACATAAATGCAAACTTGTCTAGTTTTGCAACAACTCAACCAAATACAGTTCTGTAATTATAGCTTCCTCTCAAGGTTGAGAACAAGATGAGGCTTGCTCTTCTTTCTCTAGTTCTAGGTGGAGTGATTCTTTGCTCTTTTGCCTTTTGAGAAAGAATTTCTTCATCACAACTGTAAATATACCTCAGCAAGCATAGTTTATTTTTATAATATACATTTTATTTTTAAATGCTCTCAAACATACAGAAAATAACATAATTCAGTAAAGTTCTCATGCACTTTATACTCAATTTACAATGCTAAGTACATGTTATTTTTTAATAATATATTTGTCACAAGTAATAAAATGATATTCATATTATTAATATAGTCCATATGTTCTTTATATTTCTTTAGTTTTTATCTAATGCTCTTTTCTTATTTCAAGCTTTTACTAAGACTACCACTTACTTTTAGTCACCTACCTCTTAGACTCCTCTTGGACATGACAGTTTTGCAGATGTTGTTTGTTTAAGTTGAACTTGAGAGTTTTAAGAAAGGCTGTTCAATCATTTCATAAAATCCCTAAAATATTATTTATCTGATGCTTTTCTCATGATTATATCAGGATGTTATGGGTGTCTGGGAGAAAGACCACAGAATAAAGTGTCATCATGTCACCACATCATATGAAGGGTATGTTGACATTAATCTTGAGAGTTCAAGGTAGTTTTTACACATATTTATTGACTGGTTCCTCCCATTCCTTCCATACTTTACTTTTTTAAAGGAAGTCACTATGTGAAGTTCAAACTTTCAGGGTAGAAGTTATGCTCCTCTTTTTTGAAGATGGGTATCTGCATTCATTATTCAGAATACTTTTAGAGATTCATGTATGTTTCCTAAATTACTTACTTACTCAACCATTTATTTATATAAGAATGGACTCATATACACTTATTTTGTATATTATCAGACTGTACTACTTTAGTTATTTTATTTTTGCTCAAATTGTTCCAACTTTGGAAGTTGTCTTAAACTCCTATGTACCATTAATATATTCCCATACTTTTTTATGTATGGGTTTTTGAGAGTCTCCTTACTTTCCTACACTGAAATATTTTCTAGACTCATTTTTCATATTCTACAGTCCTTCCTAGAAATAACCTTTTCTCATAGAAATGCTGGTTACTTTCATTGGACATGGTCAGATAAACCAGCATCTGTGAACTAGGTATGCTGATTGCTGCTGAGGTACCATTACATCTAGGTTTTCCCAATAAAGCAGAAGGTAATACATGTATATATACTAATCTGCATGTACACATATCTGCAAATATTTCTGTATGTAATTGCATATATCTATATTAAGCTAAATATGAATACTGTCTTTAACTCTAACCAATTGCTATAAGGGTATTCTGGTAATTTTATCTTACTTATCTGCAACCTCCTATTCTATCAGTGGGAAATGTAGCCCTCAATATATGCCATTCATGTATTTAATTCTTCAGTTATAGTAAACATGTAGCATATTTTCAGAATTGCTAACACATAAAAACAGAAAACAACTCTATTAACTGGAGTAGAGCAATTATATGCAATTCCTTATGCCTTGAGCCTTTCAGATTCTATTTTTACTTAGGTTCATACTCTTTCCCCATACTCCTAACAATGATATTATTTCTTACATTTTGTACATTCAAATTCTCTTTTTTTCATATTTCAAATTTCATCTTTAGACCCCTTAACCTTCTAAATGACATTTTACAGTTTTTTATAAATTAAGGTTTGCCCTTTATGCTATATATTTATGGGTTTTGAGAAATGCATTAGTGTCATGTGTCCACCATTACAGTGACATACATAATAAGTTCACTGCTTAAAATGTTCTCCTGTGCTTTACATAATCAATCTTTTTTTGTCTATCTCAAATGTGTAGAAATGATTCATATACTTATCATCTCTCTAGTTTTGCATTTTCAAAGCATCAAATAAATGAAATCACAATATGTACCCTTTGCAGTTCTGCTCTTTTCATTTACCAACACACACTTAGGATTCCGTATGTCTTTGCATGAGTTAATAGCTTATTCCATTCTATTGATGAATAGTTTTCTATTATAAGAATGTTTGATAAGACATTTTCAGTTCTTCCAGTTTTTGGTGATTATGAATAAAGATGTTAGAAATGTTCATGCAGAGATATTTGTGTGGATGTAGGTTTTTAAATCCATTGGATAAATACTTATCAGCATGATTCCTAAATTATACATTAGGACTTCATAGGAAGCTTTCAAACTTTCTTCCAAAGTGGTTATAGCATTTTCAATTTCTACCAATAGTGAAAGAAAGTTGCTGTTGTCCTGCATCCTTGTCAGCAATTTTCTAGATTTGAAATTTCAGGGTTTTTAAAAAATTTTTTAGTTTGATATTATAATCATATAATTTATTTTCCCCACACAACATTCAGCTCAAGAATAGTGTTCCTTTCTTTGTTACTAAAAGAGATGTAGGTGTGAGAGTAATGATCTTTTGAGTGAAGTGGTTGTATATCATGGTTCTTAAAATATTTGGTGGCGTATCTCTATGAAAAGACCATGATTTGTTAATGAACAAAAATCCAAGCAAATATGCTAGTTTGTAAATAATAAATATGATATTATTCCTGCAATTTTAAAAAGTACATCTGTGTATATAATCCACTGTTAGAGAAAGGAGAGCCACTTAATCTTAGATATCACAGTTACTAAATATTCATTCCATTTTCTCAGTATTTCCATGTGTGGTATGATTGCCATTTGCCCCCAAAATGTGCACAGACTCAATCTCTTATAATAATATAATAAATTCTTAAGAGTTATGTATTAACCAACACATGGAATTATTTTCTATAAATAAGGAAGTAAAGCCTCTGGCACAGCACAATATCAAAAATAGCTTATTCTTCAATAAGATGTAATTAAGAAACTGATTATTATCTTTTTTAAGAAGAATACAGCAAATTATAAGCACTGATTTTTAGGATATTAGTAAAAAGGAAGAAAAATGGAATGTTTAGAAATTTTTTATTTACAATTATTTATAATTTTAAAACTGATTTTTCACATATATAAAATAATATTAAGAATAAGAGAAATTTCTATGTCTGAAATAAGATAACCCTGATCAGAGAGCAAAATAAATGATTAAAGAGTCTTTGGAATTAGCTCTGATTGGCAGGTAGTGCACAATTCCTTCTGTTAATGCTTATTTTGGCCATAATCATTACTGACAGCGAGGCCATGGGATATTCAGATCATCACACATTTCATCATCAACAGAAGACATCTGCAGAGCTGATAATATTGATATATCATGTACATATCATTAAATATCGAAGTATGAACTTCCCCAAGAAGGGAGCACTTAATTTCTCCTGAATCTAGTAAAACCTGGCTCCAAAAGAGAGTTAGTCAATACTTAAAATCATGTTTTCTCTTTTACCAAGATTTAGGTATGCGTGATGTGTCATTGGATGAGAAGATGGTAACAGATTTCATAGAATGGAACAAACCACCCAGGTTGAATTAGGTTGCTGATAAATTGATCTTTATCCTTATATTTTTAGGCTACCTGTAAGCTTAATATCACATAGGGGAAAATAAGAACATTTACTGATATGAACTGACAATTATGATGGAGTCCCTAAATTAGCTACACTGCATGAAAACATCCTGGTTAGTCCAGCTTGGCCACATTATTTTAGCGTATTTACAAACTTATCCTAAAAATATGAAATAAAGTAACACCAAATTCAGTTGAAAAGTTTTCCTTAGTGGTTAAAATATTGCATTATGATTACTCTTGAGTAAGTTAAGTACTTCCAAGATGAGTTATCAATTTTCAACTGGTTATTTAAGAACATTTTGATCCCAGCATGAGGAAGAAATATTAGCCCCTGAGATCTTCAACACGATGCTATATGTGTTTCCTTCACTTAGACAGACATAAATCCCAACATGACACCAGCATATTACATTTACTAAATTTCCCATGGGAGTGATTCAGATGTTCAACTTCAATAGTTATCTACATCTTCTAAAAATTGACTCATCCTTGGTAGGTTGAACTTGCTGACCAAATTACTAAGAAGTATTTTTAGAATGGTGATTCGTGATGGTGTTTTATTCTTTTGCCTTTGAGTTTTGACACTAACTTACATTTTTATATCTTTATGCTTCTTTAACAATTGTACTTAATTTTAAGTCAGAAGATATTTAATAGTCAATCCATATACATGGTATAAGAAATTCAATCAGTAAAATGGAATGTGGATTTAAAAATGTCTCCCCTCCATTGCCCTAATGTTGTAGGTATCTGTTCAAAAGAGACCATAATTCCTAAATTACTTCATATATTTCTACATAGTTATATATCATCTATGTGTGCACTTTTTTATTTTTTCCAACACAAATTTTAGATATTTTGTTACTCTTTTACATCTCTCTTTTATCCTACCCTTACTGACAAAGGAGAAACCAAATAAACACATAAGGAATGAGGGAAGTAGACTCCTAGACAGAAATAAAAATCTGCCCACTTATTTTCAACAAGATTATAGCATTTACTTTATGACTTTGTTATTTAATTAGTTATGAAAAATATATGAATTGCCATTACAAACCATGTATCAATAAAATATAATCATTTATATCCTTAAACACCTATATACAGGCATAAATTGATAACATAATCATGAAGTATGCTTATCATAAATTTAAATAAATATTACTAGACTATCATCTAATAAGTTTAAAAATATATATGTTCCTAATAAAATAAATAAAGCTGGGTGTTGTGGCACATGCCTGTAGTCCCAACTGGGAGGCTGTGAATGGAGGATTGCAAATTTAAGGCCAGCCTCAGCAAAATAGACCCTAAACAACATAGCGAGACCCTGGTTCAAAATAAAAAATAAGTTTCTGGGGAAATGATTCAGGGGTTAAACACCATGGAGTTCAATGCCCAGTATTCAAAATAAATAAAATAAAATAAAGTTAATCAATAAATTCTTCTTTTCATAGTATATTCTTTTTGTGGCATAAGGAAATTCCAAGGAATATTTTTAAATAAACTGTTAGTACATTCAAATAAGCATTCCGACATGCTCTAGTATACAGATGAGACTAAAATAATATGGGCTACAATTTCATGTGTCTTTTCAGGAAATCATATATATGTTTATATATATGATGCTTATATGCTTATATACTTTTCAGTGATTTATTTTTCCATCTTTTCAATTGGTGCTTCACATTTGAACATAATGGTGGGATTTATTTGTACATGCACAGTATAATTTTTCAATATCATTTCACAGTATTTCTTTTTTTCCTACCCAATTAACTCCCCATGGTTCCTTTTTCCTACTCTACTGATCTTCCTTTGATATTCATGAGATCACCTCCCCCATCTTTCTTTACCTTTTTGCCTCTCTACTTCAACATATGATTAAAAAAACAAAGATCCTTGACTTTCTGAATTTGGCTATTTCACTTAACATAATGTTCTCAAGTTCTTTCCATTTTCCTGCAAATGACATAATTTCATTCTGCTTTATGGCTGAATGAAAATCCATTGTGTATATATACCACATTTTCTTTATCCATTCATCCACTTAAGGATACCTAGACTATTGCCATTGTTTGACTATTGTGATTTGTGCTGCTAAAAACATGGGTATGCATGTATCGCTATACTATGATGATTTTAATTCTTTGGTATAAATACCAATAAGTGCTATAGCTATAACTGGGTCATATGGTGGTTCTATGCCTAGTCTTTTGAGGAACCTCCATATTTATTTACATAGTGGTTATATTAATTTACAATTCCCAAAACAGGGGGTGAAAGGGCTTCTTTTTCTCTACATCCTCTCCAGAATTTGCTATTATTTGTATTATTGATTAGATACCATTCCAAGCATTTATTATTATTTGGAGTGAGAGGAAGTCTTGGAGTTTTGATTTTCATTGCCCTAATGCTAATGATGTTCAACATTTTAAAATATATTTGTTGACCATTTATATTTATTCCTTTGAGAAATGTCTGTTTTAGCCCATTTGTTCATTTACTTATTGGGTGATTTGGTTTGGAGGTTGTTTAAAGTTTTTGAGTCCTTTATATATTGTGGCTATTAGGTCCTCTGTCAAAGAGTAGCTCAAAAAGATTTTCCCTCATTCTGTAGGTTCTCTTTACACATTCATAATTGTTTTCTTTGTTGTACAGAAGCTTTTTAACTTGATGCTGCTTCATTTGTTAACTCTTGGCACTATTTCCAGAGTTTTAGCAGTCCTGCTTTGTCACTTCCTGTGCCTGTATGATCGAGATCTGTTTTAGTCAGCTTTTTTGCTGCTGTGATTAAAAGATCTGACCAGCACAATTATAGAGGAGGAAAGGTTTATTTGAGGGATCATGGTTTCAGAAATCTTAGTCCATAGAAGGCCAGCTCCATTCCTTGGAGCTTGAGGCGAGGTTGAACATCATGATGGAGTGTTTGGCACAGGGAAGCAGCTCACCTGAGATTAGGAAGCAGAGAAGGAGAGTCTTCACTCTCTAGATACAAAATATATACAAAGCCCTGTCCCAACTCCAGTCTCCTCCAACTACACCCTACCACTTCAATTAATTCCATCAGGGATTAATTTACTGCTTGTATTAAGGCTCTTACAACCCAATCATTTCTCCTCTGAACCTTCCTGTATTGTCTCACATGTGAGCTTTTGGGGGAAGACCTTACATCCAAACCGTAACAGGAGCTGACATATGTTTTCTTCTAGAGTTGCATAGTATGTTGTCTTTGATTCATCTTGAATTGATTTTTGTGCAGGTTGAGAGATAAGATTCTAATCTCACTTTTCCACATATAGATCACCAGATTGCTCAGCACCATTTGTTAAAAGGTTCGTGTTTTCAACTGTATGCTTTTGGCCCCTTTTTCAAGAATCAGATAACTATATCTGCCTGGGGTTTTTTTTCTGTGTTTTTAATCTGTAAAATTGCTCTCTGTGTCTTTATTCATGTTAATACCATCGAGTTTTTGTCAGTAAAGCTCTGTAGTGTAGTTTGAAATCAGGTATTATACTTTCAGCACTACTTTTTGGCTTAGACTAGCATTAGATATTCTGAGTCTTTTATTTTTCCAAATGAATTTTAGTACTCTTTTTACTAGTTCTGTGTAGAGTCTCAGTGGTATTTTAATCAGGGTTGCACTCATTCTGTATATTGCCTTTGATAATATGACCTTTTTAAGAATATTAATTCCACCTAGCCATAAAAATAGGAGGTCTTTCCATCTTGTTTCTTCAACTTCTTCCTTTTGTTTCTTCAACTTCTTCCTTCAGTGTTCCACAGTTTTTATTATAGAAGTCTTTCATTATCTGTTATATAGGACAGTAATTGAGGGGGCTTTTGGTGGTTGCTTTTGCTTTTTTGTTGTTTTTTTTTGTTTGTTTTTTGTTTGTTTGTTTGTTTTGGTACTAGGCATTGAACCCAGAAGCACTTAACCACTGAGCCACATCTCCAGCCCTTTTTTATTTTTTATTTTGAGACAGGACCTAGCTAAATTGCTTAGAGCCTTATTAAGTTGCTGAGGCTGGTTTTTAACTTCTGGTTCTCCTGATTTAGCCTCCTGAGCTGCTGGGATTATAGGTTTGCACCTTCGTGCCAAGTTCTGTTATTGATATTTGTATGTTGATTTTGTAATCTGCTAATTTCCTTAATTTCCTTATTTAGCTCTAGCCATCTTCTGGTGGAGTTTTTCAGAACTTTTAAGTATAGAATTATGTTATCTGCAAATAGTGATGATTTATTTCTTCCTTTCCTACTTTTAGCCCTTTTATTTCACCTTTTATTTCATTTTCTTGCCTATTCGGTCTGGCTAGAATTTCTGGCACTGTATTAAATAAGAGTTGTTAGAGTGTCTTTTCAAAGATTTTAAAGGAAAAGTGTTCAGTTTTACCCCATTCACTGTGATGATGTCTTTGGTTTTTTTCATATATAGCCTTTGTAATGTTAAGATAGGTCCTTCTATCACTAGTTTCTTCAGTTCCTATCATGAATTGGTGATGAATTTTGTCAAAAATTTGCTCTGCATCTATTGAAATAACTAAGTAATTTTCTTCCTTAATTTTACTAATGTGATGTTACAATTTTTGACTTGTGTATTTAAATCATCTGTGCATCCCTGGGATAAAACCAACTTGGTCATGATGTATTCTGTTCTTAAAATGTTGCTGAATACAATTTGCCAATATTTTATTAAGGGTTTTTGCATTAAATTCATCAAGAAAATGGTCTTTAATTTTCTTTATTCACTGTGTTCTTATCTGGTTTTGTTGTAAGTATGATATTGGCTTCTTTCCATGAATTTGGAAGTGTTTCATCCCCTTCCATTTCATGGAATCATTTGATCAGCATTGTAATTAGTTCTTCTTTAAGGGTCTGGTAGAATTCATCAGATAATTTATCTGGTCCTGGGCTTTTTCTAGAAGGATTTTCATTACTGTTCCTATCTCATTGCTTATCTTTGTTTAGGTTTTTCTATGTACTCTTGATTCACTTTTGCCTTTCATAATAGGTCTGCAAATATATCCATTTCTTTTAGGTTTTCCAATTCATCGAAATGTAAGTTTTCAAAATAGTCCCTAATGATTGCCTAGATTTCTGTGATGGCTTTGGTGATATCTTCTTCATCTCTAATTTTATTGATTTGGGTTTTTATCTTTTTTTTATTAGATTACCTAAGAACTTATCAATCATTTTGGTTTATTTGAAGAACCAACTATGTTTCATTGATCCTTTTTTTTTTTTTTTTCATTTTCTTTTTGGTACCGTGGATTGAATTCAGGGCCACTTGATCACTGAGCTACATCCCAACCCCTATTTCATATTTTATTTAAAGACAGAGTCTCACTGAATCACTTAGCACCTTGCTTTTTCTGAGTCTGGCTTGGAATTCCCGATTCTCCTGCTTGAACCTCCTGAGCCACTGGGAATACAGACATGAGCTTCCACACCTGGCCTATATATTTTTTTTTACTCTCAATGTTATTGATTGCAGCTATGTTCTAAATTATTGCCTTTGTCCTACTGCTTTTGGAATTGGCTTGTCTTTTTCAAGTGCCTGGAGATTCATCATTAGATTATTTGAGATCTTTCTAATTTTCGTATGGAGGCACTAATAGTTTTAAACTTTCCTGTTAGAACAGCATTAAGAGTATCCCAGAGGTTCTTGTGTGTAATATCACTATTCTTTTTTGATTCTGAGATTTTATAATTTCTTCCCTCATTTTTTTTGTCACCCATTTATCATTAAAAAGTATATTGTTTAGGGGCGATCCAAGATGGCGGCCTAGAGGGAGACTGCACCCCCAGTCGCTCCAGAACCCAGGAGTTAAGAAGGGGAGGCATTGAGAGACTCGGACTGAAATAGAGCCACAGGTGAGTCTGCCCACTGGGTAAAGCTCGGCCCGGGTGGCAGGCCCAGATAGATGTGGCTTATCGGAACCAGGCAGGGCAGCTAGAGTCTTCCCAAGGTACCCTTCCACACTCCGGCAGTGGGCTCCTCCCACACGGCCAGCTGCACGGTGCAGGCCCACAGTGAGAGCATTTCCGCACAGAACCAGTTCCAAACCGTGGAACCAGTAGGGGGCTAGGAGCAGTTTTCTTCGGATGCGCTGCTTTATCAGATTCCTCCAAGACATCAGGCTACTGAAGGCTGGGAGGTGATACACTGGAAATCTACCGGGACACTATAAGCCAATAGCGGAAAACTGCAATATCTCAGGGACCCACTGACAGCTGACCAATATGAGAAAACAAGGGAAGAAAATGTCCCAAACAAACCTAGATACTATATCAATAAAACCCAATGACAGTACAGCAGAAGAAATGTCAGAAAGGGAGTTCAGAATGTACGTAATTAAAACGATCAGGGAAGCTAATGAGGAGATGAAAGAGCAAATGCAGGCATTGAAGGAGGAGATGAAAGAGCAAATACAGGCATTAAATGATCGCACCAATCAACAGTTAAAAGACCAAATACGGGAAGCAAGAGATCATTTCAATAAAGAGTTGGAGATACTGAAAAAAAAAACAAACTGAAATACTTGAAATGAAGGAAACAATAAACCAAGTTAAAAACTCCATAGAAAGCATAACCAATAGGATAGAACACCTGGAAGACAGAACCTCAGACATTGAAGAAAAATTATTTAATCTTGAAAGCAAAGTTGGCCAAACAGAAAAGATGGTAAGAAATCATGAACAGAATCTACAAGAATTATGGGATATCATGAAAAGGCCAAATTTAAGAATTACTGGGATTGAGGAAGGCTTAGAGAAACAAACCAAAGGAATGAACAATCTATTCAATGAAATAATAACAGAAAATTTCCCAAATCTGAAGAATGAAATGGAAAACCAAGTACAAGAGGCTTATAGAACTCCAAACATACAAAATTACAACAGACCCACACCAAGGCACATTATTATGAAAATACCTAACATACAAAATAAAGACAGAATTTTAAAGGCCGCGAGAGAAAAGAATCAAATTACATTCAGAGGGAAACCAATAAGAATATCAGCAGATTTTTCAATCCAGACCCTAAAAGCTAGAAGGGCCTGGAACAACATATACCAAGCCCTGAAAGAAAACGGATGCCAACCAAGAATCTTATACCCAGCAAAACTTACCTTCAAATTTGACGATGAAATAAGATCCTTCCATGATAAACAAAAGCTAAAGGAATTTACAAAAAGAAAGCCAGCATTACAGAACATTCTCAGCAAAATATTCCACGAGGAAGAGATGAAAAACAACGATGCAAATCAGCAACAGGAGGCGCTAGCCTAAAGGAATAGCCAAATAAAGGAGAAACCAAATCATGTCAAAAACAAATATGAGTCAATTGACTGGGAATACAAATCATATCACAATAATAACCCTGAATGTCAATGGCCTGAATTCATCAATCAAAAGACACAGACTGGCAGATTGGATTAAAAAGAAAAATCCAACAATATGCTGCCTGCAAGAGACTCATCTCATAGAAAGAGACACCCATAGACTAAAGGTGAAAGGATGGGGAAAAACATACCATGCACACGGACACAGCAAAAAAGCGGGAGTATCCATCCTCATTTCAGATAATGTGGACTTCAAGCCAAAACTAGTCAGAAGGGATAAAGAAGGACATTACATGCTGCTTAAGGGAAGCATAAATCAGCAAGACATAACAATCATAAATATCTATGCCCCGAACGTTGCCTCATCCACGTACATCAAACAAATCCTTCTCAATTCCAGAAATCAAATAGACCACAACACAATAATACTAGGCGATTTTAACACACCTCTCTCACCACTGAATAGATCGTCCAAACAAAAATTGAATAAAGAAACTATAGATCTCAACAACACAATCAACAATTTAGACTTAACGGACATATATAGAATATACCATCCAACAAAGAACGAATACACTTTCTTCTCAGCAGCACATGAATCCTTCTCTAAAATAGACCATATTTTATGCCACAAAGCTACTGTTAGCAAATACAAGAAGATAGAGATACTACCTTGTACTCTATCAGATCATAATGGATTGAAATTAGAAATAAATGACAGAATAAAACACAGAAACTTCTCCAATACCTGGAGATTAAATAATACACTATTATTTGATGAATGGATAACAGAAGACATCAGGAGGGAAATAAAAAAATTCTTAGAAGTAAACGAGAAAAAAGACACATCATATCAAAATCTCTGGGACACTATGAAAGCAGTACTTAGAGGAAGATTTATTTCATGGGGTGCATTCAAAAAAAGAAGTAGAAATCAACAAATAAACGACTTAACACTACAGCTCAAAGCGCTAGAAAAAGAAGAGCAGACCAATACCAAAAGTAGTAGAAGACAGGAAATAGTTAAAATCAGAGCCGAAATCAACGAAATTGAAACAAAAGAAACAATTGGAAAAATTAACAAAATAAATAGTTGGTTCTTTGAAAAAATAAATAAAATTGATAAACCCTTAGCCACACTAACAAAGAGAAAGAGGGAGAAAACTCAAATTACTAAAATTCGGAATGAACAAGGAAACATCACAACAGACACGAGTGAAATACAAAACATAATTAGAAGCTATTTCAAAAATCTATACTCCAACAAAACAGAAAACCTCTAAGACATCAACAAATTTCTAGAGACATATGAATTACCTAAACTGAACGAGGAGGACATACACAACTTAAATAAACCAATTTCAAGCAATGAAATAGAAGAGGTCATCAAAAGCCTACCAACAAAGAAAAGTCCAGGACCAGATGGGTTCTCAGCCGAGTTCTACAAAACCTTTAAAGAAGAGCTTATTCCAATACTCCTCAAACTATTCCATGAAATAGAAGAGGAGGGAACCCTCCCAAACTCTTTCTATGAAACCAATATCACCCTGATACCTAAACCAGACAGAGACACATCGCGAAAAGAAAATTTCAGAACAATATCCTTAATGAACATCGACGCAAAAATTCTCAACAAAATTTTAGCAAATCGCATACAAATATATATTAAAAAGATAGTGCACCACAATCAAGTGGGTTTTATCCCAGGGATGCAAGGTTGGTTCAACATTCGGAAATCAATAAATGTCATTCACCATATCAACAGACTTAAAGTTAAGAATCACATGATTATTTCAATAGATGCAGAAAAAGCATTCGATAAAATACAGCATCCCTTCATGCTCAAAACACTAGAAAAAATTGGGGTAGTGGGAACATTCCTTAACATTATAAAGGCAATCTACACTAAGCCCATGGCTAATATCATTCTAAATGGTGAAAAACTGAAAGCGTTCCCCCTAAAAACTGAAACAAGGCAGGGATGCCCTCTTTCACCGCTTCTATTCAACATCGCCTTGAGACTCTAGCCAGAGCAATCAGACAAACCAAAGAAATTAAAGGGATACGAATAGGAAAAGAAGAACTCAAACTATCCCTGTTTGCTGATGACATGATTATATATTTAGAGGAACCTGGAAATTCCACCAGAAAACTTTTAGAACTCATAAGTGAATTCAGTAAAGTAGCAGGTTACAAGATCAATGCTCATAAATCCAATGCATTTTTATACATAAGTGATGAATCTTCAGAAAGAGAAATTAGGAAAACTACCCCATTCACAATAGCCTCAAAAAAAATAAAATACTTGGGAATCATTCTCACAAAAGAGGTGAAAGACCTCTACAATGAGAACTACAGAACACTAAAGAAAGAAATTAAAGAAAACCTTAGAAGATGGAAAGATCTCCCATGTTCCTGGATAGGCAGAATTAATATTGTCAAAATGGCTATACTACCTAAAGTGCTATACAGATTCAATGCAATTCCAATTAAAATCCCAATGATGTACCTTGCAGAAATAGAGCAAGCAATTATGAAATTCATCTGGAAGAATAAAAAACCTAGAATAGCTAAAGCAATCCTCAGTAGCAAGAGCGAAGCAGGGGGTATTGCAATACCAGATCTTCAACTCTACTACAAAGCAATAGGAACAAAAACGGCATGGTATTGGTACCAAAATAGACAGGTAGATCAATGGTACAGAATAGAGGACATGGACACAAACCCAAATAAATACAATTTTCTCATACTAGACAAAGGTTCCAACAATATGCAATGGAGAAAAGATAGCCTCTTCAACAAATGGTGCTGGGAAAACTGTAAAACCATATGCAATAGAATGAAATTAAACCCCTATCTCTCACCCTACACAAAACTCAACTCAAAATGGATCAAGGACCTCGGAATCAGACAGACACCCTGCATCTTATAGAAGAAAAAGTAGGTACAAATCTTCAACTTGTTGGCTTAGGATCAGACTTCCTTAACAGGACTCCCATAGCACAAGAAATAAAAGCAAGAATCAACAACTGGGATAGATTCAAACTAAAAAGCTTTCTCTCAGCAAAGGAAACTATCAGAAATGTGAAGAGAGAGCCTACAGAGTGGGAGAATATCTTTGCCAACCATACCTCAGATAGAGTGCTAATTTCCAGAATCTATAAAGAACTCAAAAAACTCTACACGAATAATACAAATATTCCAATCAACAAATGGTCTAAGGAAATGAACACTTCACAGAAGAAGATGTACAAGTAATCAACAGATATATGAAAAAATGTTCAACATCCCTAGTAATAAGGGAAATGCAAATCAAAACTACCCTAAGATTTCATCTCACCCCAATTAGAATGGCGATTATCAAGAACACAAGCAACAATAGGTGTTGGCGAGGATGTGGTGAAAAAGGAACACTCATACATTGCTTGTGGGGTTGCAAATTAGTGCAGCCACTCTGGAAAGCAGTGTGGAGATTCCTCAGAATACTTGGAATGGAAACACCATTTGACCCAGCTATCCCACTCCTTGGCCTATACCCAAAGGACTTAAAATCAGCATACTACAGAGATACATCCACATCAATGTTCATTGCTGCTCAATTCACCATAGCCAGATTGTGGAACCAACCTAGATGCCCTTCAGTTGATGAATGGATAAAGAAACTGTGGCATATTTATACAATGGAATATTACTCCGCAATGAAGAATGATAAAATTATGGCATTTGTAGGCAAATGGACGAAATTGGAGAATATCATGCTAAGTGAGATAAACCAATCTCAAAAAACTAAAGGACGAATGATCTCGCTGATAAGCGGATGAGGACATATAATGGGGGGTGGGAGGGGTTAGCATTAGGTTTAGGGTTAGGTTTAGGGTTAGGGATATAGAGCGGTAAGAATGAAGGAAAGAAGGACTGTATAGAGGGAAAAGAGGGGTGGGAGGGGTGGGGGGGAAGGGAAAAAAAAATAAACATCATTGCCCTATGTAAACGTATGATTACACAAATGGTATGCCTTGACTCTATGTACAAATAGAGAAACAACATGTATCCCATTTGTATACAATTAAAAAAAATAAATAAATATAAAAAAATAAATAAATAAATTGGGATAAATATAAAAAAAAGTATATTGTTTAATTTCCATACTTTTATATTTTCTCTAGTATTTTTATGTGTTTTCTAATTTTATTCTATTTTGATCTGATAAAATGCAAGGGATTATATAAATTTTCTTTTGTATTTGCTAATAGTTGCCTTATGAACTAAAATATGGTTAGTTTTGTAGAAGGTTCCATGAGTTGCTGCGAAGAAAGTATATCTGTCTGTTTTTGGATGAAATATTCTATAGATGTCAGTTAAGTTCATTTCATTTATAATATTTTTCATGTCCAAAGTGTCTCTACTATGTTTATATCTAGGTAATCAATCCATTAGTGAGAGAGGTGAGTTGAAATTACTCAGCATTATTGTATTGGGGTCTATGTGAGGTTTTAATTTGAGTGGTGTGTCTCTTATGTAATTAGGTGCACCAATGTTTAGTACATAAATATTTACTAGTATTATATTTTCTGGTTGAATTCTTTTCTTTACAGTATGAAGTGACGTTTTTATCTCTTCTGAATAATTTAACTTGAACCCTGCTTTGTCAGATATGAGAGTAGCTACTCCTGCTTGTTTTGGAGATCCATTCTCATGGTATATCAATTTCTATTTTTTCACTTTCAGCCTGTGATTGCCTTTGACTCTAAGAGAGTCTCTTGCAAACAACATAGAGTTGGGTCTTGTTTTTTTTTTTTTTTTTTTTTTTTTCTTTTTTTGTCATTCTGACAATGTATGTCTTTTAATTAGAGAGCTGAGACATTTACATTTGATGTTATAAAGAGATAACTAATCTATGGAACCAACCTAGGTGCCTTCAATTAATGAATAAAAATAATGTGATATATTTACACAGTGGAATATTACTCAGCCACAAAGAAGAATGATGTTATGACATTTGTCTGTAAATGAAATGATCTGAGACCTATCATGCTATGTGAAATAAGCCAATCCCCCAAAACCAAAGGTCTAAAAGTGTGTCTGATATGCAGATGCTAACACACAACAAAGGGAGGGAGGGGAAGAATAAAATTTCAGTTGATTAGACAAAGGGGAATGATGGGAAGGCAGGGGGATAGGAAAATGAAAGAAATGTAATGAATCTGATACAACTTTCCCATGTACATATATGAATACACCAAAGTGAATTCCACTATCATGTACATCCACAAGACTGGAATTCAAATTAGAATAAGATACACTCCATGTTTGTATGAATATGTCAAAAAAGATTCTACTGCCATGTATAATTAAAAAGAACAAATAAATAAGATATAAATATGTATTTTGGAGGGGAAAGGAGTACCAGCAATTGAAGTTGGTGCACCTGACCACTGAGCCACATTCCTGGCCCTATTTTGTATTTTATTTAGAGACAAGATCTCACTGAGTCGCTTAGTGTCTCACTTTTGCTGAGGCTGGCTTTGAATTCATGATGCTTCTGTCTCAGCTTTCTGAGCTTCTGGGATTACAAGAGTGCACCACCTCACCCAGTGAGATATATTTATTAATATCTGACATTTTGTTTTATTTCTAATGTTTTATTTGGTGTGATTTCTCATTTAAGTAAGTATGCTTCAAATGAGATTTTTTTTTCATTCATGAACTCTGGTCTTTTTTATTCTTCTATGTGGAGTAGTTCTTTAAGTACAGTCTGTATTGCTAGCTTAGTAGTAATGAATTCTTTCAGTTTCTGATTTTTCTTGGAGGGTTTTTACTTATTTTTCAATTGTGAAGAATAGCTTTGCTGGACACAACACTTTTGGTTGACAGTTACTTTCTTTCAGGGATTTGGATTACATCATTCCAAGCCTGCCTGTCTTTTAGAGTTTGTGCTAAGAAGTCAAGGTAATTCTGATTTTTTTTTCTCTAAATATGACCAAGTTTTTAAAATTCTATCCTTGTTCTGTATATTAGGCATTTTAAGTGTAATGTGTAATGGAGAGATTCTTTTGTGATATTGTCTATTTGTGGTTTCAAATATCTCCTGTATATGGATGTCTGTCTCATTCTCCATGTTTGGAAAACGTTTTATAATTACTTAAGAGGTAACCCATTCAATTAGCCTGCATTTCATGACCCTCTTCAATTCCAGTGATTTTTGAAATTGGTCTCTTAATATAATCTCATAGTTCTTGTCCCATAGTCATTTTTACTTATTTTATTTTCTTTAATACTATCTGAATGTTCAAGCCTGGCCTCCATCTTCCAGCTCTAATATTTTGTCTTCAGCATGGACTACTCTATTAGAGAAACTTTCAATTGAACATTTCATTTAATTTTTGTGTTTTTCATTTCCAAGATTTCTGCTTGGTTCTTTTTCAATATTTCTGTCTTCTTATTAAATTTATCACTTATGTCCTATACTAACTTCTTTAATTCATTCAGTTTTTCTGTGTTTTCTTGGAATTCATCAATCAATTTTATAATAATTTTTTGATATCTTTATGTGCTATTTCATCTTCTTTAATATTTTTAGAATTAGTTGCTGGTTACTTATGCATTTTAGGAACCACAGTGTTACCTTGCTTTTGATATTTCTTGTATTCCTCTGATGGGTTTTCTTTGCATTGCTGGGATAAATTTCTCTTCCATTCTTAGGTGTGCGTCTTTTTTTTTTTTTTTATTTTATTTATTTTTTTACGTTTACATAGGGTAATGATGTTTCTTTTTTTTCCCCTTCCCCCCACCCCTCCCACCCTTTTCCCTTTATACAGTCCTTCTTTCCTTCATTCTTACCGCTCTCCTTAGCCTAACTCTAAACCTAACCCTAAACCTAATGCTAACCCCTCCCACCCCCATTATATGTCCTCATCCGCTTATCAGCGAGATCATTCGTCCTTTAGTTTTTTGAGATTGGTTTATCTCACTTAGTATGATATTCTCCAATTTTGACCATTTGCCTACAAATGCCATAATTTTATCATTCTTCATTGCGGAGTAATATTCCATGGTATAAATATGCCACAGTTTCTTTATCCATTCATCAACTGAAGGGCATCTAGGTTGGTTCCACAATCTGGCTATGGTGAATTGAGCAGCAATGAACATTGATGTGGCTGTATCTCTGTAGTATGCTGATTTTAAGTCCTTTGGGTATAGACCAAGGAGTGGGATAGCTGGGTCAAATGGTGTTTCCATTCCAAACTTTCTGAGGAATCTCCACACTGCTTTCCAGAGTGGCTGCACTAATTTGCAACCCCACCAGCAATGTATGAGTGTTCCTTTTTCACCACATCCTCGCCAACACCTATTGTTGCTTGTGTTCTTGATAATCGCCATTCTAATTGGGGTGAGATGAAATCTTAGGGTAGTTTTGATTTGCATTTCCCTTATTACTAGGGATGTTGAACATTTTTTCATATATCTGTTGATTACTTGTACATCTTCTTCTGTGAAGTGTTCATTTCCTTAGACCATTTGTTGATTGGAATATTTGTATTATTCGTGTAGAGTTTTTTGAGTTCTTTATAGATTCTGGAAATTAGCACTCTATCTGAGGTATGGTTGGCAAAGATATTCTCCCACTCTGTAGGCTCTCTCTTCACATTTCTGATAGTTTCCTTTGCTGAGAGAAAGCTTTTTAGTTTGAATCTATCCCAGTTGTTGATTCTTGCTTTTATTTCTTGTGCTATGGGAGTCCTGTTAAGGAAGTCTGATCCTAAGCCAACAAGTTGAAGATTTGTACCTACTTTTTCTTCTATAAGATGCAGGGTGTCTGTCTGATTCCGAGGTCCTTGATCCATTTTGAGTTGAGTTTTGTGTAGGGTGAGAGATAGGGGTTTAATTTCATTCTATTGCATATGGTTTTACAGTTTTCCCAGCACCATTTGTTGAAGAGGCTATCTTTTCTCCATTGCATATTGTTGGAACCTTTGTCTAGTATGAGAAAATTGTATTTATTTGGGTTTGTGTCCATGTCCTCTATTCTGTACCATTGATCTACCTGTCTATTTTGGTACCAATACCATGCCGTTTTTGTTCCTATTGCTTTGTAGTAGAGTTGAAGATCTGGTATTGCAATACCCCCTGCTTCGCTCTTGCTACTGAGGATTGCTTTAGCTATTCTAGGTTTTTTATTCTTCCAGATGAATTTCATAATTGCTTGCTCTATTTCTGCAAGGTACATCATTGGGATTTTAATTGGAATTGCATTGAATCTGTATAGCACTTTAGGTAGTATAGCCATTTTGACAATATTAATTCTGCCTATCCAGGAACATGGGAGATCTTTCCATCTTCTAAGGTTTTCTTTAATTTCTTTCTTTAGTGTTCTGTAGTTCTCATTGTAGAGGTCTTTCACCTCTTTTGTGAGAATGATTCCCAAGTATTTTATTTTTTTTGAGGCTATTGTGAATGGGGTAGTTTTCCTAATTTCTCTTTCTGAAGATTCATCACTTATGTATAAAAATGCATTGGATTTATGAGCATTGATCTTGTAACCTGCTAGTTTACTGAATTCACTTATGAGTTCTAAAAGTTTTCTGGTGGAATTTCCAGGTTCCTCTAAATATATAATCATGTCATCAGTGAACAGGGATAGTTTGAGTTCTTCTTTTCCTATTCGTATCCCTTTAATTTCTTTGGTTTGTCTGATTGCTCTGGCTAGAGTCTCAAGGACGATGTTGAATAGAAGTGGTGAAAGAGGGCATCCCTGCCTTGTTCCAGTTTTCAGGGGGAACGCTTTCAGTTTTTCACCATTTAGAATGATATTAGCCATGGGCTTAGCGTAGATTGCCTTTATAATGTTAAGGAATGTTCCCACTACCCCAATTTTTTCTAGTGTTTTGAGCATGAAGGGATGCTGTATTTTATCGAATGCTTTTTCTGCATCGTCTTTTTAGGGTACAGCCTTCCAATGTCAAAGTGCCCTAGAATGATCTACACTGAGACACTCTCATAGGTATGGTATCCACAGTCTTTGTGTTTATTCTTTCTGTTTTTGTTCTAGGAATAGATATCCAATAGTGGTACTTGAGAGGTCACCCCTATTCCTACTTTGGGCCTTGTCATTAGTTTGGATTTTTTTCTGAATTCTTTGTAGTAAATTATGGTTGAAGTTTGAGTGTCAATAATTTCTGTTTGGATCAAGGTGTACTAACTTTTGATGGCATTTAGTTCAGTAGCAGTGTCTCTGCCCTGTATACTGGTGGTGTCTCTGTAGATTCCCTGCATCTCATTATATTTACATATTTAAATGTCGATTATGAATGTTTACTAAGCAAATCTGTGAGAACTAAATAAATAGTGGGTTAATCAATAAATGTATGGTTAATTTTCTACTAGCCTATTTAGACAATATTTCACTTGGCATATGTTCAATAATGGGTAGAAAGCATTTAGTACAATGTTAGGCACAGCACTCAGTTCAATGCATATCAGTGTATTTTAGATTATAGATTTAGAAAACAAAAATAATTATAAAAATTAAGAGAAATACATTTGTGAAACTAAACCAAGGATATAATAATGTCTCTCAACACTGTAATAGAACACATTCAATGTGAATAAACACTTCTAAAATAATCAAAGATAGCTAATCAGTCATTTTATACAAGTAAATATTTCCTTCCTATTTATATCTCTCTTTTTCCTTGTCCTTCTCCTTCTTCTTCCTCTGACTCCCATGGTGAGAATTAAACTCATGGCCTTCCATGTGCAGGCAAGGGGTTCACCACTGAATTACAACTCCTATACTCCATTCACTCTTTCTTTCCTTAATGTATTAAACAGTATTAAGAAGGTATAATTAAGGGGGCAGGGATAGGGAGGAATAGCATTAATTTATATTAGGTAGAGGGGAGTGAAGGGAGGGGAAGGAGTATGGGGGTAGGAAGGATAGTAGAGTGAAACTCAGACATTATTACCTCATATGCATATATAACTGAATGACAGATGAGATCCTACAATATGTATACAATCAGAAAAATGAGAAATTCCACTCCATATATGTGTAATCTATCAAAATGTATAAATGCATTCTAATGTTATATACAACTAATTAGAACAAAATTTAAAAATAAAAACTACAAAAAATGGCATGATTAATATGTAATCAACTGTCTATGTTCCAAATGTGCAATTTGACAAGTTTTGACACATGTATACACCATGGCAATGAGCACAAAATCATAATAGTGAGTCTATCAATTAATCCTAAATATTCCTATGCCATTTATTATTGCTCCTTCCTAACTCTCCCCATCTATTACCTCAAGCAGCTATTGATTTCACTTTTTTTTTCACTGCATTTTACATGTATAAAATTTTCAATAAATGGGTAATGTACTATGTATACCTTTTCGACTAACTTTTCTCAGTTACATAATTAATTAATTAATTAATATATTTATGTATCTATTTATACTAGGGAGTTTTACTCAATCTCCAGTCCTTTTCGTTTTTTGAGACAGTGTCTCCTCAAATTACTGAGGGTCTCACTAAGTTGCTGATCCACCTGTCTCAGCCTCCCTGAGATTCTAGCTCTGAGTCATTAAGCCCAGTGAGCTTGATTATTTTGTAGATATACCTTTTGTTGTGTATATCAATATTGTGTTTCCCCTTGTTGCCAAATAGTATTACATTATCTGATATAACAAGATTTTTTTTCATTTATCTATTAATGGGTATTCGAATGGTTTTCTTTTTGATTTTTTACAAATAAAACTTCTGGAACATTCATGCATAGATCTTTGCTCTTGGGCAAACATTTGGATGTTGAATGACTATCACATTATATATATATATATATATATTTTTTTTTTTTTACACTTTTAAGAAACTCACTTTTTAAAAAATTGGCTGTGACTTACAGTCCCAATACTAAAAGTAAATAAGTACTTTAGTTCCTTTGTCAATATTTAGCAAGTTATGACATTTAAATTAGACATTATAATATGTGTATAGCGATACCTCATTTTGGTTTTAACATTTATTTTACACCAGATAGTGATGTTAGACATCTGCTCATAAAATTATTTGTGATCCACATATTCTCTGTTTAAGTTCTTTTAAAATATCTTAAATATAAAATTTGTTTATACTGTTTCTTTCTCCTCTATATCCAACATTCCTTTGGTTTTGAGAGTTCTTTATAAGTTCTAGATATGTCTTGTATTAATATATGATTTGTGAATAATGTCTACCAGTCCATAGTTACACTATTACTTCATTTCAAGTAGGAGAAATTTGCCCAGTGATGTTTTTCTTTCAAAAAACAGAAAAAATAGAATTTCTTTTTAAATGTAAAGTACTATAAATTCCCAGTTAGCAAAATCAATATTTAGAAAACATATCAATTCACATTTATGATATTATAGGTTGACTTCCACTCACATCCTTTTATGATCCACAATCTATAATATGTTAGGGTCAATTTATTTTTACCATTAGTTATATTTTAGCAATAAGTTCTGGAGTTTTAGTAAAGTATGCAAATTTTGATATCCATTATCACAAACATATGAACAAATTTTCACTAATATTTGTTTTATTCTCTAACTGTCCAACATCTAAACTTTGAGTGTTTTGTATCTTTATAACTCTTTTTTATCTTTGTATCTTTTTGTTTTATATCTTTATAACTCTTAGTTGTCAGATGAATTAGAGATGCAAGAGAAACAGTCCACTTTACTTTCTTCAGATCATCTCAATATGTTTCCAGCAACATTTCTGTGTAATCCATAAGAAAGAATTATAACTATTATGTAGATATACTTGTTAGGTACCAGTTAGACCCAAGCAGTGAGTCTGGGGCTTAAGAAATCAACAACCCTGCCTCAGTGATCCCAAGATATCTGACATAATGGCTTCTTTAAAATACTTGCCTACTTTCAGTTCTATGAACTATTTATTTTACAACACAGTAAGAAGATAGAAAAACTCAGGGGTTAAGAACCAAAGGGTGAGGGTATCCTTACTCAAAAGAACCTAGTTGCTAAAACATCTTAAGCAAGACCCTAAACAAACAGCACTGACCAGAAGGGGGTCTAAGATAAACACAATGCAACCATAAAATCCACAATTGTCACAAGACCCTGAGTCCCTGGGAAAACATGATGATTATGCCTATAGCCCAATGATCATAAATTGTGTAAAGCTGGTTCCAATTAGGAACTCTCAGTCAAGCCTGGCTGACCAAGTATTGCCCTTAGTTTTTTAGTGTAGCAGTAGGTCTTTATAATATCATCGTAGGTCAGCTTTCCCCACTCCTATGGATTTTGCTTATGTACCTATGTGTAAAGGCATGCACAGTAGAAGTTTAGAAATCTAATGTAGTCTGTCAGTTCAGAGGAGAGAAATATTATTTGTGGGGGACCTTCTAACAACTTCTTCTCCTACCCCAATTGAACTGAGCTTACAAAGAAGTGAGTTTTGCTTTCCTCCTGAGATGACCCCTTGCAGATGTTTTCCTTTCTTTTCTGATAAACTTTGCTACTCTTTTACAATGATTTGTGTCTTGCTTGAAATTTTCTCTTGCAAGGACAAAAAAGAACTGAGTAATGCAATTCAATGCAACATATTAACCAAGGCAAAAAAAAATACATTTTATAGTAAAATTAGATATTGACTTTTTAATCGATCAAGTTTACAGAGGGTCTGTAAAAATATAACCTTAAGTACGTTTTTTAAAAATAATACTTGCTCCAAATTCCTTCCTTAATTTTCTTTTTTCTTTTTCTTTTTTTTTCTTTTTTTTCTTAATTTTCTTGAAGTTAAAATTATCTTTCTTTAGCAAGTTAAGTTTACCCAAGCTTCTTTTATTACTATGTTGTCACATTAGAAAATATGAAACTGAAAAAATTGAATGGAAATTACATCGTTTCAATGGCAGTAGATTTCTAAGCATATAGAAAATTGCTGTAAAATTCTTAGGCATTATATTAATGCAACATGATTATAAGTTATTCTAACATTTTTTATAAGTTGGATAAAATCTGACATTTTTTGGTGTTTTCAAAGAATCTCTAAAGACCATTAAAAATGCAAACTGTGCAAAAGTATGGAAGTGCATGCCTCACACACAAGCTAAACTGCCTGAATGCTTCAGTATTATGCAAGTCTTCATAGTAAATAATAAATTTGTGTATTGAATTTTTAATATTCATTTTTCATTTATGCACATTTATAATGAATATTATTAAATACTATGTTTCTGTTACATTCCTTTGAAAATGTAATTCCACTTTGAAGATTATATACAGTGACATATTGCTTAAAATAATTTCTTTTCACTTCAAAGCCATTAGTATATTATCAACAAATAAATGTCAAATGAAATGTATTGCATTAGAAAATTTATAAAGATTATGACAGAGATTTTAGAAAAGTGATAATATTTGTCTATATTCCTGAAAATAGTCAGTTTTGCTGTTTCAAATTTATAATATTGGCACGTACTTCCTCACACCACAGAAATTTTCTCTTTATCAACCCCCCCTCAGTAAAGAATGATTTCAAATATTAACAGTTTCACCACATTTGACCACATCTCTCACCTCCTAAAGAAGTACACATTTAAAGTTAAATGTTATGTCAAATGTGGTGACGCATGCCTATAGTCTCAGCTACTCCAAAAGCTGAGCTGTGAGAATTACTTAAGCCCATAATTTCCAGACCAGTCTGGGCACTATAGCAAGACTTCATTTCAACTTAATTAACTACTTGATTTAAAGTTAAATTATGTACATTTTCCTCAAATAAGATAATGATGAACAATTTTCAGTAAGATGATAAATAATTTTATGAATAATAAAATTTATTCCTTCACAAAATATACCCAACTAACTTTGTATAAGAAATGTGATTATACATCTGTATACCTAATGTTTGTTTAAGAAAAATGACAATTTACAATATGCTATAATAAGAAAGAGAAGAAAAGAAAGAGGGAAAAAAAGCAAAAACACCAAGTAAATTTTATCCTTTATTTAGTTACATAAGGGTTTGAAAGATTAGCTCTATTTTATTTGGAATGTGAATTTCAATGAATTAAGTACACCCTAGTTAAGTTCATTGGGTGACTCCTTTATTTCTTGTATTGAAAGCATCCCTCTGGTACACATAAACCAAAAATACATTTGCATGAGGAATCCATTAACTTACATTTGGAATGATGTTTCACAGTATTTCACTCTGTTTATTCAAAATAATTTTAATTATCTCCAATGTTAGAGACAGTATAATTCTTTAAGAAACTACACAGACTGCTTTACTTGCCTTTTAACAGTTAAAACATTATAGGAACTTTATTCCACTTTTTTCACTAAGGAAGCCTGCCAGCTGTAGTCCCAGTACAATTATTGCTTTCACAAAGTGCACTAAATCTGTCAACAGGAAATAGATGAACTACTATATAATAAAGTTGTTAAGGAGGTGACCCAGTTGTTACACCACAAGTGCTTCCTCTGGCAGAGAAAGCTAGACAAACCTGATGATTAACCATGTCTTATTGGCCAACGCAATTAGAGAGGACTTTCCTTTTTCTTATTATATAATGAGAGATTTTAATGGTTTGGAAAACATTTGGCAATGTTTCTGTACAATTTTATCTAAATGAAAATTTATGAATGGAGTAGAACTACAAAATGAATAATCTCACATCTTTTTAGACAACAGAGTCTAATGGAAAGAGAATTAGTAGTGTGGCTACAATGTATCTATTTACATTGTTTTCCTCAAATCTTAAATGAATGTACAATTGGTGTTACTTTCTTTCAAGATGAAGAAATGAATCTCTCAGAATTTATTTACCCCAAATTCTATGACTTATAACAGATGAATCCAGAATTCACAATAAATCGATTCTTAATATACAGTTTTTTCTGCAGGTGATGTATGAATACATGCATATATGGCTATAAAAGTACACTTGGATGTGAAATTCGCCAAGTACCTACTGTAAGGTTGGGGAAATCACCTTTAGTTAAATCAATTATTTAAACTTGAGAATATTTTAGGTAAGATTTTTATTTAAATACAAATGAAGAAGGCATGTGTAGGTTCAGAAGATCCAGCTTGATGAATTTTAACACACAGGCTACATCTGTGTGCTCACTCAGATCAAGAAACGAAATCTTAGCAACATCCCCAACACCAAAATGTGTGAATTCCCTTAAACTACCCACAGTCCCCAGCAGTAATAAGTTTGTCAACTTTGTCCAAATTTTTTAGATTCTGTTAATTTCATAATATATGAAAATGATTCAAAAACAATGAACTCTTGCATCTGTCTTCTTTTTATAGTCATAAAATTCTTTCATATTATTGTGTGTGTAGTTGTATTCTACTCATTCTTCATGTTCTACAAAGGTATGAGTATATCATAAGGTATTAATCCATTCTAGAGTAGATAGATAATTTGAATCTCTTCCAGTGTTTGGGTATTATAAAATGTGCTAATGTAAACATTCTTACCATTCAAGTTCTACCAGCAAGAGAGCTCCTGCTTCTTCATGTTCTGGTCAACTCTGAGTCTTGTTAACAATTTATTTTTTCATTGGGGGTTTTATAGTATCTCACTGTGGGTTGATTTTTTTCATTTTCCTCTTGCCTGCAGAGATAGAACACTCTTACGCTTATTGGAAATTTTTACGTTTCTTTTATGAAAGCCCTTTTCAAGTCTTTCCCCAAGTTTTCTATCCACTTGTATTTTTTCTGTTATATATCACCAAATAAAGCACAGTTCATGGGCAAACCTGGCATCATCAGAGTAGGAAGTGTATCCTCCCTTAGGGAGCCACAGGGGGAGGATTCAGACATTCTAAATACTAATGAAATCAATTTCAGTTGCACAACCTGTTCACAAGTCTGAAAATTATGTATCTTGGGCATTTTGCTCTATATGTGATTATATTTCATTATTAAGTACTTGTGTTTTAATTTTTTAAATTCCTAGTCTTATCAAAATACATACAGCAAAATACTAAACCATACAAGGCTTGGACTGAATAGTAGCATCCTTGCTCCATTGCACCTCACCTTCAATCTTATCTCTACTTGAGAAATTTTCAATTTCCATATGTAATCAAAATGAAAATATAAATGTCAGTAAAATGAGTATAAAAGTAAAAAAAAAAAAATCCCAGCCTAATAAATGCTCTTGTCTCTCTTGCAAATAACACCAGAAATATTTTTTGTACAAATCTAAATTAGGGTCCATTTATTTTTGTACCATAAATTTGGTTATTAATATCATATACTATGAACCTGAACAGTTAAATGTTCATGAATAACAAACCCCAAACCAGTTGTATTTCAGAGGAAAAAGAGGAAAGTAAACACATGACTATATTATTTGTGTAATTTTACCCATTAGCTTAATAGTATTAGAAATTGTAATTCTTAAGACTCACTTACTTTTCCATAGATTGATTGTTTTCCTTTTATGAAAAGGAATATTGTAATCATTTTTCACTTGTCAGGGAATCTCAAGGTATGCCTAGCATTCTTCAAGGTGTCTTGTAGGTGTCCATTGGCATAGAAGTTTTTTAATTTGAATAGAATGTAGAAAAATTGATTTTCTCTCCTTTTGAGAAGAACTGATAATAACAATAGACTGTAATTAAGTGGATTCAACAAACATATCCCTCTAATTCATAGAGATATTACCAAACTACAAAATGACAAGATTATCTATGGAATCCACTGCTTCTTTAGACTCTGCATAGACGGTATGTACTTAATAAATCATGGATTTCTGGGACACCACTGCCACAAAGCTGTTTAAAATGTGAACAGTAATTAGGACAACTTTTACAAATTTTATGCAATACAAAAGATGTTTGAGTTTAGAATTAGTCTTGTGGTTTCCCTTGCAAAAGCCCAGGAGTCATAAGACCTTCTCCACATAAAAGACTACATAAATAAAGTCAAGCAAAAATCACAATAACAAAAATAGAAGACCCACTCTATAGACCCAGAGAGGCAAAGGAGTCCTCTTTTAGGACTTTGAACTAGGAAAACAAAATGTTAAACACTTTCAATATTCAACCATATTTCTACAGGCTGATTTTTTTTTCTTAGTCATAATCTCTACTATGTAGACGAAAGAAAGAATATTTCCAGAAGAAAGCCTTTACCCTTAGTATATGCTTATATTACACAGTAACTATATGTGGTTAATATTCTACAATAGTGTTCTATGGATCTTCATAATAACCATATCAGATGCATTTGCAAGGTAAATATCTCCTAACAGTAGTTTTAAAGACTGACACATCAAGTAAGAATACCCACCTGTCGGGGTACTGCGGACCCCACCCTAGTCTGGCACTGAGCCGGGGCCCCTGGTTTGCAACAAACAGCTAACACTGCTTAAGGAAGTTGGCCCGGCACTAAGCCAGTGCCAGAATGGACTGCTCTGATTGGACAAGGTGACTCATGCTTGCTGCGGGCCCTCTTGTTGCCCTTATTGTATTACATTGTTATCATGCTCTCCCCACATGCTCTGTAACCTGATTGGCTCATGATTCATATATAATGGCCATGACTTCCTTGTAAGAGAGGAGAAAGGAGAAAGAGAAAGAAGAGGAACAATAAAGAGCTCTGACGAACAACCAGTGTGTCGTGTCTCTCTCTGCGGGCAGAAGGGAACGCGACGCCCACCTAATTGCTAATTTTAATTAAGATATGGTGGAGCATGGGGACAAACTTGATAAGCATAATTCTTTATAGAGTGGTGACTTAGCAAAATTTATTGCATGTTTTTGGAGCACATGAATAACAAGAGGGCACATTCTATATTTTGATTTATACAACCCATAAGGATTAAATATTTTATGGTCATGGGAATTACATTTTTAGGAATTCACTGCTTATTTTATAGATTCTATTAAGATGTGCTTTACTGGTCTTCCCACTAACTTGTCTCCCATCTGTTAAAACTTGACAAGATTCTACAAAATACATAAATGTAAATTCAGCATTGTCCAGACCTATAAGACCAAGGAATTCCCCTCTGATTTCCTGTGGCAGAAGGACTTTGAATGACTTTGCTTGTGACTTCGCAATCTAGAGCATAATCAGAGATTTCCTCTAAAGATATCCTAACATGTTTTATGTATTTGGCAAATTGAATAGTGGTGCTTGCCTACCACATTTTGTCCTTGCTGTTTTCGTTTAAAATGAAATGACAAGTAATCTGGCATTTAGTGGTGCTATCTGTGTACTCAGGACAAGCATATTTGTATGCTCCACAGTTTGTAAAACCTAGGAATAAGGAAGCACAAATCTAAAAGAGAAAACATATTAATTAGAAAGGGAGATAGAAAGGCAAACAGAATTTAGAGACAAAAAGAAAGGAGTGGGAAATGAGTAAGGATTTATAATGGGGCTATGTTAAGAGAATAGGGGCTGGAGAACTCATAGTGAAGGCTCTCTCTCTCTCTCTCTCTCTCTCTCTCTCTCTCTCTCTCTCTTTCTCTCTCTCTCTCTCTCTCTCCATGACACCTAGAGTCCATTCCTTAACTTGTTGACAGGGTTTTGAATTTCAACAACCTATAACCTTGCTTCTGAGAAGGTTATTATATTCCACTCTTGTTGTGAATGAGGTTGAATCTCTCCAGTGTTTTTAGGTTGAAACCCCAATTCCTTCCCATGTACCTCAGAATGTGATTGTATATGTACATGGAATCTTTGAAGAGGTGAAGTTAAAATGTGGCAATTAGGGTAGGCCTTGTGTAAATATGACTGGTGTTCACATTAAGAGAAAATTTGAACATAAAAACAGACACCAGGGATGTATGCACCCAGAGGAAAGACTAAAGACACACAGAAAGGTATCCATTGGCATGGAAAGGTGTCCATTGGCACAGTAAAGTGAGAGGCCTCAGAAGGCAACATGCTTGTCTGCTTGCTAGCGCCTCAATCTTGGACTTCCACCTTCGAGAACTGTGAGGCAATATGTTATGTTGCTATCTTTAAGCCACTCGGTGTGTGGTATTTTGTCATGAAAGGTTGAGTTGACTCAATAAAATGTTGACCTGAGGATGTACAATCAGCTGATCATACTTCAGATACATCCCAAACACTTAGAATACTGGAACTAGGGAGAGGAGACTTAAATACTTTACAACTGTTTACCTGGCCCCACCAAGGTTCATTGTTTTACTGAGATAAATAAGGAAATCTTGGTGTATTCTTTCCCGTATTCAAAATCATGTTTTAAACATTGAGGCCCTTGTACAACTGTCCTTATTTCCCATTCATTCAAAATGGCTACCCATTCAGTTGAGTTTCTTTACTCAAAAAGTCCTTTGGAGTAAGTTTGTGCTTTGACATAGTTTTTATTTCATGCATTCTTATTGGTTAGAAGAATGTATATATTCCTGATAAATTCTGGAGGATGAAATAAAATTATTTTGAAAGCTTTATAATTCTCTAGATATTTTTTCTTCTTATGCTCTATTGTAAAATCTTCATTTCCCTCAGGACATTTAATTTCCAAAGGCTTTCCATAGCACTCTCTTCATGTCTTTATCACAAATCAGTAATTCAGAACTCCAGCATTTCTCATATTTGTCTTTCTTCCTTGTACAGTAAGTCTCCCAAGGACAGAGATCATGTTTCATTAATATTTATATCCTCTGTACTTAAGATAAGTATTTGGGATATAGTTGGTAGACATTTGGATTTTGAGGGAATAAATGGAAATATTAATTTTAGGCAGAATATTCCAAATTACAGAGACATTTTCTTTCTGTGATTACCTATAGCACATTAAGAGGAACTCAAGTTAGATCACTTTAAATGTATCTTAGAAAATATTTTTATTATTCTTTATAAGTTTTGTATGTCAATATACTTTCCTAAGTATTTAGCAAATCATGACACAAGAAACATTGATAGTAAGTTATTATATACATCTATAATAAAACCCACCCTTTTATTGAAAAAAAATATATATAGTTGCAAATGCATGTGATCTAAGACATTTAAAGGGAATGAGAATTGGTTTATTCTACAGGGAAACTGAAGAACAAAGTAATAAAAGAATGTGCCTAAGCACAAGCAATTTTTGGTCAGTGTTGGGCTTCTTATCTTTAAGGAACTATTTCACGTATAGTTTTTTTAACCAATTTGGGTCCTTAATATAATTAATCCACCATTATTAACTGGGTAATAATTAATGAAAAAAAATATTCATGTGTCTGCCTGATTTCTTTAGCAAGCAAACTTTGAAAAAACATTTTCTTATCCTAACAATAATACATCTGATTAAAAAGACAACTTATAATAAAACAAAATTCATGAAGAATCTTTCAAAATGAGTACAAATTCACTGTGTGTAATCCAAAAAATCTTTGCCTATATGCACATGAAAGATGATACATTTTAAAATTATTTATTTATTTTTAATTTTTTACAGACAGCATTTTTATTCATTGTGCACAAATGGAGTACATCTTTTCATTTCTATGTTTGTACATGATGTAGATTTATACCATTCCTGTAATCATACAAGTACATAGGGTAATGATGTCTATCTCATTCCACGATTCTTCATACTCCCCTCTTTCTCATTTCCTTCTACATAATCTAAAGTTCCTCCAGTTTTCTCTCACTCCCCACCCCCAATTTTAAAGGAAAAATGAGGTTAATATTTATATTATAGCTTACTGAATATAGTAAAAGTGATTTAAAAAATTTTAGACTTCATAATATTTAATTGTTGAATTTTTTCCACTGAGCTGATATACTATGGTAATAAATGTATTCATCCATATGAGATATTTAGAACGTAGTTTGCTGATATTATAGATAATGCCTTACTGTTGGAATTGTGGGTAATGTAGTCTCATGGTTTGTCCTCTCCAGTCAAAGGATCCTGGGAACTTCCTCTCCTTAGGATTCCAACATTTGCTCACTGACCATTGGATATTCTGGGAGCCTCCTTACCCCTTTATACATACATACAGAATGCCTTACTAAATATTTTCTTTCATTCTTTATGCTCATATTATTTTATTCACTCAAATTATTTTTGGAGTATGGTTCTTCCTCTGTATATTAAAACATAACTATGACATGAATAAAACTAGGACATATTTTAAGGATGTTAGAGAATTAAGCACAGATTTATCTTCTCTCAGGTTCAGTGAAAAATGGAATTGAAATCCTTGAATAAGAAGGGGTGAATTACTTAGCCTTAAAGAAAAATGAAATATGCCTTTTGCAGGTAAATGGATGGAGCTGGAGAATATCATGCTAAGCAAAATAAGCCAAACTCAAAAAAATCGCAGGTTGAATGTTATCTCTGATAAGCAGATGCTGATCCATGATGGAGGGTGAGTAGGGAAGAATGAAGGAACTTTGGATTGTACAGAGGAGAGTGAGGGGAGGGAGAGGTGTGGGGATGGGAAGGAGTGTGGAAAGAGATGTATTACCTTATGTACATGTATGAGTACACTACTGGTGTGACTGCACCATATACAGCCAGAGGAATGAGTAGTTATGCTCCATTTGTGGACGATGTGTCAAAATGCATTTTTCTGATATGTATAACTAATTAGAACAACTTAAATAAAAATAAAAATACATTAAATAAAGAGCTCAAAAAGAAAAAAAAAATGAAGAGGTGGCCAGGTCATGTAACTGTAGCACAGTGAGGAGTCAAGTCATTTAGTTGTGTCCTAATCAGGATTACAGGTTCTCATGTGACAGTAGTATAACTACCAACATGAGCAAGAACAGTAGTGGACATCAGAGATGAGATTCTCTTGGCTAATTCTTTGTTGAAAGCACAGCCATTGGGTCTTTGTCAGTTACAGGATACATGGTATTCTTCTAAAGAGTAGATAATGGTGTTGGTCGACTGTTTTTATATAAATTTCAGGTATACAACTCTAGAGTCAGGCCCATGTGATCTTATATTACATAACTATCTGGTGGGGCATATATTTCTGAGAAGAAAGGATAAATTATGAATTTCTATGAATGATATGCAAGATCTACAAGAGCAAACATATGATGTTCTCTTTAGCAGGTATCTTCTGTACTTTCATTTGTGGTGTTTTTTCATCTGTCTTGAAAATTTGAGATTGGATTGCTGATGCCTTATCAGATTATAACATAGGACTGGAATGCCTAATTGTTGGCACAAATTTTACTTTCACATATATGAGTTTTTGTTCACTTCAGTGAACAGCACCTGGAAAAAAGTCCCCTACTAAGTATAAAATATAATTCTTACATTTCTAACAATGGACAAAAGTCTTGGATCAAAACTGAGAAAGACCCAATTAGTGCCAAGCAGATACACACACACACACACACACACACACACACACACATGTATTTATTGTGAAACATTTAATTTTTTGTCACTGGTGTACAGAGTAGACTAGGTATCCGTTTTGCTGAATAATACAAAGCTACCTAAGTAAACTGACCCTTCTAGTCCATTCTACGACAAACTGCACAGTTTGGGAATTCAAAACATGACCACTTTATATTGAGTTACTGAATGCTTCTCTTAATCATATTATATTTGAAATGTTTTCATGTCATGAAGTGAATCTTTGTGCTGATTCTTTTATTATGCTATAGGTTCCAGTCTTATCATTTGACTGTTTCGTGGAAATGATTGATTTCTTTTTGGAATTCTTAAGTGAAATTTGGGAAAAAAGAGTGTTACGTTAAATGTATTTTATTCTTCCAAATATTCAAATGTATAATTTCTATGAAGATAAAAATGAATTTATTTACATAATAGATTGCTGTTCACTACATCATAATTAATGACAGAACAAGCCCATAAATTCCTGTTTTAAAATAATTTATAGTGTATGCAAAAATCATTGCATATTAAAGACAAATATAGATTTAATCCAGGGAAAATCCACATGTTATAATAGTAATTACACAACAACTGTTTTTAAATTGAAGCAAAATATATTTATATTTTATCAAAAATTGATAGCATTGGGGCTGGGGAGATAGCTCAGCTGATAGAGTGCTTGCCTCACAAGCACAAGGCCCTGAGTTCGATCCCCAGTACCACAAAAAAAAAAAAAAAAAAAAAAAAAAATTGATAGCATCAATGTTATTCTTGACTTAGTTTTGTAAGTATATGCAACTTAAGAGAATTCATGATTCCTAGACTGATAGTAATAATAATCTTAACTCTGTGATCACATAAATTTAGGGAATTTATAAAACTTTTATTAAATATACAAACTTTCATAAAGCATTTCTGACAGGCATATTGCAATGATTTTACTTTTTCTAGAAAAACAAAAATCATGTGTACGTACAAAAATTATGCAGTGAAAATGATTGCTCAAAAGCCATCATATGTACATAATATATTATAAACCATCAACAAAAATTAACTGAGTAATGCTCCAATTACTTTGATAAAATATGCCAATTACTTTTGTTTGGTGAACCTTCAAATCTACACCCACCATCTTTCTCTCTGTATACCTTGCTGAGGAGACAGGGCATCAGGTGACCTCATAGTCTAAAGGCTTATCATGAATTTAATGTTTTTGCACCCACCTGGCAATAAATTTGTGCAGGTACCATAGTAATCTATCAGTTAATGAAAATGATACCTAAGAAATTGAACATGGGTAGATCTGAGTATGAATAATTTGTAAGGGCTGTATCTCACACTCCTAAAAACCAGTAGGAACTATTGTCTTCTCCCCAAATCCATGTTCACATACTGCTGGAGCATTCTTCTTGGCCAATTGACTGAAGAAGAAAAATCTTGATCCTGGTATATAAATAAGTATGCATTACATACTGATAATCATCTGAAACTGGATAGATATCTCAGGGGTTACCATAAATGACAATTGTGAAGGAAAATACTTCCAGAGAGCAGAACTTTGAGATTTGGGTACCTACTATGTATAAAATGATAAGTCACCAGAAACTTGGATTTGCAGTTACTGTTTTACTTTCATCTCAGTAGGGTGAAAAATGGGGAAAAAAATTAAGACTAACACCTATTTAAAAATAAAATCAAGAAAATTGAGAACTCTGGGCCTTTAAGACTGAAGGTTTGTTTCACTTCACCAAGTCAGGAATTCTCAAGAATGAGAGCAAGGAATATACAGAAGAGTAGTGGTAAAAGAAACAGCAAATACCATTTGCATTCTCATTAAAATATGTACATGTAAATTTAACTCACTGGATCACAGAAAATTCACTGAAGCGGGATGGTGATGAAACTTTCTGGAAATTCATACTCTGAGGTGCACGTGGACACCATTTAGAAATATTGTTTCACATTTTGTAACCTCAAAGAAAAAAGAAACTAGATGGAGTAAGGTTTAGTATTGATGGGCAGAACCTCACTAAAAGCCCTGAACTGTTAGGCTGCTGACTGATGAATTATAGTAACCAGATGCTAAAGAAGCTGCTGCCTTGCCTGGAATGGGGTTCCACAGAAGCTGCACAAACTGCAGGACTGCATTTGCTTTTTCACAGAGTAAACAATAAAAATCAAACTTGTAGGTGAGAGGAATACGTTGAAAACTAAACTAGTCTGGAATCCAAAGTGTTTTCCATCCTGATGCTACATGTTAGAGAAAATTTGTTCTCTGTTTATCAGCACAATCAATGGTTGCTCTCCTTTTTCTTTTTAAGGGTATCAATAGTCTGATTAAATTGAAGCATGAAGTTTATTTCTGGGGCTTTTAGTTTCTTATTTACTGAATTTAGTTCAGTGTCTCGCAATGTAACAAAATATTGCAAAGATATCATTTCTTCAACTGTTTATGCTTTATCTACCTAATCAGTTGTTCTCTGTAGATCTTCACATGTATATTTTTCTGAGAAAAACTAAATTACTAAAACTGTGGTACCCAGGATTTTAGGTAGAAGAAGGATGTGAATCAGTATTGAAATTAGCTGAAGGTGATAAAGTCACAGATAATACTAAATTCAAATAAATACACAAATATTTCATTTTATAGCTTTGAAATAATCTATGAAAACTAAAGTTTATGACAGTAATATTATTCATTAATACTTTCCATTTTATTTTGACAAACTTAAAGGGAAAAGCATGTTTTCCCAATCATGCACACATATGTATGTGTTTATGTACTTATATATCATTGTGTAAAATATATAAATACTATATAATTATCAGTTTATATAATTATTATACATACAATATAGAAATATAATAATAGATTATAAAAGATTTGTCTGGATTTGATGTTTTTTATAGCTTGTTTCAAAAAGAGCTCAGAATAGATATACTTTCCCTGGAGAAAGAATTATGTAAACACCATTTAATAGACATGCAGAACTTCTTCATGTAGAATTTACTTACATGAAATTGCATTTTATTTTAGAACACAGTACTCCCTTGGCACTGATAGGGAGAATAAACATGTATCTCCTTTCATTGTTAAATTCAGCACAGCTAACTTAAAGAGTTTCACGATTCTCTATGTTGCACTAATAAATCCCTTTCAAAGTTACTGTTGACTTTAATCTCCCTTTTGAAATCTATGATAGCACAGTCTGTGGATTCTGTAAATCACAGACATTTTTACCCTCATATCACAATGCTGTCATATTCCCTAATATAAGAACGAAAATCTTAAGGAAACTCAAGTTTTCAAATAAATAAAAATACTTTTAATCATGTCTTTTCAATTCATACTATAATTTACTGAAAGATAAAGTCATGCATGTAGAACCCAGTTTAATATAATACATGTACCTTACTCATGGATCCCATTTCAAGTGCCTGTTGTTCATGATGTAAGAACTTATAGAGTAAGATGCTATTTGAAGTTTAAAAAATGTGCATTTTTTTGATGATACGTTCACTCAATTTGCAACTACATATCATGTTTTAATTTCTATCATTTAAAAGTTCTAATGGAATTTAGAATAAAAGAAAATTATCTCTAGAAATTGTACCCTAATACACTGTAACAGATCTTTAAGTCATGCAGTATCTTGGTAAATTTATATGTTATGTTATTTTATATTAGTTATGGCCAGCTACCTTGCAAAATATCCTCCCCACACCCAGTGTATTGAGATAATGGAAAGGCTGAATACATTTTCTGCAATCACTCCCTGTAGTGCACTGCTTTGGATAAATTTTGTTTTTGTCATCTATTTAGCTGTTGTGACTAAAGGACCTGACCAAAACAAGTTTAGGGAAGGAAAGTTTATTTGAGGGCTCACGGTTTCTGAGGTCTTAGTCCATAAAAGGCCAGCTCCATTTCTCGGGGCTCAAGGTAAGGAAGAACCTCATGGCAAAAGAGTGTGGCAGAGGGAAGCAGCTCATATGATAATCCAGAAGAAGAGAGAGACTCCACTGGTTGGGTGCAAAATATATACCCTATAATCACGCTCCCAATGAGCCACACCCCACCTACCTACGTTAGCACTCAGTTAATTCCATCAGGGATTAATTCACTGATAAGGTTAACACTATAACCCAGTCATTTCTCCTCCAAATCGTCTTGCATTGTCTCACATCTGACTTTTGGGGGACACCACATCTAAACCATAACAAATTTATTAAGAAATACTTAGGTGAGTTTTGGAAGATATCAGTTGTAAACTAACCCAGGAAGGATTTTTTAGTCCTCCTCACACTTCACGATCCATTTTCTGGCTTCACATAGGTAGATAATACTGTGTCTTTCAACAGTTTCCTAAGTTTTCTGAGTTAAGGGTAATATTCTTTCTTGACTTCTGTTCCTCCAACATTTTGAACAATTTTGTAAGTAGTTCTTTTTCTGCATTTTTGCTGAAGATATTTTGCTTTTTTAAGCTTTTTCTTGTTTTCGTTATCCTTATTTAACTTTGATAAACATGTATTTGACTTATAATATGAATTATGTAGTATTTGACTTATAATATGAATTATGTAGAGTGAATCCCTAGAGTAAGCTAAAATGCTCCTTTGGAATTGAACCCAGAGGCTCACATGTTAGGCTAGAACTCTTCCCTGGTGCTACATCCTTTTTTTTCTTTTTTATCTTTTTTAAGTTTTTTTTTTTTTTTTTGACAGGGTGTCTCTAACTTGCCCAGGCTGGCCTTGAACTTGTAATCCTCCAATCTCTGCCTCTGGAGTACAGAGAATTACCATGCTTTCTGTCTAAGTGTTTTTAATAATGTTTTTATTTAGTTACTTATTTTGGAGTCTTCCTTCCATTTATAGCACATCATTGGGTATTATTTATAAAATATTATTATTGTTATTTACAATTTGCTTCCCTTTTATTTAGTTGATATCTTCAACTTGCCATTCAAATAATACTTCAGTCATAAAACCATAATTCCATTATAATATTTAAAATAACATTAACACATTACCCATAAAATCTTACATTAAACTGTTTATAATCAGTTAAAATTTTTTCACTGAATCTTCAATGCATTATACAGGATTATATCAGTATGTAAGTTTTTTTTTATTAGTTTTATCTCAGAAGTTCTATTAATCCACATTTATGAAGAAAGAAAGTTTCACTTTATTTGGTTAACTAAATTTTAATATAGCATTTAATTAGCATTGATAAGTTCTTATCAATAATGGTGGAAAAACTAAATTATTGATTTTTCTTTTTCAGGTATAATAAAGTATTCATTGACAATCTATTTGAATAATTTTTAGTCTTCTTCCTTCTTTGAATTATCTTCTCTGCAAAGCCTCAAAAAATTTTTTACAAATATCAAATCTATAGTTTAAATTTTAAAAGGAAAAGGGCTTGTGATTCCTACACAGAAAAGATAATAGCCTGTCAAAGACCCATAAAATTATGGCAATGATTATTTGGAGGTATCATTTTAACTGGATAAAAGTTTGATTCTTACAGTGAGTTCACATTTTACAAGTCTAGAAGTATAGTTTTAGTGATTTATATCCTCTGCATTTCTTGCAGCTAAGTGCAGATATTTGACTGAGTGCTAATGAATAAGACTTGCAGAGTGACTTGAAAAACAAAATTAATTTTTTGCTTCTTAATTAATGAGGCAAAAAGAGCAAAGAAAACTGATGATTTTTTTTTCCTCGCATCTCTGCCATTTAAGACCTTCACTTTGACACTGGAAGATGAAACAGTGTACATGTGGGTAGATGTAAAACAATCGCATATTCAATAGAGGAGAAGAAATATTACTAAACTAATAACAGAACTCTGTGTTCTGCTGCTTTTACAGGGTTCTGTACTCTGTAAATTTGACCTTAAGAACCATAAGTGCATCTAAATCAATGTTGATTTGTTTCTCTGATATTTGCAACTCAAACAATTACTGATGTAAACAAATTTAATGTTCATCAAAAATAATGTGTAATGAAATTAATTCCATATTACCTGGTAAGTATTTTGATTAAATAACATTCTACAGTCTTTATGAATTTTAGGTTACACATGACATTGCCAAAATATATTCTTTGCAGTAATAATATTTTGCAATCTTTTGATTTAGCATATAATTTAATATAATGTCATCAAAGTGACAGTTCTCAAATATGTGTTGACAGTAATTATTATCAGATTTGTGATCCATTTACATAATTACTTCCTGTACCATCAAAATAAAGCAAGTAAGAAGTAGATTCTTTACTTCGCAAAACTAAGGTAATACAAGAGAATATGATGGTAGATAAGTTTTAAAAAGATCTTGGAATTCCTTTCTATAAACTTGTTTCTTTTTATAAAAAATAAAAATGCATTTCTAGATTATGGTGAATGAATGAATTTATGATTTGATAAATGACTATTCTCTACCATACATGGGGAAATTTCTAAAAGAAAGCCTGAAATATATAAATGTTCCCAAATATTAGGTGATTCTATCTTATTTCTTCTTCTTTTTTTTTTTTTTTCTAAATCAGAAATGGACCTAGACTATAGGAATGGGCCTGCAGAGCTACCATTCCCACCAGGTTTGTGTGAGCTCTTATACAAAATAAACTGATACTTCAACGTAGGGACCATGGTTTTTTTCCTTAATAATTGGTTTTATTTTTTTCTGGTTTTCTTTTTTTTAATTTTTTTTTTTTTTATTTACTTTGCATTTCTCAGGATTGAACCTTGAACCCTGGGCTGCTGTACCCTGAGCTACATGTCTTGAACTTCCTATTTTTCATTTTGAGACAGGGTCTCACTAAGGTGCATAAGCTAGTCTACAACCTGGGATCTTCCTGCCTTAGCCTCCTAAGTCACTGGGACTACAGATGTGTACCACAATGACTGGAAAACTAGAGTCCCAGTACCCTCCTCCCTGCCTTCTCCTTCTCATGGCAGATGAAAGAAAGGAAAGAAAGAAAGAAAGAAAGAAAGAAAGAAAGAAAGAAAGAAAGAAAGAAAGAAAGAAAGAAAGAAAGAAAGAAAGAAAGAAAGAAAGAAAGAAAGAAAACCTTAAAAAACTTGCCAAATAATGAAATATTTGCAGTCTCTATAGAGAATTAAGGAGGTAGAGCTGAGTCCTCCTGCAAGTTGTCCCTGTGCCTGTTACTATAATAGCCCATGCACCATGGCATTGGCACAAAGCCCCAACTTCCAAGTCTGACTATAGAAAGAAAGTTGGAGGTTTGAGGATGGAATGGGATGAAGAAAGTGTCAAGAAAGGATAAGAGAGAGAAAGAGAGAGAGCCTTTCATATAAATTGGGACTATAAAATCTTAAACATACTAAGAAATTAAAAACTAAGAAGTATAATTGAAGAAATTTTAAAAGCCACTTCCTCATAATGATGATTTGATCAAATAATCTTCTAAAATCACCTGTTTTGTTTGTTTAAAGACATGAAAAATTATTAAAAAAGACTATAAATGTTAATAAAAAAAGATTAATGAGAGATTTGGTGAGAATTATTTCAAACAAAAAAATACCAGGTATTTAAAAATAATAAATAAAATGCAAAAATTCTGAGCCAAGTATGTTGAAAATAAATTGGTAAGTTGTATATTTCTACTGAAAAATTCACCCATATACACTATAGATAGAGCAAGAGAAAAAGAAAATATTTACTAAAGAAAAATGGAAAAACTAGGAATTTAGTGAGAAAATCAAATCTAAAAACATAAAGTCAAAGCCAGATTGAAATGTTTAATATTTTATGCTTATATAATCTTATAAATATTTCATTGTTCTACATTTTATATTTTATCAAATCAAATTTTGGTTATACCATATATTTTAATAGCTCAGAAAAATGCTTTTTCTTTCATTTATGTAAACTTCATTTTGTAGCTCTAATTTTCTCCACAGGAAGGGAGAAAGGAATGAGATTCTCTAAACCTGGAGAGTGTCAGTGAGTTTGGCAGCCAGCAGAGTTTCCACTTTCACTAGGCAGCAAGGAAATCCAAGAAGGCAGCAGAGTGGAGAGGTGCACCTTCCCACCCAGACTGAACCAGGAAATATGAGGCAGGGTGCTTGGACCCCAGGCTCCCATTCTTTCTCAGTTAGTGGGCCTCAGTGGAGCATTGAACCATCCACAATCAGAATCAACAAGACTGAACAACGCAGTTGAATACTAGAGTTTGGTGCTTGTCAGCTCTCTCTTCTGGTGAAGCTCAGTAGAAGGCTGAGACTGCACCTCCACTGGGTATCAATAAGGTTCAGTGGGTGGTACTTTTGGCCTAGATGTGATCACCTTTGTCCTCTTCTCTTTGCTGGTGTCAGAGGGACCTGGTGGGGTTCTTCTTCTCAGCTGTCATTGGAACTTAGAGGAGGCTGATCTTAGCCACACTCAAACATTAGGAGGCAGTTGAAGTTAGTGTTGCACTTCTACAGCAAGGTACCAATGGACCAAGGAAAACATGAACTTCTGTCCCACAAGAGGGAAATTAAAAAAAAAAAAAAAAAAAAAATCAAAACTCAGTGTTTCATTCTAAATACTTAGAAATGCCTTTCTAAAGAAATTTACCAACTTGATTATATTTTTGTGAAGATTTTGCAAACCTATGCTGCTATTTTCAGTCTTGTTAAAATTTAAAACTGACTTAAAAAACACAAGTGTATTTAAATCATTGTACTAAGCTTATATACAGGATTGGAATTTGCATTCCTGTACTTATAAACAAATTATTTAATAAATAAAATTTCTAAGGCCAGAAAATTTTTTCATATCACTGAAGTACTTAAAAATAAGATCAATCATATTAAAATTACAAATATAGCTTTAAAATGCATGAAGGTATTTATTTACCTAAGTTGGAAAGTGTGACTAATATTTAGTAAAATACTTTTAAATGTAATCATTGAAATTTTATCATCACAGAATAAGCTGAACTTTAAACAAATAAGGAGGAATTAGGTATTTAGATTTCTCAGTTGACTATTGAATTTTAAAATGAATATGTGAGCAATCTTAATTTAAATCAAAATCGAACAGTACTGATACTGTAGAATCATTCAACTCCTTTTCCCCTGGTTTTTTTTGTCCTTGTTGGCAGGCAAAGTAGTTTTGAGATCCTTACTTTATTTCCAGGTTACACTTGGGTCCCTACGTGAGTATTAACATAGAAACCTTCCTCCTTGTTATAAAGGGAGCCACAGATACACTTTCTCCTTCGATGTTGATGTTATCCTTAAACTTCTGTCTTATCTTTGCTGGCGTCACCATGGATCTCTTTGTTTTATATATATGTATATATATGTATGTGTGTGTGTGTGTGTCTGTGAAGTCATACCCCTCAACATGATGGTATTTCAAGGTGGGACCTTTAGTATTAATTAGGTTTAGATGAGGTCATGAAGATGATACCTCCATGATGAGATTATTATCCTTTTATAAAAAAGAAGAAAGATCAGAATTCTCCCTCAACCATTGTAAGGGTGTAAGGAAAAAGCAACTGTAAGCAAAGAAGAAGGGCCTCTTCAGGAACCAAATATGCTGGCATCTTAATCTTGAACTTCCCAAACTTCCTAACTATTAGAAATAAATTCTTATTTAATGCTCTCACTCTGGTATTTTGTTAAGCTGACTGAGCTAATCCACTGTTTTAAGATTTTTTTTTTCCATTTCAATAGAATGACTAGGTACTCTATGTAGACATTTCTTAAATCAAGACTCATTGAACAGCCAGGGTTTGTCAAATTAAAGATATTTCTACCACGAGGTCAAATTTCCATTTGCTCTGGGCTGTCCCCTGTATTTGTTATTTCACCAGTTCAGGATTCATTTCAGCATGCTCTTGAGATAAAATGGTAATGAAGTCATTATATTCATACCTGGGCCATCCTCTCTGGGAATTTGGTCTAGGCAGAATATAGGTTAGAAGACTACGCCCAGGGACTTTTAACCTGAAATTAGACATTGTCTATAAAACAAATCATTAAAGACAATTCAAGGAGCAGAATTCTCTATTGTAAAAAGAAATATAGATACAATTAAGCATCTCTAAAGCCAGCCTCAGCAAAAGCAAAGTGTTAAGCAAGTCAGTAAGACCCTCTCTCTAAATAAAATACAAAATAGCACTGGGGATATGGCTCAGTGGTTGAGTGCCTCTGAATTAAATTCCTGGTACCCTCCCCCCAAAAAAAATGTAATAAGGAACATATAAACCTAGATTTGCAGGCATTTTTAAAAGTAAAAACAAAGCAAAGTATACCTAACCTTCCTGTAACTGTTTAAAATTTTTAATACTGCATAAATCTAAAAAGCATAAAAATAGATTATTACCAATTCTTTTCCAATTCTAGTTCTTATGTAATCATATCTTTAAATATTATCTCAGATAAAATGAAACAAACACAATAAAACAAATGTACCTTTGTGGTTAGAAACAAATGGAACTATTTTTTGTTTATTCATGACATTGATGTCCATATTAAACATATTATGTTGTGGTAAGTCATACTCTTGCAATTCTTTGAAAAGTTAAGTCATATACATTGTCTCATAGATCAAAATTGAATTATAGGATAAAATATTGCACACCATAAGTTACATTAATAAAAGTAAAATTAATATGTTTTTATAAGGCAAACACATAGCTTACAAAAAATAAGTTTATCATTATTATTATTTTTGTAAAAATATGTGTTTTTTGGACTGCAGAATCTTTTTCTTCCCTGGATGCAAGAGAGATGATCAGTAAATATATTTCTCACAGTAATTATTCTTTTTAAAAAAGTTATCTCCTCTTTAATGAAAGAGCCTACCTTTTCTTATATTTTTATTGATGAATTATAATAATACATAATAATAGGTTTTATTTTAATATATTCATACTTGCACATAACAAAATTTAAAGTGACTTTTTCGGTTAATCAATGGAAGGAAAGAGACTGAGAAAAGAGAAAGAAATACTTAAAAATATAAAAATGTGGTAATTACTCTTTCTTTACTTGGAATTAAAATGTGTATCTTACAATAATTAATAAGCATTATAATGTTGTTCACACTTAGCAGGAGATAATTCTTACTGTAGTTGCATAATAGCAGACAATTTTACAGAGAATATCAGAGTAAGTGAATTCTTGTTAGATATTTAACGCAAAAACTTGAAATCCCAGATCTGAAAGTTGAATGAAGAGATGGTGATCAATAATCTTACTATTAAAAATAAGTAATTTCCACCTAATCAAAACAAATGAGTCATGCCATGAACACTTCTCATTGAAGCTATAAGATTTGTACACAAAATAAGAAAAAGGCATATGGATATAAAATGGAAATAACAAAAATAAGAGAAGTAGTTAAAAAATATCTTCTAAAACACAAGCATGACAAAAAATTTTAAAAATTCAACAGGAAGATTGGAAAGTGAAATAGAAAATACCACAGAGAACAAAGAGAGTAAGCAGTATAAATTTTTAAAAGAATGACAAAATTAATTTAGATGATTATTGGAGTCAAAACACATGAAAAGTTATGTTGAGATGAATAGAGACAATAAGAAGTTACTGATTTTTATTTGAAAAATTTAAATTTCCAAGACTAAATATATCATTTGAATTTCAAAACTGGAAAGGTTCTAACTATAAAAAATGCATAAATGTTAAGAGTGTTCAGAAATTGAGTGGACTTTGAATAAGACTGGCACTAGACTTATTAGCAGCAGCAATTGGTCTTAAGGAAACTGTAGAATAATAACTTCATATTTCTGAGAATATGTAATTTAGTCTCAGCTTTGGAGTTGATTGTCAATCTATGTGAGAAGTACCACATCACTTTTTCCAGCTCATGAAATACATGCTTTGGTTATCAATAGTTATTTGATAAAACCTACAGAGCATGTAAAAAAAAATAATACAATGTAAAATTAGGGTGATGAATTCTATTTATAAAATACAAATAAAAATAGGAATATCATGTCCAATGATGTGTTTTCTTTATCATTTTGTATTCATAATTAAATACAATGTCCACTAGTTTAACAAAATAATGTATTTCATTGTTATTAGGAAGAAAGGTATGGAAGAAAAGGAGGAGGAACAAAATATAAAGAATGAGAGGGAGACAGAAATTTTCAAATGCAACAGAATTATAGCTCTACAGACAGCTATATGGACACATTATATTGTGTAACTTTAACTAATGGAAGAATTATCTAGCTTAAAATTGCTAATAGCCAATATTTCTTGGGAGTGATCATGCAAGCTGGCAGAACACATGGATGTTTGATGTTATTGTTATTCCTTTCTTTTTCTTTCTTTTTTTACTATTATAATCTTACAAAACTATTTGATATAATTTGATCTGAGTATATATTAAATTGACAATGGTTTTTAAAATTAAACAAAAAATAAAACAATGCTTCCAATATAAGAAAGGACATTTCAGAAAAATAATCTACTTGAGACAAGAATAATTTGAGATTACTTTCAATGAATGACAATGTACAATTATTCTCCATTGTCCTAAGTTGAATCCATTATTTTAAATTAGCACTACTGTTGGTGCTATAAAGTTCTAAGTTAAAGGAAAAATACAATAAAAAATACATACAAGTAATGTGAGAGATATGGATATGATATTAACTATGAGCTCCCTTTCCAGTGGCTACAGCAGGTAAATAAAGAAAAACCTGGACTCTTAAAATGGAAATAATGTCATATCTCAAATACTGAGCAGATCAAGATGTAAAATGTTATCATATTACTAGAAAATATCTCTAATGAAGAAGATTAACCAACATTTCTCAACTTAGGGACTTTTGTTTAGTAGAAAAAGAAGATGGATCCAATATCCTCAAGATGCTAAAGATAATAAATAGTTCCTTTCATTGTAATAGACATGGAATTGCATAATTATTGAGAGAAGCAAGCAGAAATTAGCGTAGGCAATCAACTAACTGACAACACTGTAAAACTAAGTGCATAAGGAGAGAGCAGCAGTGTGATGTAGATTATAGTATTAAATAGCAATCTGATAAAAAACAGTTTGAAAAATAAAAGATGAAGCATATGAATGTTTTGATGAATACAATGATTGAAATTTCATTTGATCTTTATATCAAGACCAAATGAAATTTAATATTATATCCTTAAAATTAACTAAATATTTTCAAATAATCATAGAAACAGCAGAATACATGGTAAAATTTCCTCCTCACCAGCATAGAATTACTTTGAATCTTAAATATTATATAGCAAAGCATTAATTTGGGTGCTATAGATGCCCAATTGATCAAATTAATTATATCCTATTAACCAGACTATACAAGATTACAGCAAAAATTCCCTCTCCTAGTTCATGTTCCAATAATCTTCTACCCCAAATATTTCTCAAACTGTACATGTTTTCCTCTATTCCACTTATTTGGGATCTATCGCTATATTTCCTCTTGGTATCAAATCTGGCATCCACTTCTGCTTCCCAGAAGTTCCATACTTATTTTGGGATACCATATATTGTCTGGATTACTGGGATGATTCCTCATTCTGTTCCTTGAGTTCATATTTAACTATTGCAGTCCATTATCCATATTATCATTATGAAATTGATGCTAATATATACCTAATAATATAATTATAATCATTAACATATCATCTGCTATATAAGCAGATATTATATACTACATTACTTCATGTATTTTATATATACTTGGCCATATTTTTCCTCCTAGTAAGTTTATGTGATTAAATACTTAAAGAGCTTATTTTAAAGATAAAAATAATAAAAAATACAGATGGTTTATAATTTGTGCATGATCATATACAATATAATAGTCATATAGATTGATTTAGTTCTGCTGATATCTGAAATAAAGACTATGTACTCTCTGGGAAGGATCCAGTGTTTCCCAGTAATTATCACTGGATATCAAATCTTCACTAAAGAAATATGCTAAAGGTTGCAGAGGGATTTCCTTTTATTTCTCTTTTATGAAATAAAAGGTCCTTTTATTAAATAAATGCTTTAAAATCACTGACATTAATTAAAATCAAGAGGAGATGAAGGAAAATAATTATTATAATAACAAAACACCACCTGTTAAAGTCAAAGAAATAGACTTTTTTTGGAAGACATAATCCTGAGCTATCCAAGTTGAGATGGTTTGAATCATATTTATAATATTTCCCACAATTTTCTTGAAGATCACAGATACAGAGCAAGGTATGCATGCAATGATTGTCTAATGAAAGATATGTCTTTTAAAGTTCATTTTATTGCAATATCTGTTTTCTCTTACTTTAGGGCTTTTTGAATGTGTACCCATGCTTCTTCTTATTATAAATTTCTCCCCAAAAGGCTTTCAACATCCTCTGGCTTGGTCTGTTCTTCCCTCTACTCAATGACTCCTCTTAATTAACTATGTCATCATGTAATTATTAATGATCTAATAGCTGATGGCATATTTCCAGTTTATGAGGTTTTGTAAATCATAAACACCACATATGGATTCTAGTTTTTATTAAAAAGAAGTTATATCATGTCTTATTTACCCCATATGAAAAAGACGTTTTCTCCAAAAATTTGGTAATTTCTGTGCAACCCCATATTTGTTGTGAGTTGCAGTCACTGAGTGAATTTAACTTTCACCCTCTCAATGCTTGCTTAAAAAGAATTGCTTGATTAAAGACAAATATAGAAGTTTAAAAAGAGATATATTGCTTTAAAGATGTTTCTGGATCTTGCTGACTTTTTTAAAGAAAGTGAGTATAAAAGCAGCAAACAGGAAGAACAACTGTTTTGGTGACTCAGACCATTACCTCATTGATGAGAATGTCACCACAGTCAAGACAACAATTATACTTTTTCCTTTGCAGAATGATGCTTTCTCACATAACACCTTTTAAATTGTCAGGACTCTATGACACATTTTGGAAATACTCACATTAATGGAAAAGAGAGAGTTCAGATCAGAATAATGCAGAGATGAAGTATTTGATGTGTTTCTAATGTGATTTTATTCGTCATCTATCAAGGCAGGTAATTTCAGATTGGTTTTTTGGTGAAAAATTTGAATTGGTTAGAAGAAGGTGAACTTCTTTATCATTTTCTAACCTCACAATTTTAAATATGTAGTCATTAGTGCATGAGTATGCACAGTATTAGAGAAGTCATTAAACCATTGACAACACTAATTGGTCCATATTTCTAATTATTGAAGAAAATGTTGATAGTATTTCAAAGTATTCTCATTAAAAATTTTAATAAAATATATGTATTTGAAAGCAGTGAAGTATTTTCACCAACCCTGATACAATTTAATTAAAGGAGGAAATTCTCATTAGACTTTTAGTAGCAAATGTGAATAGTTGCCAATGCAAATTTCATACTTTTTTCTACAGGGAGTCCTATCTTATTTGGTTTAACACTGATTTAAATTACAGGTTATGTTTTCTAATATTCATTATGGTAATCAAAAGGTATGTGAGCAGGTTACTAGGTTCAAGTCAGTATTTCAGGGGTGGACTCTCAAAAAGGAAATAGAAATGGGGACTATTACTGCCATCTGTCTCTTCCCATGTTTGCCATGCTTATTTTCTAATAATCTGACATGATAGCAGGGACTTGAAACTACTTCTTATGTCCTGACATGACTCTGTGAATAAATGTTTTATGAAATTATATGGAGCATCAAATAGAAAAAAAAAAGTCTATATTTGTTTGTATTTGGACATCATACATTTTGGACTGCTAAAATATATTTTCTTATTTAAGAGAATTTAAATCTTATTTGATTTATGCTATTAAAATTTAGGGTTTTTAGCTTGAAGAAACCAAACTGAATCCTACTGATTCAGATAGATAGAATTCTAAACATGTCCCCCTACAATTCACTTCTCTTAATGTGCAAACCATTCATCTAGATTTGTAGAAAAGGTGGCTTGCAAATTAAAGTAAGATCTTAAAATAGGAGGTTACCTTAGCTCTCTGGATGGGCTCGATTTAATATCTTGAATATTAAAAGCAAAGAAATTCTTAACAGCTATTGTGAGAGGGATACAGTAAAAGAGGAAGGCAAAACTGAGGTCTGGGGAAATGAAATAGTGAGATCCCAACCAATTTCAGGCTTTAAAGATTGAGGAAGGAAGCTAAGGGGAGGAAAGCAAGGGGCTTTCAAAAAACAAACAAACAAACAAACAAAAAAAAACAAAAAAGGAAACTGTGCCTGGCATTCAGTTGAGAAACAAGGACTGCAATTCCATAGTCTTATGGAACTGAATATTGCCAATTTCCTGAATGAGACTGGAAGCAAATTCTCCCCCAGTGGCCTCCCATAAGAAACAATAGTCCTGCTAAGATCTTGATTTCAGCAGTTAGAACTCAAGCAGAGTCTATAGGATTTCATAAGAAACCCACCTGAAACCACATGGATTTCTGATAAATAGATCAGTTAGATAATAAATCCAAATAGTGTTATGCTGCAAAATTTCTGGTAACAAAAATACATGGGAAAATAATTTAAAAGGTGCTCAATTTGAGATTTCAAAATGTTCTTTTCTGTAAACACCTAAACATTCCTTCAAGAATGTTTGATGTTTACAATCTGATATTTATTAATGATACGATCCAGAGAACACCAAGTAACAAAAAAAGTAGAGCAAAGATGACAAAAAAAAATATTTTATGAAATTTCTGGCATCTACTAAAAGTGAGCCAAGTTTTTCAGAAATACCTCTTCCTAGAGAAAGTATAAAAACTGTACAATAAGGTAGAAAGAAATATTCATCTGGTACATGTTATAAAGAATGAAAAAATATTAAGGGAATATTTAATCAACAATGAAAAAAATTTGGTAACCCAGATTGTGAAGCAAAATAGTAGCTATTTTTTTTTGAGAAAATTCTCAGTTGTTGGCAACATTTAATTTATTTTCTTGACCTCATCAGTGCAGTAGAATAAGAAAATCTAAAGCCCTTAAAATTTAAGAAACTAATAAATACTCTCTTTCATATTTAACTTGAGAATCTAAAGGTCTACAAAATCAGGAACGGATGAGCCAGGTGTAAGTCAGATAGTTTGAAGATTTTTCACCTGACATTACATCAGCAGGATAGTCCAAGTTATGTCAAATTTTCAACTTAGATCATAGTCATCCTATTTGTAAGAAAAAAGGCAAATGAAAATGAAAACATCTACATGTTAGGTTTCAATTTTTTTTTCAAAAAACGGGTACAATCACTTATACATTATTAAAGATAACCATTCAAGGAAGAAAGCTAAATGAAAAAGAATTATTGGAAAAGCAATCAGTAGCAATAGGCTTGCAATATCAGTAGCTGATATTAATCAACAGAGACTGTAAAATACTAGTATTATAGACACGTCATGTTTAAATAAAATAAAGATCAGATCCAGCAATTATACTGCTGAATATACAGATGTTGCCCCTTCCAAGACTTCCAGAGGATGCTTAAAACCATGGAGAGCATCATACTCTATATACACACATACACACACATACACACACTCAAAAGTGTTTGCTTTCATTTTTCGCTTACAGGAAACACTTTATAAATTCTCTTTGGTATATCCAAATTGGCAGTATCACTACTCTTGTGCTTTGAGGCTATGATAACTAAGACAGCTACTAGGTGAGAAATAGAACATACTGAACAATGAGAAGTTTCATATCCTGGGCAGCACAGAGCAGAGTGGAATTAAAGGTAATAATGCTACTCAAAATAGCACAAATTAAAATTTATAAATTGTTTATTTCTGGAATTTTCTATAATAATTTCAAATTTCAGTTGACAACAGAAAATTGCAACCACAGAAAGTAAAACTGAATAAGGCATGGGAGAACTATGGTAGATCCAAAGGAAATAGAATCAGCATGTTAAAAATGTATGTGCATTCCTCTCTTCTCTGCATCATTATTCATAATAACCAAGATATAGAAAAAAATGCATCTATCAGTGAATGAATAAAGAAAATATGGCATATAAACAATGACATGCTATTCATATTAAAACAGAAAGTAATGTATGTATAAAAAACTAAAATAAAGACTTTTGAAATGTGGATTTTTAAATGTAAATTAACACTGACTTATAGAACACTAATAATAATGCACATGCTTTAGGAAAGGGGATGGGATAGACTTAAAGTGCACTAAGATCATTAGGCTGAGCAGGAAATTTAATTCTTTATTTAGGGATGTTACAATTGATAATATAATGACTTCATGAGAAACATAAAAAAAGGAAAGTGCCTAAAATCTTCAACTAGCAATAGAAAAACACAGAATCAATTAAGAAAATAAAAGAAGAAGAAGCCAATAAGGAAAAGAAACTATATAGAACAGAGAGAAAACCACAAGGGACAAAATAAAATAATGAATATAACCCCAACTATGATAGCAATTACATTTAATAACTAGTTAAAAGTTATAGATTGTCAAATTTATTTGGATAAAATACAATCAGTATATTTCCTAGAAAATAATAAATCTGTTGTAAGTATAAAAATAAATTGATACTTAATGAAATTCAAACAAAAATTGCCAAGAAAACTATATCGATATCCAGTAAAATTGATTTTAAGACAAAAAGCATATTGTAAATTGTTATTTAGTGCAAAAACTGATAATGTTCAATAAAAATAGAAAATTTATATATAATTTAGAATTTACATACCTTTATAAAATATGAATCAAAAAGGATAAAATCTATATGTAAATATAGTAAAATTGTAAATATAGTTGAAAATTTAATCCTTCTCAATCATTAGTTAATAAAACAAGCTGGAGAGAGCTATAGAGATAAAGATAAAAGATCTGAGATGAGTAGGGAAGAAAAGGTTTTAATAATGGATTTTTTCAAACAGATCTAATGGACATGTGTACAATAATTTAACAATACAATAGCACCATCATATAAAAGCAAACAACATGATATTCACCATTTTGCCTATGAAGAAGATATCAAAGCCCTTGAAATGACTTTTAAAATAACTCCTTATGTACACTAATTTCCAGTTAAATATCCAGCAAAATATCATTTTTTAAGACTAGAAATACCTCACATTTTTATAAATTAAGAAATATTTGCAAATTCATGTATCAGGATAATAATGGAAATTAGAATACATTTTAGGCAATAATAAGACCTCATATTAAGTATACAATGCTTGCCAGGTGCAATGGCGCAGGCCTATAATCTCAGCATCTTGAGAGGATGAGACAGAAAGATCAAGAGTTTGAAGCCAGCCTCAGCAACTCAGCAAGGCCCTAAGCAACTTAGTGAGATCCTGTCTCTAAATAAAAATACAAAAAAAGTCTGGGAATGTCACTCAGTGGTTATGTTAAGTAAATTAAAATGTAGTAAGTGTAAGTAAACATGAGCGAAAAGGAAAAGTAATGTGGAAACTTATTTGTATATAATTTTAAAAAACCAATAAAATCAATGAGAATTGGAAAATAAAGAAATAAAATCATTAAAAGAAAAATAATTCAAAACAAACATAACTATAATATGGAATTTTAAAATTGCTAAAATTAGACATTTTAAAGCTAAAAAATTTAGAAGACTGAATAAGAAATGACAGAAAAATAAAAATATCAGAAATGGGGAAAGAAAATAACACAAAGGCTATTATAGACATTGACAAATTAGAAAGTATTGAACAAAAATAAGGCAAATAAATATTAAATGTTTATGAACAGTGTCATATTTCTAGAAAATAACATAGTAGGCCAAAATGGGATTAAAAAAAATTAAATAACTGAGATGTCTTAAAATGATTAAATATGAAGCATTGATATAAAAAGAAATCTCTAAGAAGAAATTTCCAGGTTTGTATGTATTTACTAGAATGTTGGAAATCATTTATGAAAGAAATGAACCCATGTTTAAACTTGGAAAAGAAATTCATAATCAGAAGACAGAACTAAGTTAACCTATTTGATAATATCAATACATTTAAAAACTAAAATGTCTATGGGACAAAAATTGTTAGAATGTTACAAAATTTCTATTAAATAAGACATATAACTAAATTATAAGGAACCAGAATGATTAAAATCAAGGAATTTAGTAAAGATACACTTTGGAAATACTGTTATGTAATACTAATGTAATCATAATGATATCAGACAAAATATATTACTGGAGATAAGATGTGTTGTTAAATAACTACATAATATCCAGTTAAACAGGAACACACATACACACACATTCTAAATATATGTTAATTCTAAACTCCTGATTATTCTTAAAAACTTTATTACAAATAGAATAAGACAGAGAAACAGAGATATTCATGATTCTAGTTTGAAGTAATAATACAGGACTCTGTAAAATGGCATATCAGGCTGTCAACAAAACAAGGATAATTAATGATTGAAAAGAAAATTTAATAAATTGAAGAAAATAAGATTATCATATAAAATAAATATCAGACCTCATAAGGAAAAACAATCAGAATAAGGAGAGGCAATGTTGCCTCCAGGAAGAAAATGATTCTCAAAACTTACTCTAACCAGACTGAACACACTAACTGTTGTTAAACAGAATGTCATCATAAAAGCCCTTTCTATCTGGAGTTCCCACATTCCATACTCAGTATGTAAACATAGTACACCTTAGGACCACAACAGCAATGTTTTAACCAATCAAAAGTAGCCAACTCACAATATTATACCCAAATAGGTATATGCTGAATTGTAATCAATCATCTGATTTCTCTACTTTGCTTCTATGTCTAGCCTATTAAAAAGTCCTGCTTACACTACTGGGTGGAACTCTCTGAACGGAGACTTCATAAATCATTCTTTGCACAAATAAACTCTGCTAAATTTAATTCCTCAAAAGTTTTTCTTTTACAATGTGTTATTCATTGAAGATTAAGAAATATAAAGTAGTGAGGCAAAAGTTGACTATTTTCATCTCAGCCATTTTCTGGGAATATGAATCCAAGGAAAAGGGCTTGGAGTGTTCTGCTTTGATCCAAAAGGAAAAGGAAGTTAATTCAATACTTAGCCAAACACCACTAAAAATGTAATTCTTATTCAGATTACTTAACAGAGCAACTTCTGTATTATGTTATCACCTTATGTAAATCTTTTCATAGGCAGAAAATATACTAGTCATGTGAACATAAATATTATTTCTCCCATAGTATCATTTCTCCTTACAAATCCTTAGGCTAGCATTTTGTTTTTATACTTCAACCTTGAAATTTTGATTAAAGTGAAAGCCTAAGATATGACTCAATCTTGAGTGTACTGATTGACATACCCAGAAACGCTACCATATAAAGTCTCTTCGTGGGATGACAACCTAAATTTCCCAACCAGTCTTTCTGGATTGTGAAGTGAACATTTTCTGTCTGGAAATTTCAGTAAAACCACTGGATGAAATATAAATTCAGCATTTCAATTTTGCAATTTTAGAAGTTTTTATATAACCGAATTAAAGGAGATTAAAAAGGGGAAATCAATATATATTCCTAATATATAAAGAACAGGGTATAGAGTTTAGAAATATTAATTTACTTAAATCCTCAAGAAAATAATTCACATCTTCAAAAACCTTAGTTGCACTTTTGTCTCTGCTTCAAGTACGTTAGCCCATAGCCAATAGAATATTAATGTTAATCTTTTCAGTGTAAGTTAATAGTGGGCCATGCATTAAGTCACAAAAAGGATACACAATTTGGAAGCATATCCAATGTATATTAATATGGTTCTCAACTATGTGAGAAAACAGACGAACAGTGCTTGAAATTTTAAACAATGCTTTTGACAGTTACCTCCATGTGCATATTTGCATTTCAACAGCTTATATTTTAATACTTTGTATTCTTTGCACAGTCTCTCATTTGCCTATTATTTTGAAATGCATTTGTAAAATATGCCCTTTTAATTATCTACATATAAAAGAGAAAACATTGATTCATCAAAATTACATGTCAGAAACCTCAACAAAAATAAGCTTTATAAATAAAATAATTTGTAAAAGACTTCACTTATCGAATTTTTTCATTCTTTAATGCAGAATCATCACCAATTTAAACAATACCTTTCAAGAGTCCACATAGAAATTCCTTAAAAGGATCAAGATATTTCTGTGAATGACTGAACTCATACCATAGAACAACATTTTACACACACATACACACACACACACACACACAAAAAAAGAATATTTGTTAAATATCCCAAGAATGAACTGGAAATAAGTAACAGGTAACACCAACTAAGTTGTACCATGTACCATGAAGTTGCCCTTCATGAAGGGAAACTAGGTGTTTGTGGGACTGAGGAAGGAAAATTGCTAAATACAGATGCCTTTATGTAACTTGTTTATATTGACACAATTGTACACATATAGTATGATTATACATAGAGTGAATATTACATATATGAACACATGTATGAATCAAATCAAGGTAATTAGTATCTCCATTTATTTAAACATATGTCATTTCTTTCTTCTGGGAACCTTCAAAGTCTTCTCTTACAGTTGTATAATAAAGATATAAATTACATGAACTCTGGTTACCCTACTGCACTCTAGAACATTAGAATTTTTGTAGAGGCAACTTTGACTAAAACTGACTGAAAGATTTCAGAAACAAATTTTGTTTTGTACAATTGGCTATCTTCTTACCAAGGAAATGTTAAAAATCACTTAGCTGCAACAATGTTGGGCTTTAGTTAGGTTGGAAAGACTCCTGTCATTGCATTGCCCATTTTATTTGATCTAATTTTTTACACATGAAAATAGAATGCATTTTGACACATTGTACACAATTGGAGCATAACTTCACATTCTTTTGTTGTACATGGTATAGTCACACCAGTAGTGTAATCATACATGTATATAGGGTAATAATACCTGTCTTATTCTACAATCCTTCCCATCCCCACCACCCCATCCCTCCCCTCACTACCCTCTGCACAATCCAAAGTTCCTTGAGTCTTCCCTACCCACACCAACCCCCACTATGGATCAGCATCCACTTATCAGAGAAAATATTCAGCCTTTGGTTTTTTGTGATCGGCTTATTTCACTTAGTATGATATTCTCAGTTCTATCCATTTACCTTCAAATGCCTTAATGTTATTCTTCTTTAAGGCTGAGTAATATTCTATTATGTATATGTACCTCATTTTCTTTATCTATTCATCTGTTGAAGACCATCTCGGTTGGTTCCATAGTTTAGCTATTGGGAATCCAGCTGCTATAAACATTGATGTAACTGCATCATTGTAGTATGCTGATTTTAAGTCCTTTGGGTATAAACTTAGGAGTAGGATAAATGGGTCAAATGGTTTCGTTCTAAGTTTTCTGAGGAGTGGTTGTACCAATCTGCAGTCCCACCAGTGATGTATGAGTGTACCTTTCTTCCCATATCCTCGCTGATACTTATTATTACTTTATTCTAGATAATTGCCATTCTGACTGGGCTGAGATAAAATCTTACAGAAGTTTCGATTTGCATTCCTCTAATTGCTAGACATGATGAACATTTTTTCATTTGTCTGTTGACTGATTGTATTTCTTCTTCTGTGAATTATCCATTCAGTTCCTTAGCCCATTTATTGATTGGGTTATTTGTTTTTTTGGTGTTAAGTTTTTTGAGTTCTTTATAGATTCTGGAGATTAGTGCTCTATCTGAAGTGCATGTGGTAAAGATTTCTCCCATTTTGTAGACTCTTTCTTCACAATATTGATTATTTGCTTGACTGAAAAGAAGCTTTTTAGTTCTAATCCATCCCATTTATTGATTCTTTATTTTGCTTTTTGAGCTTTAGGAATCTTGTTAAGGAAGTCAGATCCTAAGTTAACTTGATGAAGATTTGGGCCTCTTTTTCTTCTGTTTGGTACAGGGTCTCTGTTCTAGTGCCTAAGTCTTTGATCCACTCTGAGCTGATTTTTGTGCAGGGTAAGAGATAGAAGTTTAATTTCATTTTATTACATATAGATTTTCATTTTTTCCCAGCACCATTTGTTGAATAGGCTATTTTTTCTCCATTGTACATTTTTGGCACCTTTGTCTAGTATGAGATAAATGTATCTATGTGGGTTTGTCTCTTTGTCTTCTATTTTGTACCATCGGTTTACTTGTCTGTTTTGCTGCCAATATCATACCATTTTTGTCACTATTGCTCTGTAGTATAGTTTAAGGTCTGGTATTTGATGCCTCTTGCTTCACTCTTTCTAGTTCTATGAAGAATATCATTGGGATTTTAATAGGAATTGAGTTAAATTTGTATAACATTTTTGGTAATATGGCCATTTTGACAATATTAATTCCCAAGTTTTTTTTTTTTTTTTTTTTTTTTTTTTGAGGCTATTGTGAACAGGGTAGTTTTCCTAAATACTTCTAGAACTCATAAATGAATTCAGCAACTAGGAGGATATAAAATCCATACCCATATATTAAATGCCTTCCTAATCATAAGTGATGAATTCACTGCAAGAGAAATTAGGAAAACTACCCCTCATTGCCCATATTTTGATAACTGTTCACACAATATTTGATTAAATTTTTAATTCATTCTGTGTCTCCCACAATCTAATTTTCTTGTTATGAAAATTGCAAATAAATTTATGTACATGTTTCTGTGATTCCAGACTTTAAATAAAAGGATCATTACAAATATTTAGTTAAGCTTTTTTGTTTTCTTTTCAGAGTGCCTTATAAAATTGCCTACTCTTAGGCATTAAATATTCCTCTGTAGATAATAATTATTTTATATTGTGAATTTGAAAGCTGGTCTGTCTTCCAAGTGGACAGTTGAGGGATTTCTGCTCTACATTGTTTCAACAATAGTAAATATTATATGTCATTTTCTCTAAGAAGAATTTTTCTTGCTGAGATCTGAGCATAAAGTAAATTAAATAATGGATATATATAGACATCCCTAATGATAACCCCATTAATTATTATTTCTTGCTACATGATCTTAAGTCTTTTATCTTAGTTTTTCTTTGTTTAAAACTTCATGTCCTTTGAAAAGTAACTTATACATGCAATTTGCGATGATTGATAGCATACTACACTTTTGATTAAATTCCAATTAATTCTCAGAGGTCTATTTGCTGTTAAAAGGTGGGGGGTAGAAGGTAGGAAAAGTTGCAGGTTTTAGAACTATATGAAAAACTGTTTTTCTTTCACATTTATTATGGAGTAATGTAAAGTTTGTTACAGACAGGAAAATAGGCAATTACTTAAGAAATTGAAGAAAGTATGTTATTTGATTCTCACACTCTATCAAACAATGTGTAAAAGATGTGCAATAACTCCCTTGTAGTTATAATGTGCTTTGGATTAGAATCCCCTCTCTAATTTCTTGGGTGAGAGTTAGATCTCATGGTACTGTGCATTCTTGGCAAGCATAAGACCCCAAATTTAATCCTGAGAACCACAAAAAGAAAAGAAAGAAAAGAAAAATCTAACTCCTCCTACTATCAGACCCTGTGTTCAATTAGAAGCAATTTTTCACCTGTGAAAATTTTACCCAGTAGCAGCAATATTGCCTTATGTATTTTTGTATACTAAGAGCTCAATATCTTTTAGGTGTACAAAGTTGCAAGGTTACTAATATGTATTGTTAATTACATGTAAGAATATAGGACTGGGAAGATAGCTCAGTCAGTAGAATGCTTGCCTTGCAAGCACAGGCCCTGGGTTCAATCCCCAGCACCACAAAAAAAAAAAAAAAAAAAAAAAATCAAAACAAGACAATTTGCAGCTCATCATTATAGAAGAAACTTTTTGAAAGAAAAGCCATAAAAAGATAATCAAAAGTATAATATAATTGTAAATATTTAAGCACAAAATACATATAAAGCACTTAGCAATGTTTAGCATCTTATTGCAAGCACTAAACAAACAAACTAAGTTCCTGTTTGTTAGCATTGAAGTCAATGTTTATTTGGCAGAACTTTTCACAGTGCAATATAGCTATTGTATCTTCTAATGTATCTATACAGATTGACTTCTCAAAGTCATTTGAGGGATGGGGAGGGAAACAGTGAAATACTCTGATTGAGATGGTACCAAGAAAGCAGACGATGTTTTAAAGTTTGGTTTCAAATTTGTTCCCCTGCTAATATTTGATTCTGTGGACTCAATTTAAGATAAAAGTTAATACTAATAAAAAATCTATTTTTCTCTTTATTTGATCTATTTACTATTCCTGTTATAAATGAAATGCTTTAACATCATGTAAATCAAGAGGTCAGTATCTAATTCTTTCTATATTTTCATTCCTAAGGACTAACAGTTTTCCTTCATTTAAGTTTTGGAAGTTACTTACTAATAAAATACAATAATTAGAAAACATACTTCTCTCCCTCTCCTGATTCAAACGGAGAAAAGAAGAGTCCTTGACTGGTACTGGTGTTCTTGTTAAATACTTCCATCAAGTTCATGTGAAACCCTTCTCATTTTTAACAGTGGAGGCAAACATAAATGGAATGTGGACCATTTTCATTTCCTGAAATACCTTAAGAAGTTTAATTTGGATGGTGAGTTAGCTAATGAAGAAAAACTAAATACCACTCTCTTTATTAGTGTGATTTATTGAGGCAATAGAAAATGATATTCTTTTTCTTTTGAATATTTTTTTGAGTTCTTCAAAGTTCAAAGAAAAAAACTCTCAGGTTCAAGTTCCCATATTAATCATGTAGCCTCAGTGAAGCAAATGAAAATGAAGGATCTACAGGGCAACTTATACCAAATAATTTTATTCAGTGCTTTGCAGTTTGATATAAATGACAATTGCTTAAGAAGCTTGTTATGATATAGACGCTGGTGTGTCAGAGAATATTTTATAACTCATTCTGAGAAAAAATGTGTATATATACACATAGATTAACATGTGCTATAAATTTTATGGATAAAATAATTATGAAAAATAAAAATAATAAATTGTATTATTATGAAAAATAATAAATTCTTGTAGTCTTAAAAATCTATAGCTGAAATTTAACCATGACACATAGAATTGCTATTCAATCCAAAATTTCCTTTCCCAAAAAGGTCATTCCCATTAAAACTAAAATGAGATCTACTACAGAACTATTTCAGACCATCATACATATTATATTACATTCATTAAAGTCAAAATGCTTTCAGCTTCAGTCTTAGTTCACTCACTTGTCAGTGATGCTTGTGACTGTTCCTGAACCAGATAATAATTTTGGAATACAGGTAGATCATTTCATCAATGTCTGTACTATTCACAGTGCAATGGTCGCATATACAACACATTTTTGAATTAGTTTAATCTTCAGTATTAACATTTTCTCACTTTAAAAAGCACATGAGAAACAACAAACTAAACCAAGCCACGACTAAAGTTTTGCCTACTTCAAAGTGACAAAATTCCCACTGACAATGATTTCAAATTGCCAGTATATTACTGGATGCATAGTTGGAGAGAGATGCATGGTAGTTATAGTATTTCCATCTGAGAAACAATAGACACAGATAACATTGACAGCACAGGTAGTGATAAAAGTGGTTACTCTGAATTGATGGTCTTTGTACATTTGTTTATATCAACACAATGTGTTTTTAAATTTAAATTGTAATAAGGTTATAATGAATTATTAGCTTGCAAAATTTCTGAAAAATGTACATGAATTGCTTAGCACCATTAGTATTACTAGTACAGTATAAATACATGGTAGCTTCTGGTATCAATTTTTGCAGTTTTGTAACAGCAAAACACACATCCCACAAACAACTGTACACACAAACCAGGTATCATGCACATTGAAGAGGATATTGCAGTGACCTAAGGGAAGCAACTCTACAGTGATGAGCACTAAATGGAAGTACTAGAGCAAGGTCAGTCATGTCCTCAGGAGAAGTTATCAATGTGTAAAATTTTTAAATCCTATCAAATTTTTATTTACATATTAAGGCAACAGATTAATATATTTTCATATGACAACAATTACAAAGTATAATCAGCCTTTTCAGAAGAAACTATGTGTTAGCTCTTTGTCACCATGTCCCAAATACTTGACAAGGACAACTTAAGAGTAGAAAAAGTCTATTTTATGATTGTGGTTTCAGAGGCCTGTCCATGGTCAGTCTATTCCATGAATCTGAGCCCAGGGGGAGGCAGACTATCAAGGAAGAACTCTGTGGTAAAGTTGCTAAGTTCATGGCAGGCAGGTAGTAAAGAGAAAGAGAGGATGTGGGAGGGAAATATATACTTCGTAGCCATGCCCCCAGTGACCTTGCTCCAGCCATGCCCCACCTGCCTATAGTTACCACCTAGGCATCCACTTAGACCTCTAAGACTAGCCCCCCTTCTTTTTATTTATGAGATTTTCTAAGTAAAAACCAGAATTTGAACTTTGAACAGTATAATAAATATTAGTTGAACCAAGTGATGGGTAGAAAATTTAGGATAAAATACCAGTGAGCATTTAATAACTTTAACTGAGAGATTACTAGAAAGAACAATGTTAAAGGGACCATTGGTGAGGATCTGTTTTGATTACATAGCAAAATATAAATTACATAATTTTATGGACTGTATTGTGTCTACCTTCAAATTCATGTGTTGAAACTTGTTCTGATGTGACTATTCAGATAAGTGAAGCCATAAGGATTGGGATCAGATACAATAGAACTGATGTCCTTACATAAAAAGGAGAGATAACAGTAATGCTCGCTCTGCATGCACAAAGGAAAGACCATGCAAATTCAAAGCAACAAAACAGGAACCTACAATCCAGGAAGAGAGCCCTTACTAGCAATTTAATTTTATGACTCCTTGATTATAAACCCCTAACCTCCAGAATTGCAAAAATAATAAATTTCTGTTTCTTGAGCCACCCAGTCTGTGATATTTTATGATGGCACCTTGAGTCAAAGAATCTAACTACCTATGTGGTCTGTCAGTGTCAGATGCCTATACAGAGGAAGCTGACACAAATGAGCAAAGGGATGTAGTAGGTTAACCAACACAGTTATTGGTATCTGGTAAGGGATATGGTGAACTAGAACCATCAGCAGAGAGTAAGGAGAAAAATGTACATAATTCAGGTTAAACAAATTTTAGAATTGTGTCAATGTAGATTCAGAATTCCTTGAGGAAAAATGAAAGAAACAAAAAATCCAGACACTTGTGGGAAATCCTTTGACATTTAAGTTTTGATAACTAATTCAGATTTTGTTTTTATTAAAAACCAAAAATCGAAAAATGGCTTAATGTGGGAAGATTCAGCACACACACTGTCAGTTTCTGGCATCATTATAATGATGCACATCAAGTTCAGTGTGTTCAAATATAATCAATTAGAATAGGCCTTAAAAGTAACAATAATGAGGACTGTTAAAATAATTCATTTCCAAGAAAAGTTAAGATAAAAATTTTGAGTTTAAGTTTCAACATCATTTATATTTTTCATTACAACCTAAGACCATGAGGAAAAACAAAAAATTGATTTTTCTTTTTTGTGCATGTATTTTATACCCAGCTTTTCATAATATGTTAAAGCCACAAAAGGATGAACAACTAATCAAAAGAAAATATTAATTGATAAATTTTAATTAAGGATTTGGATCTAATTTTGTAGGCAGTACATTTTAAATTGAAATGATTTATTTTACTTTTATTATTCTTTGTATACTATTATTGATTACACTAGGAGAAATTAGGTATAGATAGCTTATACATGTAAGATTTAAGGGAAAGACCTGGGAAATGCTTTTGAGATAGAAAGGGTTAGGTAGCCTGGGGTAAGGAAGGAACAGTAAAGGTCCACAACATTGCAAGCCCAAGGACAGACATTTTAACATGCCCAGACCTGTTATAGGACAGTTCCTGTTTCCACATTGTTGTTACTATGTAATCATTATTGCACCTGCTCACCGAGACAATTAACATATCAAGACCGAATCAATAAGACTGGCTGAGGCAAGAGGATCATGAATTCAAAGTCAGCCTCAGCAACAGGGGAGGTGCTAAATGACTCAGTGAGACCCTATCTCTAAATAAAATACAAAATAGGGCTGGGGATGTGGCTCAGTGGTCAAGTGTCCCTGAGTTCAATCCCCAGTACCCACCCCACTCACAAAAAAAAAAGAATCAATCACAACAATGCACACCCCTAGTAACAGTGAAGAACCAATCAGGAGCAGCTTATCAAGTTCTTGTTATGTATCTTTAAAGAAAAGAAGGCTGCAACACTTAAACAGCACTCTTTTTTTTTTTTTTATTGTAAACAAATGGGATACATTTTGATTCTTTGTACATGGAGTAAAGGCATACCATTCTTGTAATCATAAATTTACACAAGGCAATGTTGTTTGATTCATTCTGCCATATTTTCCCCCTTCCCCCATCCCACCCTTTTTCCTCTATACAGTCCTTCCTTCCTCCATTCTTGCCCCCCTCCCTAACCCTAACCCTAAACCTAACCCTAACCCTAACGCTAACCACTCCAACCCCCCATTATATGTCATCATCCGCTTATCAGCGAGATCATTCATCCTTTGGTTTTTTGAGATTGGTTTATCTCACTTAGCATGATATTCTCCAATTTCGTCCATTTGCCTGCAAATGCCATAATTTTATCATTCTTTATGGTGGAGTAATATTCCATTGTATATGTATGCCACAGTTTCTTTATCCATTCATCAATTGAAGGACACCTAGGTTGGTTCCACAATCTGGCTATGGTGAATTGAGCAGCAATGAAAACTGATGTGGCTGTATCTCTGTAGTATGCTAATTTTAAGTCCTTTGGGTATAGGCCAAAGAGTGGGATAGCTGGGTCAAATGGTGTTTCCATTCCAAGCTTTCTGAGGAATCTCCACACTACTTTCCAGAGTGGCTGCACTAATTTGCAAACCCACCAGCAATGTATGAGTGTATCTTTTCCCCACATCCTCGCCAACACCTATTGTTGCTTGTGTTTTTGATAATCGCCATTCTAATTGGGGTGCGATGGAATCTTAGGGTACTTTTGATTTGCATTTCTCTTATTACTACACATGTTGAACATTTTTTCATATATCTGTTGATTGCTTGTAGATCTTCTTCTGCAAAGTGTCTGTTCATTTCCTTAGCCCATTTGTTGATTGCATTATTTGCATTCGTGTAGAGTTTTTTGAGTTCTTTGTATATTCTAGAAATTAGCGCTCTATCTGAAGTGTGAGTGGCAAAGATATTCTCTCACTCTGTAGGCTCTCTCTTCACATTACTGATAGTTTCCTTTGCTGAGAGAAAGCTTTTTAGTTTGAATCTATCCCAGTTGTTGATTCTTGCTTTTATTTCTTGTGCTATGGGAGTCTTGTTAAGGAAGTCTGATCCTAAGCCTACATGTTGAAGATTTGGACCTACTTTTTCTTCTATAAGATGCAGGGTCTCTGGTCTGATTCCAAGGCCCTTGATCCATTTTGAGTTGAGTTTTGTGCGGGTGAGAGAAGTTAGGAAAACTACCCCATTCACAACAGCATCCAAAAAAATAAAATACTTGGGAATCAATCTCACAAAAGAGGTGAAAGACCTCTACAATGAGAACTATAGAACACTAAAGAAAGAAATTAAAGAAAACCTTAGAAGATGGAAAGATCTCCCATGTTCTTGGATAGGCAGAATTAATATTGTCAAAATGGCCATACTACCAAAAGTGCTATACAGATTCAATGCAATTCCAATTAAAATCCCAATGACGTACCTTACAGAAATAGAGCAAGCAATTATGAAATTCATCTGGAAGAATAAGAAACCCAGAATAGCTAAAGCAATCCTCAGTAGAAAGAGTGAAGCAGGGGGTTTCACAATACCAGATCTTCAACTGTACTACAAAGCAATAGTAACAAAAATGGCATGGTATTGGTACCAAAATAGACAGGTAGATCAATGGTACAGAATAGAGGACATGGACATAAACCCAAATAAAAACAATTTTCTCATTCTAGACAAAGGAGCCAAAAATATGCAATGGAGAAAAGATAGCCTCTTCAACAAATGGTGCTGGGAAAACTGGAAAACCATATGCAACAGAATGAAATTAAACAGCACTCTTGACCCTCCTAGGCACTAGGAGTTCTGAGACTTTGTCTTCAGCCTTCCTTGCTTGTTTACTTCTGCTTATTCTTTTGACTCTAGTGTGGAACTCAAACTCCATCATGACTCCAGATGATAACGTTTTTATACTTTTCATATTATTTATTCAAACTTTTAAAAATGAGTACACACGTGTGTGTTTTAAAAAAGTTTTAAATTCTACTAAAATCTTATATATTACATGTCTACAAATAGGTAACATATATGTTCACAAATCCTAAATGTTAGGCAGATTATTTACAAAATAAATGCCTCAATAAAAAATTTGCGCCGAGATCAAGAATAGATCGTTAGCAGAATGACAAAGCACAGCTACTTTTGGTCACTCACACCACACAGCTGCTCAACATCTGCTCCACTGTATCTAGCCCCAGTTCTCAGCATCACTTCTTTTGCTTTATGTAATTCAGGCCATAATTAAATACCTGCTTTCAAATATCAGTGGAAAGAGATCAGTGTTAAAAGTAGTACATAAATTCTGTAGCTTTTAAGACTGTTTCTATGAGACACTGTTAAAAGAGTGTTTTGATTCACAACTATCAGTTTTTGGAAGTTACCTAACAGTGGAAAAGGATAGATAATGGCCAGGCAATCAGGGTAATAGGTTTTGTTCAGATATAAAGACCACAGATGAGGCTAGGTAAAACTAACCTAGAAAATTAATGGGCCCCATCAAGACTTTTTTCAAAAGTAGACACCATGAGGTTTCCAGTGGGAGCATTTCTACCAACTCTGATTCCTTAGTCCCAGAGCAACATGAAAATGGAAATGCATGTAAACGAGATGGAAATTATAGGAAGGATTAAAAACTCAGGCTAAAGGATAGAACCAACAGCCTTAATAAATTTTTAATTGGTTCTTTTTAGTTACACATGACAGTAGAATAAATTTTTATATAATTATACAATCATAGAATATATATTATTTTAATTATGACCCCAGACTTCTGGATGTAAACAATAGCAAGATTCACTGTGGTATATTCATATATGTATGTGGGAAAGTAATGTCAGATTCATTCCACTGTCTTTTCTTTTCCTATCCCTCCTCTTCCCTTCATTCCCCTTTGTCTAATCCACTGAACTTCTATTCTTCCCCCTTCCTCTTATTGTGGGTTACCTTCCACATATCAGAGAAAATATTCAACCTTTGGTTTGGAGGGATTGGCTGGTTTTACTTAGCACGATAGTCTCCAGATCCATCCATTAACTGGCAAATATCATAAAGTCATTCTTCTTTATAGCTGAATAATATTCCATTGTGTATACATATCACATTTTCTTTATACAGTCATCTATTGAAGGGCACCTAAGTTGACTCCATAGCTTAGCTATTGTGAATTGAGCTTCAGTAAATATTGATGTGACTGTGTCACTGTAGTATGCTGCTTTTAACTCCTTTGGAAATACACCATGGAGTGGGATAACCCAGTCAAATGGTGGTTCCATTCCTAGGTTTTTTGAGGAATCTCCATACTGCTTTTCAGAGTGGTTGCAACGATTCCCGGTTCCACCAACAAGGTATGTATGTACCCTTTTTTGCCCAAATCCTCCCCAACATTTGTTACTTGTATTCTTGATAATTACCTTTCTGACTGAAGTAAGATGAAATCTCAGTGTAGTTTTAAGTTTTATTTCTCTAATTGCTAGAGGTGTTGAACAACTTTTCATATATTTGTTGACTGTTCTTATTTCTTATTTTGAGAAGTGTCTTTTTAGGTCCTTTGTTCATTTATTTATTGGATTATTTGCATTTTTTTTGTTTTGTTTTGGTTTTTTTTGGTGTTAAGTTTCTTGGATTCTTTGTATATCCTAATGCCTGAGGTACATGTGGCAAATATTTTCTCCCATTCTGTGCTTTTTTCACACTCTTGATTATTTTCTTTACTGTGAAGAATCTTTTAGATCAATGCCATCCCATTTATTGAGTTTTGATTTTACTTCTTGTGCTTTAGGAGTCTTGTTAAGGAAGTCAGATCCTGAGGGGACATGTTGAAGTGTTGGGCCTATATTTTATTCTAGCAGGTGCAGGGTTTCTGGTCTAATTCATAAGTCTTTGAGATTGCACTCATTTAACATAGATTTTAGTCAATGTTCATACCCTCAAAAATCATATAGGCCCCTAGAGTAGCAAACCAAAAGGAGTTTTCCTGCTATTAGGTATCCTCCTGTGTTGTAGGAGGTTTCTCTCTTCTCACTTAAATAAATCCTACTCCATTTACTGTTCCCTTCCATTGTTAACCATGAATTTTATTCTTCAAATTTGAGACATGAACCCAGGAGCAAATTGATAAAGTGGGAAATCTAGTCTCATCTCAAAACTCTGGTTTCAACAGGTTGCACAAAATGAAAGAGTCATATGCAGCATCTGAGTTAGATTTAATTATTTTTAAAGATTTATGAGTTCCTGCTTTCACATCACTTACAGCTCAAGTATTAGTTTAGTTCATACTTCCAAATATTTATTCTAATTTGAATATATTACTCAGAGACAAACAACTTTTAATGTTTATGTTTAATAACATTTGCTCTCTATCACCAACTCAACACACCATAGTGTATATAAAGTGCTTTTTAAACCTTCCAGTAAAATGTTTATAGATTAAATTTATATTTAATGAAGTAGTATGTTCTTGATGCTGGGGATACTATGATAAACAGAAAATAGTCTTCCTTCAAGGAACTTGCAAGCAATGTAGAAAGAAAATGAATCGAATTTTTTATTCTTTGTCTCTATTTATAATGCCTAAAGAGCAATGTCCAGCAGATTTTGAATTTTATTATCAGAAGGTCAAGACTTCACTTACCATGGAAAATTTATGTCAACATCTCAATCTCTTCATCAGCAATAAAAGTAACGCCTACTTATAATATTGCTGAGAAGATCAAAGGAGTGATGTAGTGCAAATATTTTTAAAAACAAAATAGTAAATCATAAACAGTTACAATGGGCATAGATGATTTACAAATAAATGCCAATAATAAAAAAGAGATACATTGTCTTAAGTAAATATTATTGAGAAATCTTTTAATATTGTCATGGAAATATTACTATCAGGAAGAGTTTAGAAGAAACTATACAGAGAAAGTATGTATTATTTACGTACAAATAAAAACATCATACCAGTCCTAGTCTTTCCAAAGCTAACAGTTTTGATGCCAAAGAGAGAAAATTATCATTACAGGTGGCAAAACAGCTATCCCAAATGAATTCTGGAGAAATAAGAATTTTTTTATGCAGATACTTTCTGCAATAAAGAGTGAGGTAAACAACTTACATAAGTCATGTGTAAGCAGATTGGTTTCTAAATAGAATTTTTCAAATTCTTCCTGAGATGTCAGCAGCTGCTATTTGGAGATGAGCGACTATTTTCAATATGTTGCAGTGGAAATGAGACTTTTAAATTGAAACGTATTAATTTTCTCTTCATTAATGAATGAACTATGTGGATACTGAAACATATTGTCCCAGACTCGACTAAAGACAGAAGTGTAAGTACAAGAATTTAAAACTGAATCCTAATATCATTTGTTTAATTCTATGAAGAAAGGGAATATTCTTTATTGTTTAAAATTCAGCAGATGGAGCAATGGGACCTAGCAGTCAGAAACAAGTTTGTTTTTTATGAGGAGTGAATGAATCACAAATAAGGAATCCAAACTGAAGGTTACAAACTGAAGTTTATCCTTTAGGAAATCAGAAAATTCTGTTACTGCTGGTTTTCAGGAGTACCACTTTTGTTTTGTCAAAATTTCACCCAAGGTCCAAAACCCTTTTTTTTTTTTTTTTTTTTTTTTTTAACAATTCTGACTCATGGCATTTCTTTTTGTCTAAAATTTTTAACCTGTCTGATTTAATATTGTCCTCTCTAAAATTCATATTGAAGTCTAATTGTAAACAGTAAATTGAATGAAAGGAATCAAATATATTAAAGCCTAGATACTGATAAGAAAAGCAACTAAGAGAAAAATGAAGGAAATATAGAAAAATAAACAAGAAAGATCCTCGTCTGTATGAAAGGATGGTCATAATCAGAGGAATGCAAATGAAAACAGCGAGGGGTGACTCTCACCTACCTAACTAACCATTTTTTTTTTTTTTTTTTTTTTTTTATTTATTTATTTTGTTTACGTTTACATAGGGTAATGATGTTTATTATATTTTTCCCCTCCCCCCCACCCCTCCCACCCCTCCCACCCCTCCCACCCCTCTTTTCCCTCTACACAGTCCTTCTTTCCTTCATTCTTACTGCTCTCCTTAGCCTAACTCTAAACCTAACCCTAAACCTAATGCTAGCCCCTCCCACCCCCCATTATATGTCCTCATCCGCTTATCAGCGAGATCATTTGTCCTTTAGTTTTTTGAGATTGGCTTATCTCACTTAGCATGATATTCTCCAATTTCGACCATTTGCCTACAAATGCCATAATTTTATCATTCTTCATTGCGGAGTAATATTCCATTGTATAAATATGCCACAGTTTCTTTATCCATTCATCAACTGAAGGGCATCTAGGTTGGTTCCACAATCTGGCTATGGTGAATTGAGCAGCAATGAACATTGATGTGGCTGTATCTCTGTAGTATGCTGATTTTAAGTCCTTTGGGTATAGGCCAAGGAGTGGGATAGCTGGGTCAAATGGTGTTTCCATTCCAAGCTTTCTGAGGAATCTCCACACTGCTTTCCAGAGTGGTTGCACTAATTTGCAACCCCACCAGCAATGTATGAGTGTTCCTTTTTCACCACATCCTCGCCAACACCTATTGTTGCTTGTATTCTTGATAATCGCCATTCTAATTGGGGTGAGATGAAATCTTAGGGTGGTTTTGATTTGCATTTCCCTTATTACTAGGGATGTTGAACATTTTTTCATATATCTGGTGATTACTTGTACATCTTCTTCTGTGAAGTGTCTGTTCATTTCCTTAGCCCATTTGTTGATTGGATTATTTGTATTCTTCGTGTAGAGTTTTTTGAGTTCTTTATAGATTCTGGAAATTAGCGCTCTATCTGAGGTATGGTTGGCAAAGATATTCTCCCACTCTGTAGGCTCTCTCTTCACATTTCTGATAGTTTCCTTTGCTGAGAGAAAGCTTTTTAGTTTGAATCTATCCCAGTTGTTTATTCTTGCTTTTATTTCTTGTGCTATGGGAGTCCTGTTAAGGAAATCTGATCCTGAGCCAACAAGTTGAAGATTTGGACCTACTTTTTCTTCTATAAGATGCAGGGTCTCTGGTCTGATTCCGAGGTCCTTGATCCATTTTGAGTTGAGTTTTGTGTAGGGTGAGAGATAGGGGTTTAGTTTCATTCTATTACATATAGTTTTCCAGTTTTCCCAGCACCATTTGTTGAAGAGGCTATCTTTTCTCCATTGCATATTGTTGGAACCTTTGTCTAGTATGAGAAAATTGTATTTATTTGGGTTTGTGTCCATGTCCTCTATTCTGTACCATTGATCTACCTGTCTATTTTGGTACCAATACCATGCCGTTTTTGTTACTATTGCTTTGTAGTAGAGTTGAAGATCTGGTATTGCAATACCCCCTGCTTCGCTCTTGCTACTGAGGATTGCTTTAGCTATTCTAGGTTTTTTATTCTTCCAGATGAATTTCATAATTGCTTGCTCTATTTCTGCGAGGTACATCATTGGGATTTTAATTGGAATTGCATTGAATCTGTATAGAACTTTAGGTAGTATAGCCATTTTGACGATATTAATTCTGCCTATCCAGGAACATGGGAGATCTTTCCATCTTCTAAGGTTTTCTTGAATTTCTTTCTTTAGTGTTCTGTAGTTCTCATTGTAGAGGTCTTTCACCTCTTTTGTGAGATTGATTCCCAAGTATTTTATTTTTTTCGATGCTATTGTGAATGGGGTAGTTTTCCTAATTTCTCTTTCTGAAGATTCATCACTTATGTATAAAAATGCATTGGATTTATGAGCATTGATCTTGTAACCTGCTACTTTACTGAATTCACTTATGAGTTCTAAAAGTTTTCTGGTGGAATTTCCAGGTTCCTCTAAATATATAATCATGTCATCAGCGAACAGGGATAGTTTGAGTTCTTCTTTTCCTATTCGTATCCCTTTAATTTCTTTGGTTTGTCTGATTGCTCTGGCTAGAGTCTCAAGGACGATGTTGAATAGAAGCGGTGAAAGAGGGCATCCCTGCCTTGTTCCAGTTTTTAGGGGGAACGCTTTCAGTTTTTCACCATTTAGAATGATATTAGCCATGGGCTTAGCGTAGATGGCCTTTATAATGTTTAGGAATGTTCCCATTACCCCAATTTTTTCTAGTGTTTTGAGCATGAAGGGATGCTGTATTTTATCAAATGCTTTTTCTGCATCTATTGAAATAATCATGTGATTCTTAACTTTAAGTCTGTTGATATGGTGAATGACATTTATTGATTTCCGAATGTTGAACCAACCTTGCATCCCTGGGATAAAACCCACTTGATCGTGGTGCACTATTTTTTTAATATATATTTGTATGCGATTTGCTAAAATTTTGTTGAGAATTTTGCATCGATGTTCATTAAGGATATTGGTCTGAAATTTTCTTTCCTTGATGTGTCTCTGTCTGGTTTAGGTATCAGGGTGATATTGGCTTCATAGAACGAGTTTGGTAGGGTTCCCTCCTCTTCTATTTCATGGAATAGTTTGAGGAGTATGGAATGAGCTCTTCTTTAAAGGTTTTATAGAACTCGGCTGAGAACCCATCTGGTCCTGGACTTTTCTTTGTTGGTAGGCTTTTGATGACCTCTTCTATTTCATTGCTTGAAATTGGTTTATTTAAGTTGTGTATGTCCTCCTCGTTCAGTTTAGGTAGTTCATATGTCTCTAGAAATTTGTTGATGTCTTCAAGGTTTTCTGTTTTGTTGGAGTATAGATTTTCGAAATAGCTTCTAATTATGTCTTGTATTTCACTCGTGTCTGTTGTGATGTTTCCTTGTTCATTCCGAATTTTAGTAATTTGAGTTTTCTCCCTCTTTCTCTTTGTTAGTGTGGCTAAGGGTTTATCAATTTTATTTATTTTTTCAAAGAACCAACTATTTATTTTATTAATTTTTCCGATTGTTTCTTTTGTTTCGATTTCGTTGATTTCGGCTCTGATTTTAACTATTTCCTGTCTTCTACTACTTTTGGTATTGGTCTGCTCTTCTTTTTCTAGTGCTTTGAGCTGTAGTGTTAACTCGTTTATTTGTTGATTTCTACTTCTTTTTTTGAATGCACCCCATGAAATAAATCTTCCTCTAAGTACTGCTTTCATAGTGTCCCAGAGATTTTGATATGATGTGTCTTTGTTCTCGTTTACTTCTAAGAATTTTTTTATTTCCCTCCTGATGTCTTCTGTTATCCATTCATCATATAATAGTGTATTATTTAGTCTCCAGGTATTGGAGAAGTTTCTGTTTTTTATTCTGTCATTTATTTCTAATTTCAATCCATTATGATCTGATAGAGTACAAGGTAGTATCTCTATCTTCTTGTATTTACTAACAGTAGCTTTGTGGCATAAAATATGGTCTATTTTAGAGAAGGATCCATGTGCTGCTGAGAAGAAAGTGTATTCATTCTTTGTTGGATGGTATATTCTATATATGTCCGTTAAGTCTAAATTGCTGATTGTGTTGTTGAGATCTATAGTTTCTTTATTCAATTTTTGTTTGGACGATCTATCCAGTGGTGAGAGAGGTGTGTTAAAATCGCCTAGTATTATTGTGTTGTGGTCTATTTGATTTCTGGAATTGAGAAGGATTTGTTTGACGTACGTGGATGAGCCAATGTTCGGGGCATAGATATTTATGATTGTTATGTCTTGCTGATTTATGCTTCCCTTAAGCAGCATGTAATGTCCTTCTTTATCCCTTCTGACTAGTTTTGGTTTGAAGTCCACATTATCTGAGATGAGGATGGATACTCCAGCTTTTTTGCTGTGTCCGTGTGCATGGTATGTTTTTCCCCATCCTTTCACCTTTAGTCTATGGGTGTCTCTTTCTATGAGATGTGTCTCTTGCAGGCAGCATATTGTTGGATTTTTCTTTTTAATCCAATCTGCCAGTCTGTGTCTTTTGATTGATGAATTCAGGCCATTAACATTCAGGGTTATTATTGTGATATGATTTGTATTCCCAGTCAATTGACTCATATTTGTTTTTGACATGATTTGGTTTCTCCTTTATTTGGCTATTCCTTTAGGCTAGCGCCTCCTGTTGCTGATTTGCATCGTTGTTTTTCATCTCTTCCTCATGGAATATTTTGCTGAGAATGTTCTGTAATGCTGGCTTTCTTTTTGTAAATTCCTTTAGCTTTTGTTTATCATGGAAGGATCTTATTTCATCGTCAAATTTGAAGGTAAGTTTTGCTGGGTATAAGATTCTTGGTTGGCATCCATTTTCTTTCAGGGCTTGGTATATGTTGTTCCAGGCCCTTCTAGCTTTTAGGGTCTGGATTGAAAAATCTGCTGATATTCTTATTGGTTTCCCTCTGAATGTAATTTGATTCTTTTCTCTCGCGGCCTTTAAAATTCTGTCTTTATTTTGTATGTTAGGTATTTTCATAATAATGTGCCTTGGTGTGGGTCTGTTGTAATTTTGTATGTTTGGAGTTCTATAAGCCTCTTGTACTTGGTTTTCCATTTCGTTCTTCAGATTTGGGAAATTTTCTGTTATTATTTCATTGAATAGATTGTTCATTCCTTTGGTTTGTTTCTCTAAGCCTTCCTCAATCCCAATAATTCTCAAATTTGGCCTTTTCATGATATCCCATAGTTCTTGGAGATTCTGTTCATGATTTCTTACCATCTTCTCTGTTTGTTCCACTTTGTTTTCAAGGTTAAATATTTTGTCTTCAATGTCTGAGGTTCTGTCTTCCAGGTGTTCTATCCTATTGGTTATGCTTTCTATGGAGTTTTTAACTTGGTTTATTGTTTCCTTCATTTCAAGGATTTCAGTTGGTTTTTTTTCAGTATCTCTAACTCTTTATTGAAATGATCTCTTGCTTCCCGTATTTGGTCTTTTAACTGTTGATTGGTGCGATCATTTAATGCCTGCATTTGCTCTTTCATCTCCTCCTTCAATGCCTGCATTTGCTCTTTCATCTCCTCATTAGCTTCCCTGATCGTTTTAATTACGTACATTCTGAACTCCCTTTCTGACATTTCTTCTGCTCTGCTGTCATTGGGTTTTATTGATGTAGTATCTAGGTTTGTTTGGGACATTTTCTTCCCTTGTTTTCTCATAATGGTCAGTTGTCAGTGGGACCCTGAGATATTGCAGTTTTCCACTATTGGCTTATAGTGTCCCAGTAGATTTCCAGTGTATCACCTCCCAGCCTTCAGCAGCCTGATGTCTTGGAGGAATCTGATAAAGCAGCTCATTCGAAGAATACTGCCCCTAGCCCCCTACTGGTTCCACGTTTTGGAACTGGCTCTGTGCGGAAATGCTCTCACTGTGGGCCTGCACCGTGCAGCTGGCCGTGTGGGAAGAGCCCACTGCCGGAGTGTGGAAGACTACCTTGGGAAGACTCAAGCTGCCCTGCCCGGCTCTGCTAAGCCACCTCTATCTGGGCCTGCCACCCGGGCTGAGCTTTACCCAGTGGGCAGACTCACCCGTGGCTCCACTTCAGTCCGAGTCTCTCAATGCCTCCCCTTCTTAACTCCTGGGTTCTGGAGCGACCGGGGGTGCAGTCTCCCTCTAGGCCGCCATCTTGGATCGCCCCGTGAAGAGAGCCCGCAGCCGGAGTGGGCAGAGCCGCCTGAAGAGGTCTCCGGCTGCCCTGTCCTTATCCCTGAGGCTGATTGCAGATCGAGGCTCTCCGCTGGTTCTTTGCAGGAGTACACTGCACTGCAGCAGCTCCGGGACTCGGAGCGTGCTCTGTTCAGACAGGCTCTCACTAGCCGGCCAGTTCCGTTCCGAGAACCTGGAGAAGCTGGCTGTGTGGGCGGGGCCCACCGCCGGAGTGCGCAGGACTGCCTGTGGATGACTCTAGCTGCCCTGCCCGGCTCCGATAAGCCACCTCTATCTGGGCCTGCTACCCGGGCCGAGCTTTACCCAGTGGGCAGACTCACCCGTGGCTCCACTTCAGTCCGAGTCTCTCAATGCCTCCCCTTCTTAACTCCTGGGTTCTGGAGCGACCGGGGGTGCAGTCTCCCTCTAGGCCGCCATCTTGGATCGCCCCGTGAAGAGAGCCCGCAGCCGGAGTGGGCAGAGCCGCCTGAAGAGGTCTCCGGCTGCCCTGACCTTATCCCTGAGGCTGACTGCAGATCGAGGCTCTCCGCTGGTTCTTTGCAGGAGTACACTGCACTGCAGCAGCTCCGGGACTCGGAGCGTGCTCTGTTCAGACAGGCTCTCTCTAGCCGGCCAGTTCCGTTCCGAGAACCTGGAGAAGCTGGCTGTGTGGGCGGGGCCCACCACCGGAGTGCGCAGGACTGCCTGTGGATGACTCTAGCTGCCCTGCCCGGCTCCGATAAGCCACCTCTATCTGGGCCTGCCACCCGGGCCGAGCTTTACCCAGTGGGCAGACTCACCCGTGGCTCCACTTCAGTCCGAGTCTCTCAATGCCTCCCCTTCTTAACTCCTGGGTTCTGGAGCGACCGGGGGTGCAGTCTCCCTCTAGGCCGCCATCTTGGATCGCCCCGTGAAGAGAGCCCGCAGCCGGAGTAGGCAGAGCCGCCTGAAGAGGTCTCCGGCTGCCCTGACCTTATCCCTGAGGCTGACTGCAGATCGAGGCTCTCCGCTGGTTCTTTGCAGGAGTACACTGCACTGCAGCAACTCCGGGACTCGGAGCGTGCTCTGTTCAGACAGGCTCTCTCTAGCCGGCCAGTTCCGTTCCGAGAACCTGGAGAAGCTGGCTGTCCTAACTAACCATTTTTAAAAAGTTATTAATATTCTGGTAAGACCATGGGAACATAATACTCTCATCATTGATGGAAGAAACATAAATTGGTATAGCCTTTTTGGAGTACAATTGGTAATTTATACCAAAATTACAAAAAAATATGCTCTCTGGTCCAGGAATTTGCTTTTAGGCACATACAAAGGAAAAAAAAATTCATTAATTGATATTCATTGCAGCCTTTTTCATAATAGCAAGTTTCTGGAAACACCAAATATTCATATACAGGAATTTAATTTAGTAAGTTGTAAATTTAACTGTACAATGAAATGTTTTGAACTTACAAAAGGAATAAAATAGCTGTATGTACAGGTATGAAATGATATCTATGACACAATATCAAAAATATTATAAAATATTAAATTTAATTATAATTATAGCATAATTAATATGAACTCTTTACAAGACAATTAGGTTATGAACATTTCGCCCTTATAGGTACATTTAATTCTTTATGAACAGGACTTTCGAGTGTTGGTTCTCTCTCTTGTCCTTCTGTGACATGGCAAGAAGGCCCTTGCCAGGTAGTGAACCCTTGATCTGAAACGTCCCAGCCTTCAGAACTGTGACACGATACAGTTCTATCCTTAAGAAATGTCCCAGTTTCAGTAACTCTGTTATCACAGCAAAAATAATATGCACAATATTCATTTATTTATAAAACATTAATAAAAAGGACAAACACACCCAAAGCGGGTAACGCGATACAAAATATTTACATTTTCTCTTCTATTTTTACTGTATCTTGTCGATAAAACCTATTATTAATGTGAAATTCTCTAAAAAATAATAAATGGAGTCAATTGTTTAGACTTCACTGTGGCCCAAATGTTGGTGTAGGGCAGAACACCCACGTAAAGAATGACTGCCCGTATAGGAGAGGCTCAAGGGGGCCCTACTGCTCTTCTCCTGTGAGAAAACACGGACTGCAACGTTCATGAGAAATAAGACTTCTCTGACATCAAATCTGATGATCTTTAATCTTGGATTGCTCCACCTCTAGAACGTGTGGTAATACATTTCCCTTTTTAAAAATGACCCATCGGACTCACTTTTGTTATAAAAGCAAAAATGGATGATGATAGTCCTATTGCATTAGTTGTTGAAAACTTGGTGTACAAATTACAAATTTAAAATAGCCATTAAAAGCACATGAGTGATTTTGAAATTTGCAGAGATAATTCTTTCCAGGATAAAAGTCAAAAAAGGGAAACAAAATTATAGATAATGAATTTCTATGTCCTCATAGATGATTTTATTTTTCTTAAAAATTCACTTTCATTGATGTTTTTCATCTGTATGGTTAATTAGGCAGTTCATAAGTATATCTTGAATTAAAATTACTCTAAATGCATATTTAATATTAAAGTAACAACCTGTTTTATTTTTATGAAATTCTATATTTTTTTATTTAAACAAATGGGGTACAACTTGTTTCTCTGTTTGTACATGAAGTAGAGACATACCATTTGTGTAATCATACATTTATATAGGGTAATGGCGTTTGATTCATTCTGTTACTTTTTCCTTCCCCCCACCCCTCTTTTCCCTCTATACAGTCCCTCCTTCCTCCATTTTTGCCTCCCTCCCAATCCCCATTATGTATCATCATCTGTTGATCAGCAAGATCATTTGTCCTTTGGTTTTTTGAGATTGGCTTATCTCACTTAGCATGATATTCTCCAATTTTATCCATTTGTCTGCAAATGCCATAATTTTATTATTCTTTATGGCTGAGTAATATTCCATGGTGTGTATGTGGTATGTGTATATATATATATATATATATATATATATATATATATATGCACAGTTTCTTTATCCATTCATCAATTGAAGGACATCTAGGTTGGTTCCACAATCTGGCTATTGTGAATTGAGCAGCAATGAACATTGATGTGGCTGTATCTCTGTAGTATGCTGACTTTAAGTCCTTTGGGTATAGGCCAAGGAGTGGGATAGCTGGGTCAAATGGTGGGTCCATTCCAAGTTTTCTAAGGAATATCCACACTGCTTTCCACAGTGGCTGCACTAATTTGCAACCCCATCAGCAATGTATGAGTGTACCTTTTTCCCCACATTCTCGCCAACACCTATTGTTCCTTGTATTCTTGATAATTGCCATTCTAATTGGGGTGAAATGGAATCTTAGGGTAGTTTTGATTTGCATTTCTCTTATCACTAGACATGTTGAACATACTTTCATATATCTGTTGATTGCTTATAGATCTTCTTTTGTGAAGTGTCTGTTCATTTCCTTAGCCCATTTGTTGATTGTGTTGTTTGTATTTTTGGTGTAGAGTTTTTTGAGTTCTTTATATATTCTGGAAGTTAGTGCGCTAACTGAAGTGTGAGTGGCAAAGATTTTCTCCCACTCTGTAGGCTCTCTGTTCACATTGCTGATAGTTTCCTTGCTGAGAGAAAGCTATTTAGTTTGAATCTATCCCAGTTATCGATTCTTGCTTTTATTTCTTGTGCTATGGGAGTACTGTTAAGGAAGTTTGATCCTAAGCCAACATGTTGAAGATTTGGACCTACTTTTTCTTCTATAAGATACAGTTTTTCTGGTCTGATTCCAAGGCCCTTGATCCATTTTGAGTTGAGTTTTGAGCAGGGTGAGGGATAGGGGTATAGTTTCATTCTGCTGCATATGGATTTCCAGTCTTCCCAGCATCAATTTTTGAAGAGGCTATCTTTTCTCCATTGCATGTTTTTGCCACCTTTCTCTAGGTGAGAAAACTGTATTTATTAGGGTTTGTTTCTGTGTCCTTTATTCTGTACCATTGATCTACCTGTCTATTTTGGTGTCAATACCATGCTGTTTTTGTTACTATTGCTTTGTAATAGAGTTGAAGATCTGGTATTGTGATACCCCCTGCTTCACTCTTTCTACTGAGGATTGCTTTAGCTATTCTGGATTTCTTATTCTTCCACATGAATTTCATGAGTGCTTGCTCTATTTCTGTGAGGTACGTCATTGGGATTTTAATTGGAATTGCATTGAATCTGTATAGCACTTTTGGTAGTATGGCCATTTTGACAATATTAATGCTGCCTATCCAAATGGGAGATCTTTCCATCTTCTAAGGTTTTCTTTAATTTCTTTCTTTAGTGTTGTGTAGTTCTCATTGTAGAGGTCTTTCACCTCTTTTGTTAGCAATCATAATTAGCAATCATTTTATGTTAAATGGTCGGTGCCCTCTTTCTAAATTTACCAACAAATTATTGCTTCAAATTTTAAGACAATGCTATGGGCTAAATTGTACCTCCTACTCCCACAGGTTTCATAGGGTAATTAGTGTGAAATAGGTTACATGGATGAGACCTAATCCATTTTAACTTGATTAGATCCATTATAACAAGGCATCAGTTAAACTTATTACCACATAAGGAGGGGTAATCATAGATGCAGAGAAATGTAGCCATCTGTAAGGCAAGGCATGAGTCCTCAGGAAAACCAGACTTGATAAAAATATGCTCTTGGACTTCTAGTTTTCTGACTCAAAGAATAAATTTCTGCTGTTTAATCAAGTTTCTGATTTTTGCTTTTTAGCTAGAAAACTAATACAAACTTCCACTATCACTTTACCCAGTTATTTATCTTTACAATCATTTTTCTGTTTTACTTTCCAAATGTGAACAATTGGGCCTATAATTTTTCTTTTCTAAACTATACTTAAAATCTAATAAAACAGAACCTGTGAAGATACTTGTATTTATAGGATGATATTTTTGAAAATTGCCTAAATCTGTTTACTGTATCTTTTTTTTTAGCTGAGATAAAGATATCATGGAGAAAAATACACTGCATTGCTTATTTAAAACTCATACAGATTATCTTTTATAAATGTATCAACAACCACAAACATCATTTCAACTGCTTAGAAAAGAAAATCTTTTCATTTAAATTTCCCTACTCTTCAAAAACTCATAAAATATCTTTTTATTAAACGGTCCACTTATTTGAAAGTTACGTATGAGTCTGGACATTCCTTTTAAGAATATTTAGTAAGATAATTAAATTTTATCAAATGTATAATTTATTATATATAAGGTATATTAATGCTAAAACTATATATCATTAGGATTATAGTACTCCCTGTACATTTTATGCATGGGTTAAAAATATAATCAATCTTACTAATAAACTTCAATAATCAAGTAAGAATAATGACTGTTGGACACTTTTACATGATTTTTATATATCTTCCTTCTAGCACTCTGAACAAAATTTTCCTCATAGTTGATATATATGACTATTTTAGGAATCTCTCCATTGTGCAGATTGAGAAGGAATCACCACAGGTGCCCAGGGAACTAAATTCACAGTGACGGGAGGTATACACTGATTTGTTAAAGGGAAGGAAATGGAGCTGAAAGAAGAAAAAAGTATATATAGCTGTAAGCTTACTATTCTTTCTTTAAAGTTTAAAAATGTTAAATCTTTATAATCTTTGTCTATCTTCATGTTTGAAGTTTTTCTTTACCATACGTAAGATGAAAATTAAAATTCTGGTCCCATAGAACTGGGCTAGGAAATAATTGCTGCCAACTCTGGGCCTGTTGCTTCATTCATCTTTTTTGCTCTCCCTTAAAAACCTGTGGCCAGATACTAAGTCAAAGATGGTTCCCAATGACAGTCCCTAGGAATATACGAGTGTTAGTCTCTTACTCCCATCTCAGTAAGTATGAGAGTCTGCATTTTCCAAAATAAGTGGGACGAGGTGTTATGCCATAGTTTCTCTGTCTGAGGGTAGAACCCGAGGCTCCATGCCAAGGTGGGAAGGTGAGGGAGGAATTACATGTCTTGGACATTTTGAAGACCAGTACAACCAATGAGCAAACCATGCTTGCACACAAAATACAGAGATTGAATTGTTTTCCACTTCAGAACAAACAGCACATAACTCAGGTAAATAGTCTTGGTTCTACATACAATTCCAAAAAGCATACTGCTGTATTGTACCATGTGCTTGACCAAGATATCTGCCCTTTACTTCAACTGTAGATACCTTGGTCTCTGTGAAGGAATCTGCAAGGACTTACCATCCCTTTAAATTCCTTCCTGAACACTCAAATTCATGGGCAATTAGAATGGGTGCATACATTAGTAGCCCAATAATATATTGTTGAAGATATTACTTAATATAAATTTTGTGTTTTTTTAAATAAGCAGAGATAAGAAAGGATAGCAAATATACACTCATAGAGTTTGTTGCACTCAACTTTATGCTACCGTCTCTGATTCTCATTTGTTTCTATGGATTTGAATTATCCCCTAAATATTTTCAAACTCCAGTACACCTTTGATCTCATCTCTTTTGTTCTGGTATTTTGGTTTGGTTGACTGACTCTATTACTCTAGGCCAAACAGGAGGCAGCACATCATGGCGGAGGCATGCTGCTCTGCTCATGGTGACCAGAAAGCAGAGAGAGAGAGAGAGAGAGAGAGAGGAGAAGGGTATACAAAGAAGAAGAATTTTTCCAGGGCACACCTTCATTAACCCATCTTCCCCAGCCATGACCCATCTGCCTATAGTTACCACCCAGTTGGTCCATTCAAATTGTTAATTCAACAAATGGATGAATCCATTGCTTATGGTACTACAATCCTAGTAATCTAATCATTTCACCTCTGGATATTCCTGCATTAACATAGGAGTTTTGGGGACATCTCATATCCCAACCATAACAGTATGCTTACTGTAATACAAACACATAACAGTAGTCAGAATATTCTGACTCACAGAGATATTTGATGCTGGCTGGTTGTTCATGGGATCGCTAGAAAAGAAATAAATGGACAGTCTACTAAATCCTTGGTTTGTACAAGTGAAAAAATTTGGGGTTAAGTGTAAACAAATCTAACCAATCTAAGTGTGCAGAAATATAACTAATGTAAATCACCAAAAAAGGGAATACTGATCAATTAATCAATTTGCAAACATGAGTCAGTTTACAGATCACAACTTATTGAAAGAAGAGATTAGGTGTTTTTTTAAAGACAGTCTTCATATTTCTTCCTATCTCAAGTTTGTACCAACTCTCCAGCTATATGTCAAAACTTTGTCTTCCTCTGGGCATAACATTGGTCTATTACTCCCATAAGATTATAGAGATTAAATTACTTAGCAAAGAGCAACTACCCCTGACAAATTGTTGGCACATTTGCATGTCAGAGGGTCATAAACAGATTTGAGAAAAATTCACGAAGCTCCACCTCATTTAATTTTCAGAATTCCAGTGGTGTGGAAAATATCAAAATATCCCTTTTAAGATGAAGAATATGTGGTACACTTACAACTAAAAGAGAAACAATACCTATTAAGTCTCTCAGAAGTTTTGAGGAACATATTCTACATTATTCTAGCTCATTTACAGAATAGAATAAAGAATGTACTAATTTTGAGTGGGTTTCAGAGAAGAAGACTTTGCAACTTGTCCAGGCTACTACACAGCCGCTTTTTTTTTTTTTTTTTTCTTTTTGTCACTGTGACCAAAATGCCTGACAAAAACAACTTAGAGTTACTATGCAGCTTGCATAGTAGTTGCACCTTTTGGTAAACCTTCTCTTCTTAATATTCAGTTTAGCAGATCTGACATTGTTTGAGTGTTATTGGTAAATAGGCTATTTGGAGAATCTGTTAAGCCTTTACGGGTAAATCAAAGAGAGGACATTGAAAATTTAGGGGCAAAATGTTTCCATCTTCTGCACCCAAGTAATACTCTCTTGAGAAGAAGTTTGGCTTGCTTCTTATCCTTAGCTGAGACTGATTACTTAATTATGGACCGCCAAGACAAAGATATTGCTTTTTCCATTTCTATTCAACATACTAATGGCTGTACTCAGAGCTATTAGGGAAAAGGAAAAAAGAAAAATCATAACTGAAATTAGAAAGGAAAAAAGAAAAATTAGTTCTGTTGTCTGACAACATTGTATATATGAGTGTACACACACATACACACACACCCCTCTAATGATTTCACATAAACCCCAAAATCATGTTAGAACTAATAAATTAATTCAGCAAAGTTATGAAAAAATTAACAAACAAAAATATGTTGTATTTCTAAACACCAACTATGAAGAATCCAAAAAGGAAATGAAGATAGCAATCATAACTGTACAAAAGTAATAAAAACTTAGAAATAAACTTAACTAAGCAGGTGAAAGACTTGTACATTTTTAAGAAAACTCATTTGATAGCTACTTTCCAAGGGATATGTTTAACATGTACTACTATAAACTTATACAAGATTTAAATTATTAAGTAAATGGATGTCAAATGGTAAGCTTCTCAGTATTGGAGTGAGAATTTGTAAAAAAGCAAGCACAGAAAACTAAACTGACCCATATGTTAGTGAATTAGTCTTAGAGATACCAGATAAAACTCATGTTTAATTTAACATAGATCCAGATGGTTAGATACAGAATATTTGCAGATAGATACAAATGCCCAGGTGAATATGCACATATATATATGCTCTGTCTTTCTCAGTTGAGATAGCCAACAATCACACTCCAACAGCAACAAGCATATGTAGCTACATAAGATTGGGTTCTAGCATCATTTTCCAAAAAAGTAAATAGGATCCCTTGAAGAAATGGAAGCTTAAAGACATGGAAAGATAAATATACATTATGAGCTACTCAGAAACAAAGAACTAAAAGATAAACTACTAAGGGCATGTCAGAGAAACCCCAGAGCTAACTGAAAAATTCTCAGTAATCAAAGGGAAAACAATTTGAGTGACTGGGTCAAGTAATTGTGGATTAAAAACCAAGATGTAAAGTAAATATCCAAGAGTCCATACTGTTACAAAATAAATAAATAAATAGGAAAGAAAAGATGAATCTTCCTTTAAGAATACCACAATTTTGAAAATATTTTGTCTTCAAAGAGGTAGACTTAGACTCCCCATTCTTTAAGTGTGAGCTGAATAATGCTAACTAAATTCCAATGAATATGGTATATAAAGGAGAGAAAAGAGTATCTTTACAAAGGTTAAACCACTTCCTTTGGCACTTCAGTGATAGACTACCTCCAAACAAGTAACTCTAATTTATCAATTTATACCTGAGAAACATGATTAAAAATGTAAATGAACTTCAATAATTGATGGAAATTTTGGAAATATATGACCAGTACTTCATAACTGCCTATAAGGTCAAAAATGAGGAAAATCTTAGAAGCTGCCATAGCCAAGAGGAGTCTACAGAGACATGAACACTAAATATGATGTGGTATCCTAATTTGGATGATGAAATAGAAAAAAAGTATTAGATAAAAAATAAAGAAATCTGAATGTTATGTTTACTAAAGAATAATGTACTATGATTAGTTTCTTAATATAATAAATGTCTCATATGAATGTAAGTTAATAACAGGAAAACTGGTTATATGAGAACTGTCTACTGTTTTCTCAATTCTTTTCTATAAATCTAAAACTTTTAACATACAATTTATTGAAAATGCAAGCTGAGATTTGGAAATGAATTTCAAAGCAACTGATTTTAGTGAACTTGTATAGCAGCATATGAGATCAGTTGCACTATATGTTGGTACTAATAAAAATGTATTAAACTTTTATAACAAAAACTTTTACACAGTGTGTTTTAATTATTTTTTATTTGGGTATAAGTGTGTTGAATTAATAAAAGTAAAATATACATTTATAGTATTGATCCTTAACTATGCTTCCAAATCTGATACCTACCTCATTTTCATCTCCTTAAATATACTCCCTTTCCACATCCTGAAAAATGGTTTTCAAAGTGTCCAGTGTGGTTAGGAATGGTGGCACAGTACCCAGTAGCTTAGGATGCTGAGGTCAGAGGATCACAAGTTCAAAGTCAGTCTCTGCAACTTAGTGAGGCCCTAAGCAACTTAGTGAGACCATCTCAAAATTTTAAAAAAAGTAAAAAAGACTGAGGATGTGACTCAGTGGTTAAGTGCCCCAGGTTCAATCCCCAGTACCAAAAAACAAACAAACAAAAACAAAGTATCCAATCTGATTTCATTAGTTCATGTCTTCTCATATTGTCATAAAATCAGGTCAGTTATCACTCATCTGGGAAAGTCTTCCATCTCACCATTTAAAGTAGACTTCCTGTAGTCTCCTTACCTGCGGTGAAAATTTATTTTCTAACACAAAGCTTACATGCTTTAACATTTGCTTCTCTCTCTATCAAAATATATTTTCTAGGTCAGATTTCTGATATCACTTTTACTCAGAATTCACCAAACATAGGGCTAGGGATATTTCAATATTTCAATGGCAAACCTAGCAAGTATGGGGCTCTCCCCAAAAGTGCCCACAGCAAAAAAAAAAAAAAAAAAAAAAAAGAAAAGAAAATCACCAAATACAAAGAAAACCCATTTATCAAACAGGCAAAACCCAAACAAATTCCAAATATAACTTCAGTGTTATATTTAGTCTACTGTGTTGAATCATGTCCTTTTAAAAGAAATAGCCAATTCCTAATCATTTGTACCTGTGAATGTTACCTTATTTGGAAATACAATTAGCCTTGAATATCCACAGGTTCTGCATCCCAACTGCAGTTTGAATATATCAAAACGAAAATTTCAGATTGTTCCACAAAGCCAAACTTGAATTTTCCACAGACTGAAAACTATGTTGAACTCCTGCAAATAAAGTTATATGTGTGCATATCATGCTATAGCCTCCCAGGATTTCATAGATGCACAATCTTTCTCTAGTACTCCTTTGAACATTGCTCTCTTGGCTTCCCATTTGCATACAGCAGAATTTAATTAGGATTATTTTGACTGTGAAAATGTACAAACATATCCTTATCATTTTTCTTGAAAATTCCAGCATCACAACTATTTACATAGTATTTGCATTATGTAGATTTAGGAATAATTTTTTAATAATTTACAATACATAAGACGAAGTTCACAGGTTAATGTGAACTACAACATTTTTTATAAGGGACTTGAATATCTGCAGATTTGGGTATATACAGGGGTCCTAGAATGAATCCCCTATAGATACCAAGGGATCAAGGGATGACCAATGGGTCTACAAAAGTAATGATGTTGACACAAGTTCATAATGGATTAATGTAGGCTCTAAATGCAATGACTACTATCATTCTTCCCCCATAGACATTATTAACTCATGTACATATATGACTGCTTGACTAATGTGATCCTGCAATATGCACAATTAGAAAAATGACAGATTATACTCTATTTATGTATGATCTATCAAAATGTATAAATACATTCTACTGTCATGTACAACTAATTAGAACAAATAAAATTTTAAAAATTAAATAAATAAATATAAAATAAATAAATGCAATGACTAATGATCTTATAGGAAGAGGGAGATTTTTACACAAGGACACATGCAGGTTCTACAAATTAAGAAAGGAAAAGACACCAATTGGAGTGGGTGGATAATAACCAAAGGATGTAGAGAATGGTCAGTAATATGAGGCTAAGATGAAGCAAGACACTTTCCTAGGGTTTGCAGAAAGAGCATGTGCCTGTTACACCTTGATTTAAAACTTCCAGGCTTCAGAATGAAAAGAAAAGAAATTTCTAATTGTTTTAAGTGACACATTTTGTGGTACTTTGTGTGGTAACCTGAAAATCTGATACATTCAGGTATATTCTATACCATTTAAGTCTTACTTTTCCCATATACACACATATTTGCAAAACTCTCCAGCTATGAACCATATCACATACAAACCTGTGTGTTTCAAACATGTTCAATTTTATTTTTTGTCAGTCCTTTTTATTTGAAATATGTATTAGGTTTTATTAGTACATTTTAATTATATATAATAGTGGAATTCATTGTGACATATTAATGTATGCACATAATTTGCTCCATTTCTTCCCCAGTACTTCCCTTTTCCTTCCTTTCTCCCTTTTCTCAATAACTTTCCTCTACTCTCTGGTCTTCTATTTATTTATTCTTTAATTGGTGCCTTGTACTGACACGTGGAAGTGAATTTCATTGTGATACATTCATACATGCTCATTTGGTCAATTTTGTTCTACTGTTCCTTCCCTTTCCCTACCCTACTTTGTCCCCCTTTGTTCCCTTCCTCTACTTTACTGCTCTTCCTTCTATTTTCATGAGCTCTTCCATCTTTTTTTTTTTTTTATAAATTCTTAATTTCTCTGTAGCTTCATGTATGAGAGAAAACATTCAACCCTTGACTTTCCTTCAATTTAGGCATTAGGAGCAAAGAGCACTGATTCGTTCCTCATTTCCATGTCTATTCATATAACCATAAAAGTTTATAAATTGAATTGTTATCACTGACTCTCTATTAACTTGTGAAATAAACTGTTTTTGCCTCCATGAATAACTAAAGCAATGAAGGATATTATAGGTGAAAATATTATGGTCTATAAAAATACATAATGCAGTTAAAATATAATGATAAGTAAGAACTCTCTTAAAACTGAAATTACTTATAATTCTCCTACCCAAGCTCTGAAGGAACTTTTCATCAAAGTTGAAATCAAATCATATATAGTTTTAGTATCTGTATGACCTTTCTTTATTTTTTTTCCTTTAAGGGTTGCACATGAAACCTTTGGGCCTTTCCAACTTTTTTGTCTTTAGATGTTTCCCTTTAAGTTATAACTCCAATCCCAAATAGCTTCTGTACTTTCTCATAAGCCATTTCTTACTCTGTAGGGAACTGATATAGAAGGTCTGACCTTGGTTTCAAAGAAAATTGAAAGAAGAAAAAGGGTGGAAACTAAAGCAATGGGAAGACTTGTACTATTCAAGGTCAGGAAAAAATCAGAACATAAGCAATTTTACAGAGGAGTTAGGCCTAATTTGCTTTATGTCTTAGCTGTTGTTTGTTTTTATACAAAGCATAACAAATATACAGTATACTTAAAGAAAATATTTTATCGCATATTGTTGAATAGTTATGAACATGCACATGTAAACATTTCCATTTCTAAATTTGAATATGTGATAAAGCATACACATATCACAGACATTTTTAAATGAATGTTAACACTTGACAATTATTTGTTGATTTTGTAAAGATATAAATGAAATGATTAATTTTCCTCAATAATGGGTAATATTCACATTTAGTTTTTCAAAATCAAATTTTATATGATAAAATATAGAAAATACAGCATATACTTTTAAATAGGGATGCTTTTATTTCCTATGAAATGAGGGTATACATATATATATATATCTATATATATATATGCAGTGTTTTATTAAAGTAATCTGAGAAACAATTTGTAACTTTTAATTTCCTGTGTATTGGAAGATAATTTATTGGTGTTTATTTCTGGGAGATTTAAATATGAACTTATAATTATGTGTATCAAAGTACCACACGCAGTGTTAAAACTAATTTCCCTTAGCTAATAAAATGGTTCAAAAGGTGATTTCACAATACATAATGCCTAAAATAGGGGGAAAATACATACTCAAAGGATGGTTGTATTTTGGTATTTTATTTTGCACATACAAAAATTATGTATTTGAAAAAGATTATGTTTGTAATAAATATTTTAAGCATCATGATTAATTCATGTAAAATCTAATAAAACTATCCAACATTATAATATTTGATTGGAAATGTCAGAACATTTTCAAAAGTAAGTAAACACTTATCCTACAATGCTATTTTTCTAAATGAAAAAGTAATTAAAAGCAAAAAGTTCACATTTTAAATGCAATATTATGTTTTTTAAATACATTTTAATTGAAAAAATTTCAACAAAGTTTGTTGTACATTATTTTAATCACTAGATATGTATGTCTACATCATAGGTATAAATAACCTAAAGGTGTAAATTTTATCTTAATATTAACTCCCTTCTCTAGTAACAAGGTACTCTCAAAATGGTCACAATGATAATCTAAGCACAGATGATAACTTAGAGAGTTTGTAAAATGATTTCAAATAAATTGTTAAATTCCATCTTCAAAGTCTGGTTGGTTTCCTACATTACCTAAAATCAAGGAACTATTTTAAGCATTATTTTTTTTCACATATTGAACCTATTAATAAACACTTGGGACCAAGGATGATTATGATAGAGTGCTTACTTAAGAAACATTTGAATTCTGAAAGAATGAAAGAAATCACTGTTTTACACAAATAAAGTCATAATAGAAGTGTAATTCATGGGTTAGGTGTTTTGGGAATGTTAACATAGCACTTATTCCAGATAGATAATCAGGGAAGTCTACCTAAGAGTCTATCTATCCTGATGTCACTTACCAAAGACAGCCAAAGGAACAGGCAAAGAAGGAAGACAGTGCATACATGTTCAGACGTATAGCCTAGTAGAAGATCTATACAAAACTACAGGGATCTGAGATCTAATATCTAAGGAAAAGTGTGGGGTCATTTGAGACATTATGGCTAAGACAGACCTTTAGTGCTCTGCTAAAGAGATTGAATCTCATCTTACAGAGGAGACAGCAAACCGTTAAAGAAATTTGAAAATAGATTATCAAATTTGGTTTTGGAAGTAATTTACTTGTTGGATAGTCTCAGGAAAATGATAAATATAGGGAACACCAATTAGTGGCAGGTTTGAGAGATAAGGTTACGAGTTAGATGTGGACCTGTTGAGCTTAACATATCTGAAGGCAGAATCATATATGTGCAAAAAGCAAGGATTACATGAGACTATTCTATCCTGAATTGTGTATTTTTACCACATAGTTAGAACTGGATCCCAGCCAAATTCCGTTTCTCCTATTTTTGTGGAATCTAGTCAGACTTCTTAATTGTAAGCAATGGAAGATGACAACATAATTGGAAAATTAATTTACATAAAATTATTTTGGATTTTTCACAGAATAACCAGAGATGATGAAGAATTACCTAAATATCTTTTAAACCATTTTCAGGTGTACTGTCTACAGTTTGCATGGCATCAAATTCTTCACCAAAATTTTGATTTCATAGCAAGTACTGCTATGTAATTTTAAATTCTGTGCCCTTATAATGTCTTTCTATTTCTGGCTGCTTTTCTCTGAATTATTTTGCTAAGGGCCTAACTAGTTTTATGACTTCCAGTCTTTGCATTCTGATAAACATCCTTGTAATTCTAACAGAAATATATTTAAAAATATCTTCATAAATATCAATAAAATTATGTTGTTTTAGAAATAGTTTTTCTTATAAAATGGAAGGTCCATTTTTATGAAAAGAGCTATATTACAGTCTCAAGTGACTTGAAATGTGCTTGGCTAATTAGAAAGAAATATAATAGTTATAGAGATAAATGTTCAATGTCATGAAAGAGCATTTCTTCCAATCTAACTTGTGCATTCAATAAAGCACCAATAAATGTATAGATAATACTTGGGACAGACTTTTGACCAACTGAAAAAAAAACTCAGTGCAAAACTTAAAATAACAATAAAAAAGTGATCAATTTGACAAGGTTAAAATGAAAAAAATTATTAAGAAGTAAAATCAATATAAACAAAGAGAAAATAAAATATTAAGAAAATGTATAATCTTTAAGTCAAAGGAAAATGTTCTAAGAGAGCAAAGGCTCTTGCAATTTCGTATGAGAGAGGTGAACAGTCTAACACGCCTGTGACAAAACTGAGTGCCAGACACTTTGGCCTTTTTCCCTTAACAGTTTTCTCCTCTCCGCATCTTCTTAATTTGCCCAATACCTTGCAGGATTAAGAAGTTTTATTACAATAATTTAACTGTAATTTCATGCAAGTTTTCTTGTGATTCAGTATTTATGCAATGTCACCTAGCAAGGAGCATGAACATAAGAAATAAAAGTAATTAAAATATAAAAGTACAATCATTTGACCTAAGAATTGAGAAAATACGTAGAGTAAATGAACAGGAAAACGTATTTTAAATAATTTGAACATCTTTCATCTGTGTATAGTGGTAATTTAAAAGGCATTATCTTCTAGCACCTTCTCCCTGAAATCCTGCCTATAGTCTCCTTTCAAATTTTTTTGATAAAATTCAACCTCTATGTCTTTATGTGTATCTTATGTCCAGTTTTCAATTATATCTCTAGTTAAGTTTGTTTTATCTACATTTCTGTCTCAGACATAATACACACATGCACAAACACATAACTATAAATATTCATATAAAATATTCACACGAACACACACGCACACTGTTTTGGGTCTGCTATGATGATCCTTAAACTATAGACTGATCTTTCAGTTACTTTTTTTCTCTCAATAACAAGATATGTCCCTTATTATTTGTTTCTGCAAAACAAGAGATGATCCAGCAAGAATTCAGTCTTTTAGACAGCACATGCTTATGCACATGTGTATTTGTGCATGTGTATTTATGTGTTGTGTTTGTGAGAGAAGTAGTGTTGAGGAAGAAAGGTGATGAATATTCTGCATTAACTACTTTTGTCAGTGTTACAATTATTTTTGAGATTTTTGTCTCCCAGTAGACAGACTGATGAAAGGTCAGTTATGGGATTTTTTAAAATTCCTTATTCATACATTGCTTAGCATATTATCTGCCATTTAGGGCATTCTTAATATATGAGTATTAAATAAACAATTGAAAAAATAATAATAACTACATAACAAAGTAAATGATAACATTCATTAGGCAAAGCAAACTGCTATGATTAAGAACACAGACATAGATTAGAATGTTGTGTCTGTAACTTAAAATATTGCATTTCTTTGCCCTCAGTTATAAACCTATCCCTATTCATTATTAAACAGATAAATAATGTCTGGTTAATAGAATAAATGTGAAAGCTCCATTAATTGATAAATCGTTGTAGAACTGCTTACATAGCCCATCAGTATAAGCTTAGTAAATAATTCTTTATTTTGTTAATATTATTATTCACAGATTTGTAAACAAGACCTTCTTAGTACTAAAGATGTAGGAAACACTCAAAACTAGAATCATTTATCTAAATATGCACATTAGGAATGGTCAATCCACTTTTTTTCTCTTTGGTGCTAGAGATTGAATCCAGGGTCTTGCTCAAGCTAGCAAAGTACTTTATCATTGAGCTATAACCTCAGTCCACAATTTTTCTTTTAAAAGGAATTTCCCCTATGTGCCTATAAGAGTGGGAAATTAGAATAATGGAACTCTGTTTTATGTAAGTTTAATGACACACTTGTCACTGAGATTTCTTCTATAAGGACTAAATTTGTACCAAAAAATGTTTAAAATGCTTTATTAAATTATAATCTTTAAGTTTATTAACCTGAAATTGTTTATTGTTATTGTGCATAATAAAATCTGTATTATTTTTGCAAAAAACAGTCATTTATTTGAAAACAGTAAAATTATTGCACAAAACACATTTTCATATTTAATTTTTACTTTATTTCTTGTGTAAGTAGTTTTTAAATTTTATTTCTTCAGTGTCAATGTGATATAGGTATACTATTCTCCATTGTTTGATAAAATAATATATGAAAAACATTATTGCTCAAATTTCCTGCATTTTGCCTTTTCTAATATTCCAAGTTCTATAATCATAACTCCCTATCATTAATATTCATATTATTTATTGAAACAAAAAGAAAATGTTCTCTACTTTGTCCATAAATTGGCCCTATAATTGTGAAACATTAAATAAATTTTAAGCATTTTAATATATTAACATTAAAGGACTTCAGAACATGCAGTCACCAAATATACCATTTTGGCATATTGACTATTTTGAGTAAAAGCCACACATGCACACACACACACACAAACACAAACAAACAAACAAACAAAAAACAGCATTGTGGAAAAAAGTCAAAAGTCACTGACTTTTCTTAAAAGCAGGAAATAGAATTGAGATATAAAAATGTTTTCCTTATGCCCTAAAAAATGTAATATTCTTATTTTCAAGGATGGGAACTTAGGGCTCAAGTAAATTTGTTTAAACAGTCTTTGTTGCATTACTTATCTTTCGACCACCTCCCCAAACAGCTAAGCACCGTAGCTTAAACCCCTTTGCCTTGTCAAATTTTCATAATTTGTTGCTCTTTGTCCAATTCAATATAAAAACATGTGTTTGGAAGTCTTCATTTATTTAATCTCCTGTGCCACATTAAACTTGTATTAGATAAACTTTTAGGTTTTTCTCCTATTGGTCAGTCATGCCCCTTTAATTCCCAGGCTCAACTGAGAAAACTTAATAAGGCAGCAGTATAGTTAGGGTTAGCTACACTCTGATATCATTTATTATAATATAAATATTGATGTAATATTACATTTAGTCTCCATAGGTTGAAGATAAAATCTTTTGACTTGTTTACAGTATGCCTCAATGTCAAATCTAATGAATTAAATATATTTATGTACCATACATAAATATACATATATATTTATTCACTTTGCTTTATGTTTGAATTAAGGATTTTTATATATGCATGATGTTTTGGAGGTTTGGGGCATTTTAATTTCATTATTTTGTGATATTGTATTTATTGTTTGTCTTACTTTCTGAAATCTCCAAGAACAATATTCCTCCTTTTTTTTTTTTTTTTTAAGTACTCCATTCTGCTCAAACCCAGATGATTGATGATCCTTTCCATTTTTCTCCTGGTTGGTATCTGGTGATGACATTTATCATTTTGATTCACAATTATGATTCGTTCTATCATATTTTAAACAGAAAGAGCACACCAAAGAGATTATTTTGTGGCAAATTATTTTGTTCATATTTTTTTTTCTTTTTAACTAACTTGATAAGAAAATTCTGCTTCCTAATTCCTAATGTTTGGTCTATGTGACTTGCTTGAGTCAATTGAATATGAATAGAAGTGAAAGTATATTTAAAATATATATATATATATATATATTTAGTTGTAGATAGGCACAATAGCTTTATTTTTAATTTATTTTTATGTGGTGCTGAGGATCGAACCCAGTCCCTTACACATGCAGGCAAGCGCTCTTCCACTGAGCCACAACCCCAGCCCGAAAGCATGATTTTTGAACATGAGTTCTAAGAAACATTGCATATATTTGCTTAGACCATAAGGGCTTTCAATCTTTGCCATGGAAAGAAGATTCCCAGAACAACTACTGACCCTTTAACATGATCCCTGAATTACATGTGTGAAGTCAATTTATCTCAAGCAAGTCACAATTGGAGCACAGCTCACTTAGCTAAGCTAGAACTCAGGAGCTTAACATTTACTTGTTAATGGAGAATTCTGAGTTCTGAGGTGGCTTTTATCTTAAGAATGTCCATAGCTAACTAATAAAGCTTATTTTTAAATGTGTCAAATACTTTAATTCTGAAGTCAAACTGACAGTTTGTCTTCAAATAGAAATCTCAAGTGAAAATAATTTTATTTCAGAAGGTTGAAAGTATTGCTTTATAATCTTCCAATATCCAGAAATGCTGATGTCTCTCTAAATTTTAGAATACAGTTATATTCATGTTTTGGAGTTGAATTGTATTTATTCTATACATATTTAGAAAATTGAATTCCTTATATCATTTAAATTTCATACATTTAATCAAAAGTAATTATTGAAGCACAGAAATTACAAATAGACAAATAATAGACAAAACTTATTTGAAGACCCACATATGAGATAAGGAAAAGGAAATTTAAAAGTAGTGATGACATCATAATCATATTAATGTTAATCTAACGTTCTCTAAACACTTGAAAATATGATTTCCCTAGTCTCAGGAATTAGGAAGAAAGAAGTTGTGATGATACTTCTAGTAGTATAAAAAGGAGAAAGATGCCCCAAAAGTTGGTATATTATTGAGAAAAATAACAATCAAAAAAAACAACCCTCACAACTATTACACAGAAATACTTGGGACTTAGAGAAATAAAAGTTTCCAATGAGTCTATTGACACCATTTCTCACTGAAATAAAACTAACTTGAAAATTATTGAGAAATAACACAATACTCTATTCATTGTTCCATTTTCTTCAATATTTAAATAAATCATAAGGCAAAAGTACAGCCATAATACTTATTTTCATTGTTTTAAGTGAGAGCAAGGTGTCTGAATGTGAGACCAACATTCTAAAACATCTTGACATATTAGATAAAAAGAATTGAATGAAGCACAATTGAAGTTTGGACAAATCTCTGCAATAAAAATGTTTGTGACAATTTAGGGATCTGATTTGGCTGCAGGTTTGTTACGAGTCAACAATGTAATGTATGTGTCTGTCATGGTTTGGATGTGATTTGTCCCCCAAAAGCTCATTTGTGAGATAATACAAGAAGGTTAGAGGACAAATGATTAGACTGTGAGACCCATACCCAATCTGTGAATTAATTCCCTGATAGGGTTAACTGAGTAGTAACTGAAAGCAGAGTGGAGTTGGAGGAGGTGGGTCATTGGGGAGTGTCTTTTGTGTATACATTTTGTATCTGGCAAGTGGAACTTCTCTATGCTTCCTTATCATCATGTGGGCCACTTCCCTCTGCCACACCCTTCTACCATGTTGTTCTGCCTCACTAGGGCCCCAAGGAGTGGAGCCTGATCAGACTTCTAAAACCCTGGAATAAACTTTTTCTTCTCCCAAATTGTCTTTTCAGTTCTTTTAGTCACAGTGTCAAAAAAAGCAGCCTAAAATTGTGTCAAAAAGATTATGCACATTTAGAAATTGTTAATAATGGCTGCATTTGGAGGAATTTGAAACCAACTTCCCCAACACTAAGTTAACCATTTTAAGATGATGTAATTAGTTCCTGAATATAATAATTTTAGGAGAAAAAAAAGTACTATATTCACAAAAGCAAATTGTGCTAGCTTTTCTTGTCACTGTAACCCAAACACCTAATAGAACAAATTAGAGGAGTAAATATTTATTTTGATCTCATAGTTTCAGAGGTCTTTGCCCAAGACTCTAGTACTCTGGGCTAGAGATGAGGTAGAACATCACTGCCCCAAAACAGTGAATGAAAACTGCTCAGCTCACAGTAGCCAGGAAGCAGAGAGAGGAGATAGGGCCAGGGACTAGATAAACCCCTCCATGGCATGCCTCCAGTGAGCTACTTCCTCCAATTAGGTCCTACCTCCTTGTAATCCACTCAGCTGTTAAGTAGATTAATCCACTGATGAGGTCAGAATCCTACTCATTACCTAAACCCCTACCTCTGAACCTTGCTGTATTGGGGAACATGCTTCCAACACATGAACTTTGGGGGACATTCCAGATCAAAACCCTAACATAGACACAATGTATGGAATGTTTAAAAAGGTTTTTCGAAAAATCGTGTTACATTGTGACTCAATTTGGCTCAGTTAGGCTCTTGGGTTACAATTATGAAGGTTTTTATCTTCTCTAGGTCAAAAAAAAAAAAAAAAAAAAAAAAAAAAAAAAGATATAAGAGACCAATGGAATAGCCATACATTTTCTTTCCTTCACTAAAAGACAATAATATGGTAAGTTAATTAATGTCAAAACAGATTCTAAAGTGCAGGGCTAGGAATATTCTTTTCAAAAGATTGTTCAGAGAACAATCTAATATGTATACAAATATATATTTTGACTCCTTCTTCATAATATATCAAACATAAATTCCAGAATGTATTACAAAACTATGAAAAGAACATGTTTAATATTTTGAAGAAATTATAGAATAAAATCTTCAAAAATTAAAAGAAATGAAGACTTATCAGACCTGATACAAACAGGACTTTGACCAAAGAGAAAGTGTTACAGTTATAGTTAGGCATAAAAGTAAGCTTGAAACAGGTTTTGTCCCTGAAGACCAGAATCAAGTCAAAAAAAAAAGAAAGAAACAAAAACAAAAACAAAAACAAAAAAAAACAGTGGTTCTCTACTGTGCACCAGAAGAAAGAATAAATTATCTATATTCTCTATTACTTTTGATTCATAATCTCTGAAAAAAAATTAGTGTCCTGAGAAGAAATGTGACTCAATGCCCTGTGGTTAATAGCAACATGTGGGTTATTTTGTTAATATACACCACATTATTAAAAATAAAAATATATAGTAACATATGAAAATTGCAGGCCCTTCAAATAACTTTGACCTTATCTCTTGCACCAAAATTGAATTTACATATCAAAAATATCTTCTGATTTCATCTGCAAATATTATTTTTTATTTTTACTGAAAATTTGCTAAACAGATTACTTTTAATGTTTGAATAATGTAACCTTGCAACAGAGAGCATCAAAATGCTTATTTATATAACCTCAACCTTGATTTATGTCAAAGGAAATTCTGTTTTTCACAAATATATCCATTTTTATAAATTGATTTTTATAAATTGATTTTTACTAAAATATACCCAGGTTGCAATTAACAATGCCAGATATCTTGACCTCTTTAGTATGATAAACAGTCACATTACATTAACATTTCCTCTGTAAAGTCCCTATGGGTGAATCATAATGAAGTTCCTTGAGATCTGGGGAAAAGCCAGGCCATTATCTTTGAAGAACTATTCTCCTTTTGTGAATCAGTTTTTGACTTAGACTGGACTCTTGACTATGAGCTGACAAGCTATTTTGGAACCAAACTGCTGCTGATGAACTGGGTGTTTCCTGACCCACCAAGCACAGCAGTACTCCATCAATAAAGGGAAGTGTTAATACAAAGTTGACCTCAAGAGGAAATGAGTATTTGAGTAAGATGCAAGTGGTTTCAAGTGTCATGGCCCCAACTGAAGTTAGATTGCCTTTTTTTCCTTTCAACCCATGCTTATGGCCTCATATAGATTTACCTCTGACCAGGGCTGAAGAAGAAAGTAATTGGGTATTGTTCACACACAGTTTCATTACAGACCTTTCCCTGGGTCACATTTAGAGATAGTGGTGAAAGAAACTCTCCCAATGGGAAGAACTACAAAAAGTTCACCTGGTCATCAATTTTTTTCCCAGAACTGATATGGCAAAATGTTCAGATTGCATTGTTTCATAGATAGGGGATAGGGCTCTGCTGGATGGTCAGAGACTTGGAAAGAAAATCATTAGAAAATTGGTGATGAGGCAGTATATTTGTGTTCCATGTAAGTGTTCACTGAAGATCAAACTTCTCATCTACTTCACAATTAGGCATCACTACATTGCCACATGAAATTGCTATTAATCATCTTTCTGCAGTGTATTCCAGGGGATGTTTTAAAATGTTTTAATTTTTCATGAATTTAATTGGGAATAAAAGAAAACATTAAACATGGTTTACAGCTCTTAGCATTATCTGTATTCCCTTATTAATGCAAATAATGTAAATATGTGCAGTTTTATACTTAATAAATCATGCAATTAATTACCTTTACCACTGAACACATGATTGATGAATGTGCCATTGTGAATAAAAATTGTGTGAGATGTGTGATGTTTGGGACTTTCTTTTTCAGGTATGATGTATAGGACATGCATCTATGTTTATATCTATGTCAGACATAGAATTTTAAATATAATATGATATGGGATTTCATATATATCACATACATATGAGATACACACACATACACACATATATGTGTATACCTACTTTGGGCTTTGGTTCTTTACAGAAAGGAAATTAAGTGAGCAGTACCACTTCTACATTGTAGTATTTTTGAGTTTTTTTGAGAATATATTAAAACATTGTAGAATTGGTGACCAGAGATAAAGAGAGCTGAGGTAGCAAAATTTGTGAATAAGAATATCCAAGAATGGGAAGCACTGTAGATAAAGGACCCCAGAAATCTGCACAGGGGTTACTTTGAGTTACCCGGAGAATATTCAGTTAAGATTGCAGATGCTAAACTTCATTAGGCTAAGAAATGAATTAATACAGATTTTACACAGATTCAAGGACCTTTTAGATTACTTCTTTATAACTGGGTGGAAAAGAGGGGAAAAGATGTTTATATTTTGGCTATTAGTAAACCTTTATACCTCGCCACCCTGTCCTTGTCAGGTGGGTTTGTAAATGAACTATTTCTGGTGGCAAGGCTAGAAATTTTCTAGTTGTTAACCAAGCCCCCTTCTCAAAGCATATATGGCTACTGAGATAGCAGAGATTTAACACTGAGTCCCAGATACAGATATAAGCTGCAAGAGTCAGACATTGTGTAGTGGACTTAGTTCATTGGATTACTTCCATTATTGAAGTGGCAGTTCTTCATAAACACACAGAGACACACAGAGACACACACACACACAAACATGTTCTATTTATATATTCATACACACATACACACATATATATTGAGAAGATTGAGATTTATGATAAGAAATTGGTTTATGTGATGTGAAGACTGAAAAAAATCCCAAGATCTGCATTTCGCAAACTTAAGACTTATGAAAGCCAGTGGTGTATTTTCCAGTTCAAGTCTAAGTCCAAGTTCAATGGCAGGAGAGCACTGATGTCATAAATGATGTCAGAGAGCAAGTTCTCCCTTCCTTAGCAATGGGTAATAGTTTGAATGAAGATCACCCATCAACTCAAATGTTACGCAGAAATGTTCTTGCAGACACACTGTTATGTTTGGATGTGGAAAGTCCCCCAAAGGTTCACGTATTAAAGGCTTAGTCCTCACTGCAACTGTGTTCAGAGATGGGACTTTTGGAAAGTGAATGAATCACGAAGGCTGTAACCTCATCAACAGATGATTACTTTGATGGAATTATTGGGAGATGGAACCTAACTGAAGAAGTGGGTCCTTGAGGACATACCTTTGGAGACTATATCTTATCCTCAGCAATAACGAACACCTCTTCAAACTCCTCCTCTCTTTCCCCTTCTTCCCTTTCTCCTCCTATTCTCTACCCTCCTCCTCCTTCTTTCTTTTTCTCTTCACCATACTGTCCACCATGAAGTGAGAAGTTTTCTTATACCACACTCTTCTATTATGATGTTCTGCTTCATTCACCTCAAGTTCAAAGCAATGAACTTAAAACCTCTGAAACCAAAAACCAAAATAAGTCTTTTCTCATCTAAGTTTTTTCTCTCCAGTACTTGTCACAGTGATGAAAAGCTGACTAAGACACATACCTAGAATAATGTTTACATAAGTATCCAGGCATCCTGACATTGTATGGCGCAGTCAAACTGTCACGTAAAGTTCACCATTACACCATCATACTGAATTATATGGTCTCATGTAAAAGCATGGTAACCTTCATAAGATTTAATTTCAGTGCCAGCATTATGATAACAACTTCATGCTCTACTGTAATATCTTCCATATTGTGGTTTTAAATAAATGACAGCAATATAGAGTGTTGTTTCTTTTATCGTCAAAACTCTTAGATCTGGGAATCTAAGGGTAGGAATTGGAATGAATATGTTTACTATTACCTATAGGGATCTTTGAAAGAAATACATTTTTTCTTTTTATAACTACAAATTCCGGTTTTATTTTGCACACATTTTAATTCTCAAAGAAATTATGTTTTCACAGAGGACAAGTTACTTGGGGCTCTTCAAGCCAGCAAATCATCAGGCTGATTATGAGTTGGGTTGACTGATTTTGATTGCCAAGGACCAAGGAGAAATATGTAAGGGAAACAGGAAATCCCTTTAGATATCACCTAATACACCAGGGCATGAAATTAAAAAAATTCAAATATAAGTGGACTCAATCAACACAAAAAGGACTACCAATGATACAGAAGTTCTAAGAATGCACTCTGTGGTTACTACACCAAGCAAGGAACCAAGATTAGTCAAGGTACTTCCTAAACACAAAGGGAATATGAAATGGGTAATGTAAGAAGGAAGTTGTATATGCCAGTTACAACCATGTGGCAAATGATAAAAATAATGGTGCAAGAGTTTTGTACCTATTTCCTTATATTTAAAGTGTTCCTTTTATACCTATGTATACGAACTCAAGTATTTCCCTTTTTCTATTACTGTTAAATACTCCTTGAAATTGTGCTAAAAGACTAGCTTCAACCAACTTCAAGCAATCTTCTGAACCTAACGTAAAACTTCCTTGCTAATGTGAGCCTCATCTTCTTGTCTTATGTGTTTCTAAGACAAACAGCTTATATTTTATATATTATAATATAATAAATGTATATATTATTATATGCTTCTTATAACAAACATCATACATCCATTGTTTCAAGAAATTACTTTGATAAATGATGTTTTAATAAAAATGAAATTATTTTAAGATTTAGATCAAACGTGAGAATAGGTAATTCTCACATTAAGATCAATATTATTTCAAAAGTAGAAAGGAACTTATTGGGGCACAAGAATAATAAACTCTCTAGATTTGGGGAAATTTATGGTAATGGGTTTGGCATTATGTGTTAGAGAAAGTCTAGAAATATAAGTTTAGACTGAAATAAAAGGCAGGTATGGGGTCCAAAGGAGTGTAGTCCCAATAGATATCACAGCAAATAATGCACATCAGAGAGACACTATGGAGTCATTAACTATTCAACATTTGTATGGGCAATTGAAATAAAATATTAGCAGTGGATGACAAACTTTCCCCCTTAGGATGAATTTCAAATAAAAGCAACTTTCCACCATTATGATCTTAAAGAACTGGTACTATTACCTAGGTGTGGCACTTATTAACATGAATTTTCCATGATTTTGATTAAGAATCTGGAGTTGGAAGCCAAATCAAAAACTCTGTATGCATACACACACATACACACAGAAAAAAATCTAAACTTGGTAGATAAGGAAAAGGGGATTAGTAGGGATTACTAGAGACTGGGAAGAATGCTATTAGAAAGGAGGGTGGAGGAAAGGAGGAACAAAGCTAGGTAGAAAAAGGATAAATAGACATGATCAATATATTATGAATGTGAAATGGAAATATCACAGTGAATCCCATTAACTTGTACAGTCAATATGTGCTAATAAAATATAATTTTAAAAAAGTTTCTACACAGCAAAGGGAAAAAGAATCAACGAAATGAAACATCAAACCCAGGAATGGCAGAAAATAATTGAAAACCATATGAAAATGATAACTTTGGTTATCTGCTTTTGGAAGGTAATACACTGACATATGTTTCCTAATATTTTAATGGTAAAAAACACATTTTTGCATTAGTGATGTTATAGATTGAATCTACTAACACTTTTACCCTGAAATTCCCGGTTTCCAGAACTGTCAGAATAAATTTCTACTATGTTTTAAGAACACAATTCTATGATTTTTTGTTATAAAAACCTAAAAGTATTAAAATAAATGGTCTTAAACCATGTGTTTTGTTGGCAATTTTAGGTATATATTAAGTGAACTAGTCTATGAGAATTAAAGAAAAAAGGAATCACAAAGGTAGGATACTTAAGGAAGTAAGAAAGCAGAAAATAATCTGCCTGAATTTTTTTAAACAATGATAAGAATATTTACTTCTGTTTTTTCAACAGAATATGCCTACCTTGATTTACTTTTCTATGTGATGGTTCCATTAAGTTTTCTATAGTGTGTTACTTTTTTGAAAAAATAGTTTAGCTTTATTAGTAATTCATAAACATACTACAAAATACAATACAATATTATCTTTGTAAAACAGTATACATTTGATAATTTACAGCTCTAATATGTATTTATTTTTATTTAAATAATGATGATGGCATCATATAATAAAGGATACTCTACACTCTACTTTTTATCACCTTAATATCTTCCATTACTTTCTGCCATGCAGATATGGAAATTTTAACATCTTAGTGAAATTATGAAACTATTAACATGAATTTATAGATAATGCCTTGTTAAATACATTCTCCAAATATGAATTCTTTAGAATGACATTTTCTTTACAGAGATCTTGTGTAAGGCAAAATTTCTCAGGATGTGTAAGTCATAGCAATATTTTTTTTTAGTTAGATAAACCAGCAAACATATAGAATAAAAGAAATTTACAATTATAATGTTCAATTTTCTGTAACTTTCTGAGTTAGAAACTGTTACACTCTTGGACAGTGTACATAATTATGTAAAAATGAAAAAAGAATCTTAAATCTCATTTCTAGAAAAACTAGTGAAGAGTCTTTATTGTTAGACCTAAGATAATTTAAACTACAAACTATTTTCATTCCCCATGACTGCTTAATCAACAATTCTTATTAAGGAAATGAAGGAAGAAATAGTAGAGGGGTGAAATAGGGACATTATCTGCCAACAGATTATTTTTCAAGCTATGGAGTGGTTTATTTAATCTCAGGAACAATTTTCTTGAGAATAGAGATCAAACTATTTCTATGACAAGATAGATGCTATGGAGTTACTGACAGCTTGGCATTTAGTAATTTGACTCTTTCTCTGATATAGTGTTTCAAAAACTAAGAAGTCAAGAACTTTGGGGACTGTACTATATGACACTGCATGTGTTCATCCAGGAAGACTCTGAAACTGTTGATCCAATAAAGTTCTCTACAATAACTTATGTGTAGAGACTCTTGGCATTGTCAAAAATGTACTATTTCTTTCAATATTCATGGTCGTAGGTATTTCATGTTTTTACTCTGTTTTCTTACTCTTTCAAATGAAAATGTCTGTAATATGTATTGGCAATGCACAGTCATAAAACTGAGAAGCGTAGTTCACATGAAAAAAATATTCATGTCCTTTAAAATGGTAGGGTTTTTTTTCCCCCCAATAAATTCATCAGAGAGGAGAGAGAGAAAAATTTTTAAAAAACCTGTAGGTTTTTATATTTAAAAATTATTTGTCATATACACATAAGTTAGCTAACATAGCATACAAGTGAGGGTGAATATCAAATATCAGACTGTTAAATAATAATTCAGACTCTAAAAGTTTACAATTTGACTTTAAAAAGTTTACAAAATCCTAACTGAGCATGTTCATACATTCTTGAAACCCCAGCTACTTGGGAGACTGAAGTGAGAAGATCACAAAGTAAGGTAGGTTAATTGTCTTAGTCAGTTTTTTTGTTGTCGTGACCAAATACCTGACAAGAGCAACTTAGCAAATAAGTTTATTTGAATTCACAATTTCAGACATTTAGTTAATGGTCAACTGACTCCATTGCTCTGGACCAAAGTGAGGCAGAATATCATAGCAGAAGGGTGTGGTGAAGAGAAGCTGCTCCACTTATGATGGCCAGGAAGGCAAGAGAGAAAGGGAAAGGGATGCAGGGAATATGAACCCTTCCAACACCCCCCCCAAGGACTCCCCTTCTCCATTCACACCCCACTCTGTCCATTCAAACTGGGATTGACTGATTAGGTAACAGTTCTCGTAATTCAATCATTTTACCTGAGAACGTTCCTACAGAGCACAGGAGCTTTTGGAAACCACCTCATATCCAAACCATAACAGTTAGTCATCCATTAATAGGTGGTAGAGAGAAGGACAATAGTGGGCAAAAACACATAGGGAGGACATTAGACTTATGCATTAAGCAAATCCATAATTAACCAGGTGCCACAGTGCATGTTTGTCAACCCAGCAACTCAGGAGGCTGAGGCAGGTGGATTACAATTTTAAGATTAACCTGAGCAACTTAGTAAGGCCCTAATCAACTTAGTAAGACCCTGTCTCAAAATCAAGAATAAAGAGGAGTGAAGATACACATAGCTTAGTGGTAAAGCACCTCTATCAATCACCTGTAACAAAAGAGGGAAAAAAATCATAAGTCAAAAACTAAAACCACATGGAAGTTTATCAAAAGCAAGCAAAAACAAACTGTTGTCAGGTGGCCTAATACTGGTCCAGTGTGGAGGGAAGCTAAGGATCTCTGCCTCAGAGATATTAACATTAAGGAGGATGGGTAAACACCATTATTTCAAAAGTTTCATCTCCAAAAAGTTCTGGGAGGAAGACAGCTTTGTGACAGAAAGTGGAATTTCATAGGTTTCAAATAAGCAAAAAGGAGATTTGATTCCTGAGTCCTAGGAGCCATCCTTATCATATCTAAATATAGAAAAATTTTCTGGAAGCAGTCAGAATCTTCCTAAATTTCTGAGGGGAGGAGCTTCCAAATTCAGTCCAATTCAAAGGCTCAAAGTTCTTAAATACTTCAATTGTGTATAGAATATGTCATCCTCCCAGAATTGACCCATTCAGTCTGTTCTGCATGTCTGCATACTCCATTTTTCCAATAAATTGAGATTGGGAAGAACCAGTCTTTACTACCCTTTTCTGCCTTGGCTCCTTGATGGAATCTCGCAGCTACTTTCAGAGCTGCTTTTTGGCCCCACAGTTAGGGTACAAGAGGGACGGATAGAGGAGTAGTCCTCTTTCCATAAGAAGTTTGAGTCCAGCCTGGGCAACTTAGCAGGATTTTGTCTGGAAAAAGAAAGAAAGAAAGAAAGAAAGAAAGAAAGAAAGAAAGAAAGAAAGAAAGAAAGAAAGAAAGAAGAAAGAAAGAGAGAGGGGGGGGGGGGAGGGAGGGAGGGAGGGAGGGAGGGAAGGAAGGAAGAAGGAAGGAAAGAAAGAAGAAAGAAAGAAAGAAGGAAAGGAAGGAAAGGAAGGAAGGAAGGAAGGAAGGAAGGAAAGAAAGAAAGAAAAGAAAAGAGAAAAAGAAAAAAAGTTGAGAAAATCATGGACAAATAACCAATATAATTTATTTTTCTACATCTCAGATTCATTTACATCAGAGTTTGTGTTTACCATCATAATTTAATCTTAAACACAATTCGACAGCCATAGTTTAATTAAAATTAATAGGGAAAAGATTTCTAGTAATTTCACTAATTTTAATCTGAAATAATTTACTACATCATCTACCATGGACACTGTTTTATAAATTCTTAGTAATTTTGGATACATAACCTTCATACATGATTTAAAATCTGCCAGATTTTAAGCAGTAGTTATTAAAGGAAGTCAGAAATCAAATACATGAAAATAGGCATCATATTTTTCTGCAAGATAATCAGATTCATATATTTATCTTTTTTCTCAATAAAAACACATCAAATATGGAGGATAAGAAAATACAATTGCATTCCTTGAAATATATTTCAATAAATACAATTTTCTAAAAAAAATTTTTTTTAATTTATAAAATATACATAAGTTGCCAAAAATATGAGTAACTCTAAAATGTAATGAGTAAAACTTACAGATCCTGCCTAACTCAATATTTTATAGTGGATTAAATCATGATTCCTAGTGGCCATGCTGTATTTTGTTATTTTGCTATTATGATTTATTTAAAATATATTTTGATATTATGTTGTTTCTGTTCTTTTCTGTTATGAATAATGATTTTGTAGTCACCTATGATTATTCAGAAATATTTTTAAAAACATAAAAGGTGGTTTTGAAATGAAGAGAATTTCCCCACAAACCTCTGTAGTTTTGATAATTGCATTGGTTGAAATAAACTGGTAACTGTTGAATAGGTTGAAGGCATACAAGTTTACTATATGCATAGGAAAATCATGGGAAAGTGAATACCCAACAACCCAGTGCATTTGAGAAGTCTATATACCCTCTTCTTTGTAGTACAACACAGGGTCATATGAGCAGTGGAGGGTTCTTGTCTCAGGGACTCAATGGATGAAGTACGCTGATGATGGAGGGCGAGAATTCAGTAACAAATTTATTAGAAGTAGAATTATTAGAAGCAAGGAAGCCTCCTACGCATGAGAATGAGCCCAAATAGGTTCCCAAAGAGGAGGTTCTCTGTCTAGAGATTTTTATACTGTTTTGATGAAGAACTAACCTTTCTTGGAGAGTCCCCTTTGATTGTTCTTTCTCTCTGACTTTGTTGAAAGCATACAGTTTTAATTTCTTATTCCCAGAATGGAATGGTTTAATGTATTTGTTAAACTGCATTTGTCCTGTACTTGTTCCTGAAAACAAACAAATTTCTTAGATTCAAAGCAACTCTTTGGGGTTGACTAATGTTAGGGTAGTCAAGAAACCTGAGGCAAAAACAGAAGGTATGGTCATACAAGTGTGAGTGGGGTCTTCTAGGCAGACAACCACAAACAAAAAACAAGTTTTCGTCTAGGGTTTTGCTATGGGGTGGTGTTCCTGCCTCCAAGTGAAGAGGAAAGTGGTGGACTGCATAAGTTTTAGAAGCAAAGTGTTTATTTTTAGCAGATATTGTAATGGAGCAGGGGGCCTCCTAAGGAGCAAATAGTGTGATGAAGTCCTCTCTCACCAGTTCCTGCAATCATGCTAGAAATTTTTCATATATATGATTCAGAATAGCAGGCCTGAGTTTGTTTGAAGGGATAGGAAAGAAAAAAGTTGACACACTAAGGGAGATATTAGATCCCCCTCAGAGAGGAGAATGGTGTGGTCCTCCTGCCTTCCCATTTTATTGGAAGTTCCAGAGAAGTTTCCAGAGAATTTTACCCAGGTTCACCTCTTGAGTACTGAATGATAGCACGTTGTATCAGATTTCCAAGTCCCCAGGGTGCATGGTAAAAGTCCAAAACAATTCCAGGACACTTTGGCCCATGTTGACTGATTTTCATTATCATCTGTTTTCCTGAGTTTTTGTAAACTGGTTTGCTTAAGAGTCATTAAATTTTCCCCCTTCAGGGAAAATGTTCCCCTTATTATCGCCTTATTGGCAGGAAGAATACAGGAAGGAGTCTTTCAGGCCAACATTTCTCCCACAGATAACAGGTTATTTGTTTAGGCATGTAACATATCTTATTGACTTAAACCACGAAAGGCTGCAGGTAAATTGTTTTTATAAAAGAAAACCTGTGGGGCTCAGCAGAATAGGACCAGTTATGGAGTTATCCCCTTAACCTCATGTTCTTACCACTCACTCATGTATGTTTGTTACCTTTCAGTATGAGTGGACTCAAAGAACAGAAATAAGTCTGGGATATCTTTGCTCTGGGTGTGGTTTCAACTCTAGCCATCTTTCCTGCAATGTGAATAACTTTTACCAGGTTAGTGAGATCACTTGGGGAAGGAATTCACAATAATCGATTTGCTTCTGCAAGATCTGACCTTTATGTAAATAAGGGAACTTCTCAAAAAGTCCCTTCATGTGCTTCAAAAGACAAAGAGAAGTGAGAGACAAGAGGGGGAGGGTAGGTCAGAGAGACCTTGGTTTTCCTTTAGTTCAAAACACTGAGAATGCCAAAGCATCATAAATTAGGATTTTTTTCCTAAGTTACAAAATTGGCCATATATAGCATATATATTTTAAAATGTCAGGTATACATTTTCTAATGAAATGGACAAAATTAAATACCCCTTTGAATTTCATGACAACTTCCTCATGCTGAAAGTAAAGATTGAGGGTGCCCTCACCCATGGACACCAAAAAACTGAGAATGACGTACTTCTAATTCATATATAAATCTACATATGTCTATCACCTGATTTTTTTTGTTTTCTGTGAATTCTAACTACTTCTGTGGAAACTTTGGGGAGAAATAATGTAGCTGGATCTCCCCAGTTTGATAAAACTGCGTAGAATTTGTTTTTCCTTCTCCATTTTGGGCAGGTAGCAGAATCCCACCAGTTGGGTTTTGGACAAAAATCCCTGGGATAGGTTGCTGGTAGCACTAAATTCCCACATAGAAAAATATCAATTGATGTTTGGTAAAAACAGGTAGCATGACTTTCACTAATATTACAGGTTATGAATTTTGAAAACATGGCAGTATTAAAACAGAGTGAATTTGGGGGACCTCTCTGAGTTAAAGGGAACTTTCTTCTACTGATAGAAGGAAGGAAAGTGAAGTTTGGGTGGCAGAATCCAGACAGCAGGTATTCAGACAAGGTCCTTGGATTAAGCTGATGGTAACAATATCCCAAATTTGTGAAGGTGAAACACAAAAAGAAAAAAAAAATTTTATTTTAATTTCCATCTAACTATTGGCTCCAGATCTTAATTTGTATGTGTGTTTTTATTCCTCTCATTTTGTTTTTACTTTTTCTTTATTATGAGTTGTATACTATAGTACACCTAGAAGTAGCTTTGTTTCTGTTTCCTCTATGGCATGTAGTACTTTTTTACCTATAGGTTAGTGGCACTTAAACTCCTGGGAATACACTTGATAACATCCAATTTGAAAAATGCTTCTTTATTTTCTCCATCCTTTCCTTTTATAAATCAAATACTATAACAGCATAAACAGCCAAATATGTGTCACCCAAAATATGCCTCTTTGCATAAGTCTTATTTTGAGCTGATTATTTTGAGACACTTGAAGACACAGATCTTGTAAAAATAGAAGTGTAAGCTCCGGGGGGTCACGGCCAGGGGCCAAATAAAATCGAACAGAAAGCGGTGGGAAGCGAGCTTTACTGGAATTTTGGCTCTTGGGCAAAATTCCCAGTCCCGGGGTACAGGTCAGGGAAGGCAGCCAGAGAAAATCATACGTGGCCCTGGCTGCCCAGGGTCTTTATAGGCTGGAATGGGCGGGAGTCCTGCTGAGTGACAGGTGGAGGTCAGTGCCAGTGGAGTTTTCCTGCCCGTTTGATAGGTCGTTGTGAGGCGCGCTGCCCTTTGCCTCAGTTGCTCCACTCTCCATTATATAGTCGCCCAAATTCCAACCTAACAAGAAGTTTAAGTTGCAACTTTTAAGAGAAATTTATATCTATAAAGAAAATCTCCACTTTAAGTGTGTTTTCTTTCCGTGTCAAAAAAAAAAAAAAGATGATGAAATCAGTAGAGTCTCTTATCTTATCAGTAGAGTAAGGCACTGACTTAAATATGCATAAAATCCTTCCCCTTTCTTATCAAATTTTCTTGGTTCCCTCCTAAACAACAGCCTCCTCATTTTTTTTTTTTTTCAGCAAATGATGACATTTAATTCTAAACTCTTTGAGAATTACTTATTTTCCCATGGTGGTTCTCATGTATACATAACACATATATGTTTAAAAAATATTTTTCTCTTGTTTACTATGAGAAATAGAAAGTCATTGGTACATTTTTAGAATATTTAGCTTCAAATGTAAAATGACATGAAATCTAAGAAAGGCAGCAGGAGGGGAGAGCAGAATGGAAAGTTACAAGCAGTTAATACTGGAGTAAAAATGTACAGCCTCTTGACAAAAAGGAGGTGAGAAGGAAGCCCCTCCACACATACCTGAAGAACTGTACACATGCCAAAATGTCCTCAATTCAAGGAAACTTTCCCACCACAAGAGAACAGAGGGATGCGGGTACCACTAAAGATATATTATTTTAAATAACCCAGTAGGAGACAATAAAACCTAGGTGACATTCAGGAAGACTGTACACCCCATAGTACTAAGCCAATGAGGATCTGGGGGAGGGACCTTGTGTGCTAGGAAATAAATATTTGGTTGTACCCAATCTGTGTGTCCCTAACCACCAGGCACCTGATTTTGCAAGATAGTCATTAAAGTCTCACTTTTTGCTGTAACTTGTGCCTTAGTCCATTCTCTGGGCTTGGACAGCAGAGTATGTCTCACATTAATCTATGTTTTTTATAGGAATCAATTTCAACTAAAAGCTATGAAAGGTAGAAAGGAAATATTTTTTCATCTTCTGTAATATGTTAGAACATATTCTCAAACTTCATGTCTTGGATACTCTTCTAAATGCCTCCTGATAAATATTATTGTTATTTTGGGTGTGATTATTTTTCTCTTTTTCAGGTCGTCTATCCTGGCTTCCACTCTGTGCAATGTTCTGGTAAATAAGATATCTGTTATCCATTCATCAATTGAAGGACATCTAGGTTGGTTCCACAATCTGGCTATTGTGAACTGAGCAGCTATGAACATTGATGTGGCTATATCTCTGTAATATGCTGATTTTAAGTCCTTTGGGTATAGGCCAAGGAGTGGGATAGCTGGGTCAAATGGTTGTTCCATTCCAAGTTTTCTAAGGAGTCTCCACACTGCTTTCCAGAGTGGCTGCAAAATATCAGATACTCTTAATTACGTAATTATATTTTCAACTCCTAACATTTCCATGTGGTATTTATTTAAACATTTCATGTGCTATTAAAGATTAATCTATTTTCCATTTCTGTTGCTTCTCTTTTGGATACATAATTTAAGTTGTTTTAAAATCCTGGTTATCTAATGCAAACATTTAAATTATTAATATGTGTATTCTTTTATGTTTATTCTTCTTTGATTATTGCTCTTAAGGTCTTGTCTTTGATGTGTTGAAAATGTGCACAGTGCATATAAAAAGTTACATACTTGTTCCATTATTTTCCTCCCAAAATATTGCACCCATTCTCCATTAAGCAATTGAGCAATGAGCTGATGACTAATCATCTTAATTCAGTCAAAAACTCTTATGTCAAGGGACTGTGTTGCATCCTGGTAATGATAGGAGACAGACAGATGTGAGTGGTGGGAACATGAGGTTCAAGAAATAGTTCAATGAACTGGGTCCACTGTACTAATCCTCACCTATCTTCACCTTTCAAAAAAAATTTACCTACAGCCCTGCCTGGCTTAAGTGGAGAGGATATAATACATTCCTCAGCAAACTACGTGTATCTGCACGAGAAATGCAGACCTGAAATAATTCTGATAAGAGAAACACAAGTTACCCTGAAGGAGGACTTTTGTGACCCATTCACAGACAAGATCCCAGAACTTGGGGAGATAAGGATAATTATCCTAACCATAAAATCTGTAAGAAAATGTTCCAATTAGAACAGTTGCCAAGGTAGTGGGTGGAGAGTTGAAAATATGAGGTCATCCTACTGTCAGTCAAAAGATAAGAAGTGAATCTGGACATAACTCTTTGGAAACTTCCTTGGGACCCTAATAAAACTAGAGGTATGGAAAGGCACACTGTCCCTATCCTCTCTGAGAGGACTCACTCTCTCCCTTGAGAGTATCCCCTTTTCTTCTTTTCTACCCCTTCTCATAAACACGTCTCTAAGTGACATGTCTGAAATCTTTCTGATTTGATTACAAAAATCAGAGTTTGAAGGGGGCTTTTGTATTGCCTCCTTTTCCCAAAAGACCCCAGACCTATCATAGTAAGAACCAATCTACCATTTTACATCAAAGATTTTCAGTGAAAAACCTGGCATTTTCACTAATAGGACAGTTCTGAGGAGGTCCCCCAAAAGAAAGGAGGACCTCGACTCAGGCCTTGAGAGTCCTTGATGTCAGAACAGAAGGAATAGGCCAAAGTGAAGCACAGATTGAATTTACTGAGAAAAAGAAAGAAGTGTACGCTCTGAGAGATAAGGTAGAGTACAGGCATTGGAGAAGAACACACTATATCTTAGTTGGCATATTTATGTCTGTAAGATCACTAGGAGAAGAACATAACCTAAGAAGGTGTTTTTAGTTATCATTTGTGTTGGTAACTGTTCATGTTGGCCATTACCAGAATGGGGGTCAGTTATCAACATGTTTATTATTATCACAAAGGAGACATTTCTATTGTTTGCTTTTGATGTGTTTTGCTTTTTCCCCCCTTGAAAAATAAAAAGGTCTAAACAACTAATATACTATTTACATAATCAACTTCAAAACTGAAATATATTGATAACATAACCCAACACAAATATGTATTTAAATGTTTAGGAAAATAAGAAATACAGAAATATTAGCAAAATATTATTTTTGGTTTCTCCTCTTCCAAGTAACTCTTTTTATTATTGTCACTGGAGTTGAGACTTTGTCACCTTCAAAGATAAAATGAAGGAGAAAAACAGCAAACAATTATACAAATGTGCTTGGTAAAAACTTTCTAAGTTGATTTTCAGGTTACAGATCTAGTACTAAAATGATTTGCAATTACTTCTTTCTTATAATGAAGATTTTATGACCCATTTGCACTGACTACATATTAAAACAGTATATTACTGTAGTTTCTGAATCTTTACATATTTATGAAATTCTCAGTGTGTCTTAAATGTATAATTTGCATCATAAATTTTAATTATCTTAAAATTCTGCATTTGTAATTTTTCTTCTAATGTTTATTAATTTTCTATCATGGAGTTAACAACAGGAAGCATAAAGAAATAAAATTTAAATATAAATTTTAGGTGTTGATGAATTTTATTTATTTGAAAATATTTAAATATTTTTATTAATTACTCAACTACAGTTTTAACAATAAAACAACTTGAAAAAATACACTAATGACTAATGATTAACTTCAGAACATGGCTATATATTATACATGATAAACCAATTTCTATGATGCAAGCAGAAATATTTAATGCATCAAAACAATAATTTCTTCTCAAGCACAATTTTTCTCTAATTCTAATTTAAAAAAAAATAAATCATACAACATGTTTGTATGATAGTAAATATGTACTGCCCCAACAGTAAAAGGCAATAACATAATTTTGAAAACATAGCACAATGTTATGGTTTGGATATAAGGTGTTCCCCAACAACTCATGTGTGAGACAATGCAAGAAGGTTCAGAGGAGAAATGATTGGGTTTTGAGAGTCTTAACTTACTCAGTGAATTAATCCCTGCTGGGATTAACTGAGTGATAACTGGAGGCAGGTGGGGTATGACTGGAGGAAGTGGTTCATTGGGGGCGTGGCTATGGGGTATATATTTTGTATCTGGAGAGTGGAGTCTCTCTCTACTTTCTGATACTCATGTGAGCTGCTTCCCTCTGCCACTCTTTTCTGTCATGATATCCTGCCTCATCTCAGCTCCAAGGAATGGAGTTGGCCTCCCATGGACTGAGAACTCTAAAACCATGAACCATCAAATAATCCTTTGCTCCTCTACAGTTATGCTGGTCAGGTCCTTTAATCATAGCAGCAAAATAACTGACTAAAATACACAATTACAAATATCTGAGCTACCTTTCATAGTGATCCCTTCATTCTCATGGGTTTGAAGGGTACATATTAATAAGTCTAGCCTCTATAATTCTTTGTCTTACCTGAGGCACAGATGGCATTTAATCATGGCTATTCCACTAGTCCACACTGCATAATCTGATTTGGTCTCCCTTACAATCACCCTAAATGAATTTCTTTGGCTTGATGCCATTAAGTGGCATGGTATTGGCACAAAAATAGGCAGGTAGACCAATGGTACAGAAGAGGACACAGAGATAAACCCACATAAATACAGTTATCTCACAGTACACAAAATTGTGAAAAACATACAATGGAGAAGAGAAGTCTCTTCAACAAATCGTGCTGGGAAAACTGGAAATCCATATGCAGCAAAATGAAATTAAACCACTATCTCTCACCCTGCACAAAACTCAACTCAAAATGGATCAAGGACCTAGGAATTAGACCAGAGATCCTGCACCAAATAGAAAACAAAGTAGGCCCAAATCTTCATCATGTCAACTTAGGACCAGACTTCCTTAACAAGACTGCCAATTAAAACAAGACTCGATAAATGGGATGGATTCAAACTCAAAAACTTTTTCTCAGCAAAGGATATAATCGATAGTGTGAAAAAAGAGCCTACAGAGTGGGAGAAAATCTTTACCACATCCACTTCAGATAGAGCACTAATCTGCAGAATTTATAAAGAACTAAAAAAAAAAAAAAAAAAAAAAAAATTAACACCAAGAATACAAAGAAGATGCATTTTATAAGCCTTCTATCATCTGGCCAGAAGAAGATTTACAAGCAATCAATAGATACATGAAAAAATGTTCAACATCTCTAGTAATAAGAAAAATGCAAATCAAAACTACCTTAACACTTCTCCTCACCCCAATTAGAATGGCGATTATCAAGAATACAAGCAACAATAGGGATTGGCAAGGATGTGGGGAAGAAAGGTACATTCATACATTGCTATTGGGACTGCAAATTGGTGCAGCCATTCTGGATAGCAGTATGGAGATTCCTTAGAAAACTTGGAATGGAACCATCATTTGACCCAGCTATCCTACTCCTTGGCCTGTACCCAAAGGACTTAAAATCAGCATCCTAGAGTGACATACCAACATCAATGTTTATAGCAACTCAATTCACAATAGCTAGATTATGGAGCCAACCTAGATGCCCTTCAATAGAAGAATAGATAAAGAAACTGTGTTATATATACACAATGGGATATTACTCAGCCATAAGGAAGAATAAAATTATGGCATTTGCAGGTAAATGGATAGAGTTAGAGAAAACCATGCTAAGTGATATAAGTCACTCCCAAAAAACCAAAAGTAGAAAGTTTTCTCTGATAGGTGGATGCTGATACATAACAGAGGTGGGGTGGGGTAAGGGAAGAATGGAGGAATGTTGGATTGTGTAGTGGGAAATGAAGGGAGTGAGGGGTAGGAGAAGGAAAGATGGTAGAATGGAACCAAATATCATTACCTATGTACATGTATGATTACATGAACGGTGTGACTGTACATCATGTACAACCAGAGAAATGAAAAGTTGTACTCCATTTGTGTACAATAAATCAAAATGCACTCTTCTCTCATGTATAACTAAATAGAACAAACAATAAAAAGAAGAAAAGATCTATAAAATGCATTGCTGAACTTCCTATATAATCTGGTTCAAATTTTTGCTATATTACACAGTTTTCACTGCAAGAAATCTTGGAAGAAATTTCTCTCATCTTAGAAGCAGGTAGATTCATTCTTATATGGAACTTCAAGTTTGTTTTTTTCTTAACTGTGTCATAAACAAAATAATGATGTTCTTTTTCCATTAGCTGCTGAAAAGCTTAGCTCTAAATTTGTTATGTTCTTCTAACAGTGTATGGGAATTAATAGGAACATTTAATGTCACAATCTCTTTCATAACTCTATCCGCTTGTCTTTTACTTCCCTTGACTTTGTTTTAAAACTATTTGCTCATACTTGTTATGGTTAGATAAGTGTCCCCTGAAGGTACGTGTGTTACTTTTGGTATAGGTTTCGTCCCCAGGGTATTGCTAGTGGGAGATGATAGAAATATTGAGTGGAGTCTGGTGGGAGGTCTTAGATTGCTGGGGGTTCTGCTCCTGATAGGGAATATGAGGCCCTGTCCTTTCCTCTCCTCCTCTCTCTCTGCTTCTGGCTAGTGATGTAAGTGGTTTCCTGTGCAATGCACTTCTACTCCTCCTGCTCTCCTCAGAGGCCCAAAATAATGGGTCACCTGATATTAGACTGGCACCTCCAGAACAAAGAGCCACCTAAATCCTTCCTCTTTGTAAGTTATTTGCCTCACATATTACATTATAGTAATGGAAAATTGACTAATACAATTTTATAAAAATCATTTTTGCAAGTAATTTTAAACATTGTATTGCAAATTAAGTGAGATATGTTGTAAGAACAACCTTTGAAAGCAAACATGCAGAAGACTGTAGTCTAAGTTTAACAATCTTTTATTTATAATGAGCTGAGTTTTCAAAGACAACAAATTGTTTTTTTCTTTTGGTTTGCTCAAGAAGGAAGAGTTTAATTGAATAATTGGCTTGAAAAGGCTATTCTTCTATTACAACTTGAATATTTTAAAAAATCTGCCAGCAGCACAAGAACAACTTGGTACAAATACAATGTGTTTTTTGTTTGTTTATTTTAATTTAGTATATTCCTCATAAAGCCTTCACCACATGTGTCTCTGGCATATGGACTAGAGGATTTATCTGTGCTTCAGGCCAACAAAAAAGGAGGAAGAAGACTGCTGTGAAGTTTAGTACAAACAGAAATGATGAAAGTTAAGATGTGAATCAAGGTTAAAATGCAAGATGGAGAATTTAGTACTTGAGATTTTTAAGATTTATGCATTTCAAAGGTACTCAGGTTGGGGGAAAATTACCTAAGCACTCTACTATGTCTTGGACATGTAAAGTTGAATACAAAAACATAAAATTCCTAGTGCAGATGCTGGACACACAGTGTTTAATATATATTATTGTCATTCCCCACCTTTTTGCTATTGAAGAAAGATTCTAAATAAATTATCTAGAGATCTTTAAAATTTAGCTATGTCTGCCCCTATTTGAAGGCCAGTTTAAACTGAATTTCACTTGATGGAATCCAGAAATTTGTCAATTTAAAGCTTCCCAGATAATTTTATTTCTCTCTAGCCATCATATCCCCACATGGCTTGATACATTGTCTGGAAAATTGTTTAGTACTTCAAAGAACTTTGCAGTCTGAATATTCAGTGAATGAATTCCTGAATCTGATATACCAGAAAATTTAGCTTAGGATACAGCAATGAATTTATATAGCAATGGACACTTCCATGATGTGATAGCTATGATGAGGTGATATGAGGATGAAGCCTCCTGGGGAGAGTATAGCTCCCTTCCTATCCATTTCTTCTGCCTCCAAGCTTCTGTGCCTACCATCTCCTTAAACCCATTCATATGAGTGTACTAAAGGACTTTTTTGTTGTCAAATTATTTTCCTTATTTTCTCCAGGTGTCAGAAACATTTAACACAATCAATCACCCTTCCTTTCTGTAATACTTTCTCTTCTGCTACTTCTAAGGAGCCCATTCTATTCTGGCTTTCCTCCTACTTAACTGTTTCTCATAAGTCACCTTTGCTGGAATGTTCTTACTTTCCTGAGATCACGCCCACAACATTGGATGATGCCCCCGGAGGCAGTGCTCTCTGATGTCTTGCCTCCCTTATTTAACTCACTCTTTAGCCTAGTTGTAAATCCATGACTTTAAATTTCATGGCTATTTCATATATTTAGCTATGACAGTTCCCCTATACCCTGACAGACATTTCAAACTCTCTAGTTTTTGTCTCCTCTTCAGAATTTCATGGGCATCTCATATTCAATTTGCCCAAAATCTAACTTCATGTATCTTCCTTCATATCTGATTTTTCTGGTGTTTACCAAATTATAAATTTCCATGATCAAATTTCTTTGGTCAAATAACCTGAAGCCTTCTAGGGCCTTTCTTTTCCACACATTCTACATATAATACTTCATCACATTCTGTTATATCCACTTCCACATTAACACTACAATTAGACCACTTTTTACTATCTCTATCTTAGATCAATCCTCCATAATATTCATATGAACTAGTTTGTAGATTTCCAATGAATCTATTCTTGTCCATAAAGTTGTAACTAGTACTCATTTTAAAATGTGAATTCATTCATCTTCTGCCCTCCACAGACACTTAACTCTCTATCACTTTCCCTAACATTTAGAATAATATTCCTAATGCCTGCCACAGAATAAAAGGTCCTACGTCATCTGCTAGGCACAATTTCTCTTGGACTTCATTGTCTATGACTGGAACTCTAGGTGCTCTGCCCCACATACCAGTATCTGTTCCATATACTCCCTCCTACTTTTCTACCCACCATTCTCATTGCCTGGAACTCACCTCCCTGTGAATCACTAATCAAAAAACATTTTTTTAAAAAGGCTTTTCTAGATTCCCTATCATGCACTATCTTCTTCAATAGTGTGTTTATAGCACTTTCTTAGATGGTATTTTATTGTAAACAAAGGTTTTTTTTTTTTTTTTTTTTTTTTTATCTTTTTTTACATATGACCTGCCTGTTAATATATAGAATCCATAAAATTAGAGAATTTATCTATTTGACCTTTGTTTCATGCCTAGAATAGAGAATAGCTTTTGGCATATGCAAGCATTTAAAAACTATTTTATTTGTTGAAAGACTATGTGTCAATTTAACACCTAATTTCTGAATCTTCTGGGCTGAAATAAATTACTTGTTAGGATTCATGCTATCTGCTCTGATCACTCAAGGGTTAGCACTTTGCTATCTCATAGCACATACTCTTCTGTACTATTTGAAGCAGTTAGCTTCTACAACATATATTGATATTTCTCAGTCATGTTCTATTTTCCATTTAATTTTTGTTCTTTACTGGCTTTTAAATTTTTGCTATTATTCTTTAAATTTTAAAATTATGAAATTAATATTTTGGTTTTGTGGATTTCAGAAATATCTTCATCCAAGAAAGAAACATTGTTTATGTCTATGCCCTATGTGTATTTTACATGTGGCTTCTGTGACTGATGCTACAGATGGGCACGTCCCAGTGTTTGAGGTAAGTGGGGTGAAGAATGCAACAATCCACTTGTAGGAAATTATTTACAAGGATACATCATAGCTCAATTTATCTACTGGAGATATCACATTTTTATTGGTTAAAATATTTTTTTTCTTTCTCTAAAGCTCCTAAAATAAAATTAGAGTATATTCAGGGTTTTGTACCAAAGCCAAAGCATCATGAAACAGTTTCCTGTTCACTCTTGTACTGATTGCTATAAACTGTTAAACTTTCTTAAAATTTAAAGCTGTTTTAATTTTTGGTAATATTAATATAATGATATATTGGGTATAGTCAAATGCCTTCCTCTGAACATAATTAACATGGCAAGTTAGATTTAAAATGAAAATAATAAAATAGAAGTCACAGTCAAGAAATCAGAAAAAAAACTTCAGAAGTGTCCAAATTAGTGTTTGCTATAGTCTATACACTTGTAATACAATTTTATATTAATTGTTCATATTTTAAGATTATTAGACGAATGGGGGTTAATTCAATTACATTTTACCTCTGTCCATTAATGGACAGATACTTCCTTGGTTTCTGTGAAAGGATTTTCCTGGTAGAATATTGTATAAGCAAAGCTATGCCAAAAATCAAACCAACAAATCAGTTTCACATCAATTCTATTTTTCTTCCATGAGATTAAAGAAATGAAAAATGAGAGAGAATTTTTTTCCCAACTCTTCACTCAGAAATCCATTCCCTGGAAGATCACATGTCATAGTTAATATTCTGATGCCATCATTCTCTCAACAGAAATGAATTACATTCTGAGTTTATGTCTCTCCCACTTCACCAACAGTCATGTCCCAACTCCATCCTGTGACTGTTTAACATAGAGTTTAGTTCAAATAAATAATGTTCTAGGAAACCCCATCAAGGTACAATTTAAGAGTAATTTGTTATAATTACTTTATTTATTTTAAAATATTGGTTCAGTTTTAATGAACCAATATAAAGAGAAATATATAAATATAAATTATAAAGAGAAATAAGATAATATTTTTTATGACACCATTCCTATTTTTAGCTTAATCAATGTATAAATGATGAATTAAAACTGCATATTTTAATATACATAATTTGGTGAGGTTAGATATGCATACCATCAATACAAACAAATTAATAAACATATTTATCATGAAGTTTTCTTATGTCCCTTTACCGTAAACTCCCAGAAACAGAACAGAAGAAATGACAAGAATTTGTTGGTGGGAGAAATGGGGACATATTTGTCAATAGTTACAAATTTGGACCTAAAGTACAGCATGGCTACTATGGTTAGTAATAATAATCTATTGTATATTTGAAATTTTCTAAAACGGTAAATCCACACATTCATTAAAAAAGTAACTATACAAGGTGATGAATATTTTAATTAGGTTGGTTGTGAACATTTTTACAATTTGTATATATATCAAAATATGATTTTGTATACCTTAATTATAGATTTTCTCAATTATACCTTAATAAAACTGAAAATAATTGTTATGAAAGTAGGTTTCACATTAAGTATTCTGATAAAATGGTACAAAAATGCAAGTGATTCAGAGATCACTAAATCTATTTGTTTCACAGACTCATTGACAGTGGTGTTGTATTTAACATGTATGTGCATAGTTTCAGAGTTCAAGCTAGAATTCAGCCTGATCAATTTGATTTCATGAAAATGCCTTCTAGAAAAGGGAGACTGCTCTATTCCAGGACAGATTAGTCCATGAATGGGCAACTCCATTTACGTACGGAGTATACGTCTTTAACTTCAACTTTTTGTCTCAGTTTTACCGTTGGGTAAGAGAAAGTTTTCTATTACCACATTTGTATTGTGATCCTTCAAACCTTTAGGAAACTTATGTTTCTTCTCATTCTTCTTTTCAAAGTGCACACATTCAGGCATTTAGGCCCCACGATTTTTCAACATCATCTCTAAATCAAAGCATATAAAACTGAGCATTGTATTCTGAATTGAGTTTAAGAAACATTCATATTAACCTGAGTCAAAGTATTTGGTATCTAGTGAATGCTACTTGCATGTGTAATACTCAGATTTTCCTAGTTTTTCATAAAATATCAGAAAACCAAAACCTCTGAGTCAGAGACAAAGGACTTTATTATAGCAAAAGCAGCAGCCAGAGGATCAGCATTTGTACTGATTGCCGGAATACTAATTCCCACATGATGCTACAAAGAGTTATGAGGTGATATCTATGCACATAGTGGGTACCTGTGCAAAAGATAATTCCTCAACTTAGGGAACTGAATTCTCTAAAATGGGTAGTAAATCTTACTGTTATTTGCACTGCAGGAAGACAACATTATTATAGTAGGCAGGAAAAAAAATCCTGTCCTTTGCTCAGAGAAAGGCACTCTATCTTCTAAGGTTGTTCACTAACCAAATATCCTTGAAAAATACATGAAAGACTAAATTAGCAATTTTGCTGATAATACATGTAGAAATGCACCAAATGCAACAACTACTTTAAAATATCTTTGCATTATTGCTTTTATAAGTTGTTCATGATCAAATTTGGAAATTTTTAGCACATATTTCTTCAAATATGTATCTTTTGATCACACTTTTCTCTTCTTTTGAAACTGAAATTACATGTGTGTTAGACTATTCCATGGATTATTAGAGATCTTTGTAATGTTTGTCTTTTGTATTCAGCTTCAATGATATCAATCAATTTGACTTTGAATTTACTGATCCTTTGTTGTGAAATACCTAATCTGTTCTCAATCTCATCTAATAATTTTTTTCTTATAAGAAATTTTATTTTTCATTTCTTAAGAAGTCTTTTTACTTTCTTTTGAATTAAAGCCTCTAGTTTTTCTTCAACTATTTCAGTTGTTTGCATAGAGTCTTAAAAACTTGTTTTAGAGTTACTCATGGTACCTAACACTAAGCCAAGCTTTCCTGACTACAAGAAGTCTGCAACTCACACAAGCCTCACCCACCAGCAGAAGTGGAGAATCTAATTTCATCTCAAACTGTTTTTAATATAAACATTTATTTAGCTATGCAGTTATTTATTATCAATTCACTTAAAATAAAGCAACTTCAACTTTGAAACAATTACTTTGTTTTGTGGAAGGTCTTAAAGAAAATCACCGAATATGTTTAGAAGTCTCCAGAAGTGCCCCATAGTTATATTCTTTCTCAAAACAAAGGATGAAATTAATTATTTAGCACTGATGTTCTCACTAACAACAAGCTAATTTCACTGAGCCCTTTCTAGATGAGAGGAAAAAAATCACGTTTACTGAGGAATTAAAAGAAACAAGTACACAATTTCTTCATTTAAGATTTTTTCAGTGATATTACATGTTAAACCCTGCTTGATGTATGTTTATATGAATAAATTAGATAAAACCAAATGCCTCTGTATAAAACATATGCAATTATATTTCAACAGGGTCTTAGAAAGGCCCACACTGGATGTTGGCAATGTAGCTGGGCTCTGAATAGAGACTTGGGTGCAAACTTCATATTAGACCACACTGTGGCCTGGACCTTAACCCAATCTTTTCCCCACCTACTCACTCACATTTCACTCCTAATAACTGTGTGCATGTTTCTAAGACTCAAGGAAATTAGAGTAGCAAAGATTCCCTTCACTAGGAGTATTATTAAAATAAAACAAGAAATTTCAGGATACGTTTTGGCCATTTCAATTGATAGAGAAAAAAATGTGTATTATACATACTAACTGACTCCGGCGGTGGGCCCCGCCCACACAGCTAGCTTCTCCAGGTTCTCGGAACGGAACTGGCCCACTAGTGAGAGCCTTTCTGACCAGAACAAGCTCCGAGTCCCGGAGCCAGTGCAGCTCAGCGCACTCTGGCACGCAAGCAGATTCAGGGTCCAGACAGGGCAGCCAGAGACTTCCCCAAGTAGTCTGGACCCCTGCGGTGGGAGGTGCCGTTCAAGGCTAGCTTCTCGGAGCTGACCGCCCAGTGAGAGACTTTCTACATAGAACCAGCCACAAGCCCCCGAACCAACGGAGAGCCTCGATCCGCAAACAGCCTCTGGGATCAGGGCAGGGCAGCCAGAAACCTCTTCAGGCGGCTCTGCCCACTCCGGCTGCAGGCTCTCTTCTCAGGGCGATCCAAGATGGCGGCCTAAAGGGAGACTGCACCCCCTGTCGCTCCAGAACCCAGGAGTTAAGAAGGGGAGGCATTGAGAGTCTCGGACTGAAATAGAGCCACGGGTGAGTCTGCCCACTGGGTAAAGCTCGGCCCGGGGGGCAGGCCCAGATAGAGGTGGCTTATCGGAGCCGGGCAGGGCAGCTAGAGTCATCCACAGGCAGCCCTGCGCACTCCGGTGGTGGGCCCCGCCCACACAGCTAGCTTCTCCAGGTTCTCAGAATGGAACTGGCCCACTAGTGAGAGCCTTTCTGACCAGAACAAGCTCCGAGTCCCGGAGCCAGTGCAGCTCAGCGCACTCTGGCATGCAAGCAGATTCAGGGTCCAGACAGGGCAGCCAGAGACTTCCCCAAGTAGTCTGGACCTCTGCGGTGGGAAGTGCCGTTCAAGGCTAGCTTCTCGGAGCTGATCGCCCAGTGAGAGACTTTCTACATAGAACCAGCCACAAGCCCCCAAACCAACGGAGAGCCTCGATCCGCAAACAGCCTCTAGGATCAGGGCAGGGCAGCCAGAGACCTCTTCAGGCGGCTCTGCCCACTCCGGCTGCAGGCTCTCTTCTCGGGGCGATCCAAGATGGCGGCCTAGAGGGAGACTGCACCCCCTGTCGCTCCAGAACCCAGGAGTTAAGAAGGGGAGGCATTGAGAGACTCGGACTGAAATAGAGCCACGGGTGGGTCTGCCCACTGGGTAAAGCTCAGCCGGGGGGGCAGGCCCAGATAGAGGTGGCTTATCAGAGCTGGGCAGGGCAGCTAGAGTCTTCCCAAGGTAGCCTTCCACACTCCGGCAGTGAGCTCCTCCCACACGGCCAGCTGCACGGTGCAGGCCCACAGTGAGAGCATTTCAGCACAGAGCCAGTTCCAAATCGTGGAACCAGTAGGGGGCTAGGGGCAGTTTTCTTTGGATACGCTGCTTTATCAGATTCCTCCAAGACATCAGGCTACTGAAGGCTGGGAGGTGATACACTGGAAATCTACCGGGACACTATAAGCCAATAGCAGAAAACTGCAATATCTCAGGGTCCCACTGACAACTGACCAATATGAGAAAACAAGGGAAGAAAATGTCCCAAACAAACCTAGATACTACATCAATAAAACCCAATGACAGCACAGCAGAAGAAATGTCAGAAAGGGAGTTCAGAATGTACATAATTAAAACGATTAGGGAAGCTAACGAGGAGATGAAAGAGCAAATGCAGGCATTGAAGGAGGAGATGAAAGAGCAAATGCAGGCATTAAATGATCGCACCAATCAACAGTTAAAAGACCAAATACGGGAAGCAAGAGATCATTTCAATAAAGAGTTAGAGATACTAAAAAAAAACAAACTGAAATACTTGAAATGAAGGAAACAATAAACCAAGTTAAAAACTCCATAGAAAGCATAACCAATAGAATGGAGCACCTGGAAGACAGAACCTCAGACATTGAAGACAAATTATTTAATCTTGAAAACAAAGTTGGTCAAACAGAAAAGATGGTAAGAAATCATGAACAGAATCTACAAGAATTATGGGATATCATGAAAAGGCCAAATTTAAGAATTATTGGGATTGAGGAAGGCTTAGAGAAACAAACCAAAGGAATGAACAATCTATTCAATGAAATAATATCAGAAAATTTCCCAAATCTGAAGAATGAAATGGAAAACCAAATACAAGAGGCTTATAGAACCCCAAACATACAAAATTACAACAGACCCACACCAAGGCACATTATTATGAAAATACCTAACATACAAAATAAAGACAGAATTTTAAAGGCCGCGAGAGAAAAGAATCAAATTACATTCAGAGGGAAACCAATAAGAATATCAGCAGATTTTGCAATCCAGACCCTAAAAGCCAGAAGGGCCTGGAACAACATTTACCAAGCCCTGAAAGAAAATGGATGCCAACCAAGAATCTTATACCCAGCAAAACTTACCTTCAAATTTGACGATGAAATAAGATCCTTCCATGATAAACAAAAGCTAAAGGAATTTACAAAAAGAAAGCCAGCATTACAGAACATTCTCAGCAAAATATTCCATGAGGAAGAGATGAAAAACAATGATGCAAATCAGCAACAGGAGGCGCTAGCCTAAAGGAATAGCCAAATAAAGGAGAAACCAAATCATGTCAAAAACAAATATGAGTCAATTGACTGGGAATACAAATCATATCACAATAATAACCCTGAATGTTAATGGCCTGAATTCATCAATCAAAAGACACAGACTGGCAGATTGGATTAAAAAGAAAAATCCAACAATATGCTGCCTGCAAGAGACTCATCTCATAGAAAGAGACACCCATAGACTAAAGGTGAAAGGATGGGGAAAAACATACCATGCACACGGACACAGCAAAAAAGCTGGAGTATCCATCCTCATTTCAGATAATGTGGACTTCAAACCAAAACTAGTCAGAAGGGATAAAGAAGGACATTACATGCTGCTTAAGGGAAGCATAAATCAGCAAGACATAACAATCATAAATATCTATGCCCAGAACATTGCCTCATCCACGTACATCAAACAAATCCTTCTCAATTCCAGAAATCAAATAGACCACAACACAATCATACTAGGCGATTTTAACACACCTCTCTCACCACTGGATAGATTGTCCAAATAAAAATTGAATAAAGAAACTATAGATCTCAACAACACAATCAGCAATTTAGACTTAACAGACATATATAGAATATACCATCCAACAAAGAACGAATACACTTTCTTCTCAGCAGCACATGGATCCTTCTCTAAAATAGACCATATTTTATGCCACAAAGCTACTGTTAGCAAATACAAGAAGATAGAGATACTACCTTGTACTCTATCAGATCATAATGGATTGAAATTAGAAATAAATGACAGAATAAAAAACAGAAACTTCTCCAATACCTGGAGACTAAATAATACACTATTATATGATGAATGGATAACAGAAGACATCAGGAGGGAAATAAAAAAATTCTTAGAAGTAAACGAGAACAAAGACACATCATATCAAAATCTCTGGGACACTATGAAAGCAGTACTTAGAGGAAGATTTATTTCATGGGGTGCATTCAAAAAAAGAAGTAGAAATCAACAAATAAACGAGTTAACACTACAGCTCAAAGCACTAGAAAAAGAAGAGCAGACCAATACCAAAAGTAGTAGAAGACATGAAATAGTTAAAATCAGAGCCGAAATCAACGAAATCGAAACAAAAGAAACAATTGGAAAAATTAACAAAATAAATAGTTGGTTCTTTGAAAAAATAAATAAAATTGATAAACCCTTAGCCACACTAACAAAGAGAAAGAGGGAGAAAACTCAAATTACTAAAATTCGGAATGAACAAGGAAACATCACAACAGACACGAGTGAAATACAAAACATAATTAGAAGCTATTTCGAAAATCTATACTCCAACAAAACAGAAAACCTCGAAGACATCAACAAATTTCTAGAGACATATGAATTACCTAAACTGAACGAGGAGGACATACACAACCTAAATAAACCAATTTCAAGCAATGAAATAGAAGAGGTCATCAAAAGCCTACCAACAAAGAAAAGTCCAGGACCACATGGGTTCTCAGCCGAGTTCTACAAAACCTTTAAAGAAGAGCTCATTCCAATACTCCTCAAACTATTCCATGAAATAGAAGAGGAGGGAACCCTCCCAAACTCGTTCTATGAAGCCAATATCACCCTGATACCTAAACCCGACAGAGACACATCAAGGAAAGAAAATTTCAGAACAATATCCTTAATGAACATCGACGCAAAAATTCTCAACAAAATTTTAGCAAATCGCATACAAATATATATTAAAAAGATAGTGCACCACGATCAAGTGGGTTTTATCCCAGGGATGCAAGGTTGGTTCAACATTCGGAAATCAATAAATGTCATTCACCATATCAACAGACTTAAAGTTAAGAATCACATGATTATTTCAATAGATGCAGAAAAAGCATTCGATAAAATACAGCATCCCTTCATGCTCAAAACACTAGAAAAAATTGGGGTAGTGGGAACATTCCTAAACATTATAAAGGCAATCTACGCTAAGCCCATGGCTAATATCATTCTAAATGGTGAAAAACTGAAAGCGTTCCCCCTAAAAACTGGAACAAGGCAGGGATGCCCTCTTTCACCGCTTCTATTCAATATCGTCCTTGAGACTCTAGCCAGAGCAATCAGACAAACCAAAGAAATTAAAGGGATACGAATAGGAAAAGAAGAACTCAAACTATCCCTGTTTGCTGATGACATGATTATATATTTAGAGGAACCTGGAAATTCCACCAGAAAACTTTTAGAACTCATAAGTGAATTCAGTAAAGTAGCAGGTTACAAGATCAATGCTCATAAATCCAATGCATTTTTATACATAAGTGATGAATCTTCAGAAAGAGAAATTAGGAAAACTACCCCATTCACAATAGCATCGAAAAAAATAAAATACTTGGGAATCAATCTCACAAAAGAGGTGAAAGACCTCTACAATGAGAACTACAGAACACTAAAGAAAGAAATTCAAGAAAACCTTAGAAGATGGAAAGATCTCCCATGTTCCTGGATAGGCAGAATTAATATCGTCAAAATGGCTATACTACCTAAAGTGCTATACAGATTCAATGCAATTCCAATTAAAATCCCAATGATGTACCTTGCAGAAATAGAGCAAGCAATTATGAAATTCATCTGGAAGAATAAAAAACCTAGAATAGCTAAAGCAATCCTCAGTAGCAAGAGCGAAGCAGGGGGTATTGCAATACCAGATCTTCAACTCTACTACAAAGCAATAGGAACAAAAACGGCATGGTATTGGTACCAAAATAGACAGGTAGATCAATGGTACTGAATAGAGGACATGGACACAAACCCAAATAAATACAATTTTCTCATACTAGACAAAGGTTCCAAAAATATGCAATGGAGAAAAGATAGCCTCTTCAACAAATGGTGCTGGGAAAACTGGAAAACCATATGCAATAGAATGAAATTAAACCCCTATCTCTCACCCTACACAAAACTCAACTCAAAATGGATCAAGGACCTTGGAATCAGACCAGAGACCCTGCATCTTATAGAAGAAAAAGTAGGTACAAATCTTCAACTTGTTGGCTTAGGATCAGACTTCCTTAACAGGACTCCCATAGCACAAGAAATAAAAGCAAGAATCAACAACTGGGATAGATTCAAACTAAAAAGCTTTCTCTCAGAAAAGGAAACTATCAGAAATGTGAAGAGAGAGCCTACAGAGTGGGAGAATATTTTTGCCAACCATACCTCAGATAGAGCGCTAATTTCCAGAATCTATAAAGAACTCAAAAAACTCTACACGAAGAATACAAATAATCCAATCAACAAATGGGCTAAGGAAATGAACAGACACTTCACAGAAGAAGATGTACAAGTAATCAACAGATATATGAAAAAATGTTCAACATCCCTAGTAATTAGGGAAATGCAAATCAAAACTACCCTAAGATTTCATCTCACCCCAATTAGAATGGCGATTATCAAGAATACAAGCAACAATAGGTGTTGGCGAGGATGTGGTGAAAAAGGAACACTCATACATTGCTTGTGGGGTTGCAAATTAGTGCAGCCACTCTGGAAAGCAGTGTGGAGATTCCTCAGAAAGCTTGGAATGGAAACACCATTTGACCCAGCTATCCCACTCCTTGGTCTATACCCAAAGGACTTAAAATCAGCATACTACAGAGATACAGCCACATCAATGTTCATTGCTGCTCAATTCACCACAGCCAGATTGTGGAACCAACCTAGATGCCCTTCAGTTGATGAATGGATAAAGAAACTGTGGCATATTTATACAATGGAATATTACTCCGCAATGAAGAATGATAAAATTATGGCATTTGTAGGCAAATGGTCGAAATTGGAGAATATCATGCTAAGTGAGATAAGCCAATCTCAAAAAACTAAAGGACGAATGATCTCGCTGGTAAGTGGATGAGGACATATAATGGGGGTGGGAGGGGTTAGCATTAGGTTTAGGGTTAGGTTTAAAGTTAGGCTAAGGAGAGCGGTAAGAATGAAGGAAAGAAGGACTGTATAAAGGGAAAAGGGTGGGAGGGGTGGGGGGAAGGGAAAAAAATAAACATCATTACCCTATGTAAACGTAAAAAAATAAATAAATAAAAAAAAAAAACATACTAACTGGCAATGTTCTGAGAGTTTTCTCATTGGGAGTATTTGGAAATAATAATAATCAATAATCCTATAAGCATATAAAGATAAAGTCTAAAAAGTAAATGATTCTACAATTTTGGCAGACTGAAACACTTATTAATTGATTCGTTTCCCTTATTTGTACACTAAGTATTGCAAGATTCATTTTAACAAATGAATCACTCTGACCTGGCCTTTTACATACCAAACATATTTTAGGTAGGTAATTTCTACTAAACTGAACATCACTTGAAAGTATTTTAAATTACATTATTATGTATAAAATTGTGTTGTTAATTCATTTTGAGTATTAAATTTATTATTATTAATTCATATTAGTTGAACAAATTAATGAACTTGGTGACATATTCATATTATATAAGTATATATTTTACTTAGCCTCATCAAATATTATCTGTTTTAATCAGCCTTTTCACAACTATGATCAAAAATCTGAGAAGAAAAATTTTAGAGGGGCAATAGTTTATTTGGTACTTATAGTTTCAGAGGTCTCAGTCCACAAATGACTGGCTATATGTCTATGGGCCCACGGTGAGGCAGAACATCATGCAGAAGAGTGTGGCAATGGAAATAAGCTCAGGACATGGAACATGAAAAGGAGGTGGGGGAGGGATACGAAGAATAAAACATATACCCCAAAGTCAAAGTCATTCGCCCAGTGACTCAACTTTCTAGCCACACCCTACCTGACTACAGTTACCACCTACCTAGTTAATCCCTATCAGCAGATTAATGCATACTTAGGTTAAGAATCTCATGACCCAATTGTTTCACCTTCAAGCTCTCTTGCATTGTGTCACACATGAGCTTTTGGGGGACACATTGTATATTTTGGGGGACATATCATGACATTATCTTTATGTCCAAATCCAGGGTTTTTTTTTATTTGTTTGCTATTTCTTTTTCAACACTTTCTTGTCCTATTTTACTTCAGCTTACATACTACTTGTATTCCAAAGCTAAATATTATAGTTTAGAATGTTATAGTTTGACATTGAGAATGTTACAATTCAAAAATATATCAGTGAAACATTTTTGAGTTTTAGATGAATGTTGCTTTAATATTTTAACTTTTCTGTAGATTACAAATCATCCCTGAGAGTTACAGAATTTGGGGTAAAAATACTTTTTTGTGGGTATAGAGTGCAATCCGTAATACATTGTACAAGTAATCTGTGATCAATTTACTTTTGTCCAAGCAAAAATGGTAATATGAATAGCTGGAATTAAATAATTGACTACCAGAAAGATTCAGAATCTCTATGCTATTTTGCCTTTCCCTATCCCTAAACATTCTATTAATTCATGAAGACTCAAGCCCAAATTTTTCCCCAAAGGAAAATTTCTTTGGGATCTTATTTTCTTTAGCCCAATTGCATTAAATTGTTTTATCTTTTATAAAAAGAAATATATTCATCTGATATCTTATAGTGTGACTAAGACAGACAAAAATTCCTCACTTCATATTCAGGAATACTTGGGAAACTACCGGTAGCTAGAAGAAATTAGAAACGAATTCTTCCCTAGTGTGATCCTGCCACCACATTGTTTTTAGGGTTCTAGTATCCACGACAATGAGTGAATGCATTTGTACTGTTTCAGACCAAGTTAAGGGCCCCTCAGGAAAATAATCCACACCCCCATGAATACATTGGTTTCAGAAATATAAAAATGATTCTTTTTGATTTGTTTGCTTTTGCAAATCAATGCACTGCCTAGTATATGATGTATTTTAGGCATATAGTTTTTTATTAAAACATCACATTTTATAGTGGTAATATTTATTCATAACTCATCTTGTTTCAGATAGCACTTAAAATAATTTTCAGGGATACAAATGTACACTGCACATTATATCTAGTAGTACCTTCCTTGGCCTAATGAAATACTTATTAATCTTTTGGACACTGTATAAATGACAACATAACATAATTTGTATCATTTCTATTATGCCACACTGAAAAGAAGTCCTCAATTTGGTTTTCCTTAATTTTTTTATAATCCTCTCTGAGGGTCAAATTAATCATTAGTAAGTTCAATGTTTAACAGATGAGAAATATTAATGTAGTGGACTTATTATACAAAATATTTAAGTATTTTATTCAGTCATTGTTAGCCTTCAGAATTTCCATTTCTGATTCTTATGCTTCAATAAAGGAAAAATTTTCAAAATAATATGTATTAGTTCAGTTATTTTGAAAACAAATTGAAGTTTCCAAATAATATTTTTCTAAATATGAGTAGATTTTTACATGCTAGCTTTTAGTTTTTAGAAAATATAGTATCAAGTATGATAGTATGAGGCTTATTCAATTACTTGGATATTTATTATATTAGGTAAAATATAAATAATCACTTTACAATACTTTTCTCTTATACTCACTTGTAACTTTCTGGATATTTTCCTAACATATATATTTTAACAACCACATGAATATTCTCTTGGTTAAAATCTCGCTCGTCAGGTATAGAACAATAATTGATTGATGAAAGTAGTATTTTCTCTATGTCATGGTGCTCTAATTACATAGGGAGTTAGAAGTTTCTGAGTTTCAAATAGTGATATTCTAAGATTGTACAACATGAAACCTTTTCAAATCATGTAAACATATTACCTATACCATAATACAGAGTACTTTAAAATTTCAAAGTTTTTGAAGACAGAACATTTCATGTTCTCTTTTCTTTTTGCTAAGATAAATTTGGTATATTATTTGTATTGCTACAAATTAATATTTTTATGAATAAATATTTATAATAATGTGCTTATACTTTTTGAAAACATGTTCCAGTTCATTAACTTGAAGGGCAGTCACTGAAATTCAACTTAATCTCACCATTTAATTTAATTTTTTTTTACTTTATTTTTGGTACTGGGTATTGGACCCAGTGGCACTTCACCACTGATCCACATTGCCAGTCCTTTTTTTTTTTTAGATATATTTTATTTAGAAACAAGTTTTCACTTGGCTTCACTAAGTTGTTAGGCTGGCTTTGAACTTGTGATCTTCTTTCCTTACCCTCCTAAACTGCTGGGATTATAGGCATGCTCCACTGTGCTTGGCTTAATTTAAAAAACAAACTAAATACATGTTTATTGATTTATTTCATTTTGTTTTTCTAATTTTATATCAAATATTAAAAATGTTAACAAAATATTTTAAATAATAATAATATAAAATAATATTAAAATATTTTAATATATTAAATATATTAAAATAATAATATTTTAAATAATATTTCCCTTAAAAATTAGTTGAAATATAAAACATATAACAAATTTTTGTAACTATTTTGTGTGTGCATTTGTATTTAAAGGTGTTTCTTCTGAAGTGGTGGTTAAAATGATTTTTCTTTTTCGTTTACCCAAATCATCTATAGAAACTTAATTTCTGCTATGAGGGAATTCATCACATGAGTTACTGATACTTGTATATTAGCATACACTATAAGATCTGACTGACTGATGATAGTGATATTTATAGTAAACACATGGTGTTTATAAGGTAGAGAGTCTGTTCTAAGGTCTTTTCATGTACAATGCATTGGATGTCCTGAGGTGGTTTAAGGAGTGTAACTTTAAAATATGGCATGTTGGTATGCTGATTATTTTAATTTAAAAGCCCAAAGAGAGCAACAGATGCTGGGAGAAAATTTACTCTGATATTCCTTTATCTGCTTAAAGTCCACCAGACTTGGCAAATATGAAAACAATTATCTTTGTTCCCTCCCTGAGGTTTTATTAACTGAATACAGCAGAGGAAGGAAAACAGGAATGTCAGCACACCCAGAAAGACTTTATCACAAGCTAATATCTGTCTCTTGGGCCCATTAAAATTCCCAAAGCAATCATTATAAAATATTGTCAGTCTCATCCAGTTCCCCTAAAAATCATTTGCTATCACTATAAAATTGTTTAAATTCTAAGTTTTGCCCTCCACTGTAAAAAGATTATTTAAGTTTAATCATCTGACCTCTCTGAGTTTCATATTTTACATGGATCCCATACACATATTTTTAAAAAATTCATTAATAAATTTGTATTATTTTTAACAATCTGTTTGTTATCAACTTGTATTTGCTATCACTATACAATTGTTTAAATTCTAAGTTTTGCCCTCCACTGTAAAAAGATTATTTAAGTTTAATCATCTGACCTCTCTGAGTTTCATATTTTACATGGCTCCCATACACATATTTTTAAAAAATCCATTAATAAATTTGTATTATTTTAAACAATCTGTTTGTTATCAACTTGTTTCAATAGATCCAATTATTGAAACTTCAAAGGGAAAATTTGAACATCCCTTTACTTTCAAGCAATTCTGTCAGGTGGACACCCTTCATTTTTCACTATCCTAAAACAAGGTACAAAGAGTATGAGACATTCTTTCAACCATTGAACATGCAATAAAACCAGGCAATCTGGTTTCCGAATATTCACTATCTAACCCCTCTACAGAAATAAACCATCATTATTAAGAACAACAAATCAAACATAACTACAGTAAGCTAATTTGAATTTGTGGAAACAAAACTAAAAATATGTTACAGCTATCACTCTAAGAATAGAATTTAGCAATTCTCTCTGACTTTCTGATGTTTAAAAATCATTCATTTCCTAAAGATGTCTTATTAGGATGGTAGCCTATTGCGGTCCTGTATTTTGTATTATTTCTTCTAAAATTTCCTCCATTTTTAACTTCCATAACTCTAAATATCTTATTCTATGACATTATACCTTTGTTTGTAAGTAATAGTTCTCCTTTTAGGACTTCAGGAGAAGTAATCCCCTAATCCTAAATGTTATGTCACTATCTATTATGACTAAGATATCTACCATGAAATATTTCCCTATTTCTTCACTGAAATAATATGTCTCTCTTAGAATAAACATTTCTTTCTTCTTTTATTCATATCCTATTTAAGGACAGCTATTAGATCCCATGACTCAGTTTGATATTCCTATATCTATGAACTAAAATTTCCCTAGCTTATTTAAATAAACATGTGCAATTTAATGGAAAACTAGTTGAAATAATCATATCAAAGTCTCACAAGGAATATAACTAAATTATTGAAAAAGTTGGGATAAATTATAGTTCCAACTTGGCAGAATGCAATTTATAGAACTGGATTTATAAATAGTTAATAATAATAAATGACAAGATTGAAGAATGTTACTTACTAACCTATATCCTATACATAAGTATTTTCTTTAGTCTGGAATAAATGTTCTCTGATTTAAGACTCAAAATAAGATGGAATGCTACAGATGGTCTTGAAATTCTATTTTGTGGAGTTAAGGGAATAAACATTACAAATAAAATGATCTGTATTGATTATTATTAATTATTCTATATACATTTTAAAGTCTATGACAAAATCTTACTGATTTGTAAAATATAGGAGATATTATACAAAGATAATTATCACCAGTTTGTACTAGTTTTAGAGTTATATTAATATAATTATTTTGAGGTTATTGCTAGTATTCATGCATTTTCTTAAAAATTAGATTTATCAAAATATTGATAAATAATAAATTTTTCAAAAAATAGAGTTTGCAAATTATGAGAATTTTGGGAAAAAGCAGGAAAAAATCCTAGAGAGTCCATTAAGAAAGTGAGAACAATAATATAGGGCTTTTACCAAAGGACCAAGCTGACAACTTGACTTTCAACTTTTCTTATTACACAGAAAACCCAATTAAAATCCTCTTTCATACCTTTCACAAAATGGTTTTCATTTACTTTAAATCAATGAAAACTACATGTAACTCCAGCTTAAACCTGATCTTCCAATGCAAAACATTCCCCTATGGAGTACTACATTTATACACTCCTTTTTCCTTCTAACAAAGTTGCACAGTGGATCAATAGCAGTTCTTAACTGCTGTGGTCCAGAGCCTTTATATTTGCTCATACTGTATATCTGTAATAAAACTTTAAAATTATGGATGTAGAAACATTACATGGATGATAATCAGCAATCTTAAAATATTTAGGAAGTCTATTAAATTGCTACAAAATGTCTTATTTGCAGCTTTTTTTGGCACTGAATTTGCAACTTAGCACTATGAGAATGCTTCCATTTGGTCATCAGCTAAGCTAAAGCACAGATAATTTGTACAGATTCCAAAGATGATAATTAAGGTTATTATAGTGATAACCCCCAACATATTTGCAGACTTCCTAGGCAGCAATAATAACCAGCTCATCATCTTTTAATTAAAATGTTAGTCATTCTGTTTTCTAAAAATAAAGTTAGGTCCCATTTTATTGTCAGTGGAATGGTATATTCAGTATATTAAACATTTTACTGTAGCCTTCATTTGTTAGCAGAACACTTTTCATCTTATAAGACCAATATAATCAAACTAAATTTAAAATGATACATAATGCATATAGTATTCAGTAAAACAATAATATATTTTAAGGGAGCAGCTGATTTTTTAAAATGCAGTCATTCCTACTGCAATTTCATATGGTCTTTCTAAATAGAAAAATTTTACATAGTACTCTTTTAAAATTATAAATTAGTAAGTGATTTTATAAAATAGTTTTCTTGAATCAAATTAGTACTCTAAGTGAACAATTCCATTGTTTATAATTTTATATTTTCTCCAGTGTTATTCCTGTCTTGAAAAATTATATTTCTGATTATTTAAGAGGTTCATGAAGACCAACAGATGCTGAATCAAATTTATAGATAAGGGAGCATTGTGGGACCAGAAATAAAATTCCCATTACTTGCTTAAGGTATATAAAATAGTTGCTTAAGGTTTATAAAGTAGAGCAGAATTGGGATATTTTCTAAACTATAGAACAGAGTTTGCTTCCTTGGAAAAATTAAGTATTAAAGAGTTTCATTCATATATATATATATATATATATATATATATATATTTAATCAAACCTCTCATAATCATTGAAACCAAATGAGCAAGTTCAGTCGCTCCTGATAGTCTCATTAAAAATTGAAGTAACAATTGAAATACCTTATTTTAGAAAACTAAACACAATTCAGTTTACTCTGATTATTACTATTTCCATTTTAGAGTATAATGTTATTTTTAAATTTTTTACTTTGAAAATATTTGTATAGAAATTTTTTCTCCATTTCCTTATTTCAACAGCCTTTCACCTGTTATCCTCTAGTAGTTTCAGTGTTTCAGATTTTACATTAAGTCCTTAATTCATTCTGACTTGATTTTTGTACCTGTGAAAGATTGTGACCAAGTTTTATTTTTTTACATGTGAATATCCGATATTCCCAGAACCACCCATTGAAGATACTACTGTTCTCCAAATGTGCATTGGCTCTAGATGTGTGAGTATACTTCTAAGTTCAACTCTCTTCCATGGATCTGTATGTCTGTTTTTATGCTAATACAAAATTGTTCAGATTACTATACTTTTGTAGTATATTTTGAAGTCAGCATAATGTGTCCTGCTTTTTTCTGTTTACTTTAAGTATTTTTGTAGATCAATATAAAACTTTGGAATGTGGTTGGTATTTTAATAAGATTTGAATTGAATCTGTAGATCATTTTAGGAAGTAATATGGGTTGGATATGTGATGTTTCCCGAAAAACTCGCGTGTAGTCTAAGGACAGACAGGTAAAACAATTAGGTCATGTGAGTTGTAGCCTGGTCACTGGATTAGTACATTTGTTGGATTAATAATTTAAATAGATTTTTGGGCAGTAACTATAGACTGGTGGAGTATGAAAAGAGGATGTATTTCACAGAGGATATATGCCCTAGGCTTTACATTTTGTACCTGACTCCTCGATTTCTCTATCTCTTTCTACTTTCTGGCTGTTATAAGATGAAGAGTTTGCCCTTCCTCCATGATGATCAGCCTCACCTTGGGCCTGGGGCAATCAAGTCAGTCAACTATGTACTGAGGCTTCTGACACTAAGCCCCAAACAAACAATTCTTCCTTAAAGTTGCTCTTGACATGAATTTTGTTCATAGTAAAGAAAAACTAATTCAGAAATTAGTACCAAGTACTCGTGTCATTGCTGTGACTAACCTGACCATGTGATTCAGAGCTTTTGGAACTGGTTTTCAGGAGGAATTTGGAAAAGTTTAGAGATGCAGGCTGGAGAAGACTTAGAATGTTGTAAGCAGAGTTTAATGGGTATCTCTAACTGCCCTACCATTACTCAGTTTCCCTGATGTTGGGAGCCACAAATGAATTGTGAGTTTGTCTAAGTGATCTCTAAGTGGAAGCATGCCCCTCGGAAAAATTGTGGTGTACTCTCACCGATCTCTGAGATGCTTTGTTGCCTTGGCAACCTCCTGTTCAAAGAGAATACTGTGATGCAGCGGAATTTATTGGTTCAGACAGCCCTGGGTTCAAATGCAACTCACAGAGATGGAAAGAGACAATCAGTGCAATCAACTAGCCTTGAGGCACCAGTTGCTTGGAAGAGGAAGAATCACTGTGCAAGTGATAAGTCTCCAATCAAGCCAACTTCCCCACAGCCTCTAGATTCTTGTTTACCTTGAAGAACCCATCCTCAAAATAAATCCCTTTGATGTGTTTCAGTAGAAATAAATCATTCTCGGGCTTTTTCCCTTTGTTAGAATCAGACCCATCAGGTCTTTTGTACCCATAAAGCCCCAACTTTAAATATATTCCTTGTGTGTATATTTCTTAAGTGCTACTATTTCAGCCTTTTATTTCCAGCCATTGCACACCTGCAAGGGTTACTTTTTCCTTTGCTCTCAGGAAGTGGTGAGACCTGGAACCAGGCAATGAGGAGATTGGAAAGAAAACACAAAAATGGAAATAGGGGAGCCAATGGTTCAGCCAAACTCCTGAAGGGAGAAGACTACACCCAAGCAGACTCTGGAAGTTATATAATATATAATAATAATATAGGGTTTTTACATCAAAAAGGGTCATTGTGAGAAAGTTACTTTTTGTTTCATTTTTCTTTTTCTTTTTTCTTTTTCCCAGTAAGCAGGGCTTTATTCTGCAAAATGGAGGAAACATGCTTTGCCCACCTACCCCAGACATAAATTGCTATGACTCAAGTACTGGCCAGCAAAGCCCTTGTGATACCCATGCAGGGTTCTAAAGATCAACCAAAGCCTGAAAATGCTGAACTTTCTTCCCATAAATACACCCATATCATTATTTATATAATTCACTTTTATACTAGTATCAAAAATTATACTAAAATTTTATCACTAAACTAACTTTACTATATTTTTTCCCTCTTAAATTTCTTTGCTAAATATCCTCACTGTCTTGATGACTTCTGCTTCTTATTTTCTTGGCCCATACTGTGTCCTTATCCAAGAAAGTTACTATAAAACAGAACCGAGATCAAAAGTTTGAAGAGGCCAATTACAGTCATTAGCTTGCACCCACAATTCATCTCCAGGAGGCTGATGCCTGAACCTTAGGTCATGAACTTGTAAACTCCATGGCAACAATGGAATTTCCTTTTGAACAGGGTGTCACCAGACAACTGGGCAGACTTCTCAGTGCCTTTGCACAGAGAAATTAACAAGGGAGATGCATTCAAATGCTCCTGACAAATGGGCAATTCTGTTGGAGGCTCAGAAGACCAGAATGCTGATAGGAATGTGGAAGTAGACTGTGCTCATAAGGTTCCACATAGAAATGAAGACAGTGTTGGGAATTGGACTATAGGCCATTCATGTTACATTCTAGGAAAGAACTTGTTGATATTTTGATCATGTCCAGAGATTTTGTGTGAGGCTGAATTTAAAGGTGATGGGCTAATTAATCTGGTATAGGAAACTTCAAGGCATACTAGCATTCAAGAAGTGGCATGGGTATTGCTCACAGATTTTAGCTAGGTTTTGCTAGCAGAAAACAAAGAAAAAAGATTTTAAAAACTTGCAATTTGGCCAGAAAAGTAAGTACAAATTGGAGCCAAGGAAAATGTGTTTGATGAAGAAATTAGCCCCACTGTGGAGAAGCTAAGTTCTTTGTACAGAGACAATAGGGAACATGCCTTGAGGGCATTTCAGGAATTAGGAAGATCACACACATTGCAAGCTCAAGGGTAGAAAAGTGAAAACTCATTTGAGATGAGACCATGTGTGTGCCTTGCTCAAACAGTGCCTAGAAAGTTGTTTCCCCAGAATTCATTTCAGTGTAATCAGCTTCCCAGGCATCCCAAGGCTGCTGAAGCTATGGTCCAAAGAGGCCTGGTACTGAGCTGGAATCAGACCTTGTTGTTGTCCACATGTTGCTAGTTCTGCAGGAATTAAGAGATCACAGGTACTTCCACTAAGATTTCCCTGGGAGGCCAGGCAAAGTGTAGCAGGACAAGAATCTCTGCAGATAACTTTTGATAGGGCAGTGAGTGAATGCAGCTGTGAGAATAAAGCTGAAGATGGAATGCAGACCTCTGGGATTAAGAGATGCCAGTAATATAGAATATCTGTGGGGAAAAACTGTGGTCCTCAGATAGGGCCAGCCAGAGAGAGACAGAGAGACAGAGAGAGACAGAGAGAAGGACAGAGCATGTAAATTACAACCAGGCTACAGAGACAGGGCTGCCCAAGATGGTTGGCGCTCACATCTCAATGCCATGTGCCTTGTGTATGAAGTTATAGGTTTTGCTTACCCAGCTGTGTTTCAATCTTGATTTGATTCCATCCCTTCCTTCTATGCCCCTATTCCTCCCTTTTGGAATGGAAATGTTTAATATGCGTCACTGTGTATTGGATATGTGTAACTGCTTTTGCTATTTCAGGGACTCACAGCAAAAAGATCACCTTGAGTCTCAGAGGAGACTGTGGATTTGGAATTTTTAACAATGCTGGAACTGTTAAAACTATGGGGATTCTCATAGATGGACTGAGTGCATTTTGCATTGTGAGATGTATGTGCGCTTTTTGAAGCCAGGGGTAGAATCTTATAGTTTAGATATGAATATCCCCCTCCAAAAGCTCATATGTCAATGTACAAATAAATGTTCAGAGGTAAAATGATTGGATTATTAAACTGTAAACTAATCAATAGATTAATCCACTTGAGAGATTAATAATTTAATTTCATTTCATTACTGAGTGGTAACTATAGGTAGATAGGACATGGCTACAGAAAGTAGGTCACTGGAAGTGTGCCTTTGGATTTATATTTTGTCCTTGGTTCTTGACTCTCCAGCTCCTGGCTATCATGAGCTGGGCAACTTTTCTCTGTCATGCCCTTCTGCCATAAAATGAAACAAACTTTCATTCCTTTAATTTATTCTTCTTGGGTATTTCAATCACATAGAAAGCTAACGCAGAAAGTATGTACATTTTAGAAATCCTGATGCTTCCAGTTCCTGAACATAGGATGTCCTTTCATTTGTGTGTGTATCTGTATGCCCTCTTCAGTTCCTTCCATCTGTGTTTTACAGTTTTCATTGCAAAGCTCTTTGAATTTTTAGTGAAATCTATTCTCAGGTACTTAATTCTTTATAGTTATTGTAAATGGCATTGCTTTTCCTTGATTTTAAATTTCAGATATTTTGCTCTTGATACACAGGATTTCTAGCTAAGAGTGTATGTTATTTTTGTATACTGAATCCATGTATTCTAAGAATTTTTTTGGCGAAGTCTTTTATTTTTTGCATTTAAGATTAATAATCATCTGCAAACAAAGAAAATTTGACTTCCTCTTCTCTAATTCAGTTGCTTTTCCTTTTTTCTTTCCTGATTGCTCTGAATAACACTCAATACTCTGCTGAATACTAGTGATGAAAGTGGTCATTCTTGTCTTGATTCAGACGTTAGAGAGAGCTTTCAGCTTTTCCCATTCACAAAATGTTAGCTATTGGCCTATTATAATAAATGAACTTTTCTTGTGTTGAGATATGTTCCATATCTTTCTAATTTTTTCAGTGTTTTTATCATGAAGCCACATAGTATTTTATCAAATGCTTTTTCTGTATTTATTGAGGTGATGTTTTTTTCTTCATTCTTTGGAAGTGGTATATCATATTTATTGATTTATGTATGTCGAATCATCTTTGCATCCTTGGGGTAGACCCCACTTGATTCTGATGAATAATTTTTTTCATATGTAGCATTTAGCACTTTTAGGACAATATTTTTAAAGCACAGGAAAATAAAGTACAACATAGACAAATATAGACATCAAGCATGCACAGCAAAAGAAGCAATCAAAAAAGTGATGAAACAAGTTAAAGAACACAAGAAAATACTTGCAACTATGCATCTGAAAAGGGGTCAATGTTCAGAATATGTAAAAATTCCAGCAATTTAATACCAAAACCAAATCTTCTTAAACAGTGAGCAATAAGTCTAAATACATATTTTTCAAAAGAAGACATACAAATAGCCAAAAGATACAAGAAAAAAATTCAACACCCTTGATCATCAGAGAAATGCAAAACGAAACCACAGTGACGTACTACCTCACTGTAGTAAGAATGTCCATTGTGAGAAAGACAAAACAAACTTTGTTGGCAACGTTATGAAGTAAAGGGTACCCTTGCATATGATTGTTAGGAATGAGAATTAGCAGAGGTATTATGGAAAACGGTATATAAGTTTAACATAAAATTTGATATAGACTTACCATATCATATCATCTGGCACTCCTTACCACTGTGTATATATATATCCCAAGAAATTGAGATCATCAAGTCAAAGAGGCATCTTCACTCCCATTTTTGTTGCTACACTATTCACAATAGTGAAGAATGAAAACAACTTGTGTCCATTAACTGATCAACAGATAAAGTAGATAGGGTATATACATACTGTGGTGTAGTATTGATTCATAAAAAGAATAAAATTCTTTTGTGTCAGCATATAACCTTCCTAACCACATCCCCGACCCCCCACCACACACACACACATACAGACACACTTTCTGGAAGTTCAGTTTAGTTGGCAATAACAGGAACAACCCTAAAACTTAAGATGGAGTTCTAGCCCTGGATTTGTTTTGATATTTTATTTCTTGAACATGCAGTCTGCTGTAATTCAATACTTGCTCTCTTCCCATAATTCATATTTTGAAACTATAACCCCCAGTGCTACTGATTTAGGAAGTGGGGCATGTAAAGGGGTAATAAAGGTTAAATGAGTTTATCAGGGTATTGCCTTCAGCCTATAAAGTTGTTGCCCTTATAGAAGAGGAAGAGAAACTAGAAATGATTCTCTCCATCATGTGAGAGCACAATAAATGTTTAGTCAAGAGAAACTGAATCAACTACAACCTTGATCTTGGACTTCATAACTCCAGAACTCTGAGAAATAAAAATCTGTTTCTTAACTTTCAGTCTACAGTATTCTGTTATAGCAGCCCAAGGTGGACAATACAGAGACCTTTTATAGTTCTTTTCTATCCTTATTTTGAATTATATTTTGAATTTAAATTAAATAATTCCTTAGATTATTGATTCAGATTTTTTTAATAGACTACTATATAGGTCCCAAAGGACAATTTTTCATTTTTTAAAGCAATATTTTGTATTTGTTTTAATTAGTTATATATGGTGATAGAATGCACTTTGATACATCATATATAATGGAGTATAATTTCTCATTCTTCTGGTTATACATGATGTAGAATCCTACCAGTCCTATATAGTTATATATGTACATGGGGTAATAATGTCTGATTTATTCTGCTATCCTTCCTACCTGTAAACCCCCTCCCCTCCCTTTCATCCCATCTACCTAATCTAAAGTAACTCTAGCCTAGTCCACTCCCATTGTGAAGTAGCATGCACATATCAGAGAAAATATTAGGCTTTTGGTTTTTGGGGATTGACTTATTTTGCTTAGCATGTATATTCTCCAGCTCCATCCATTTATCAATAAATGCCATAATTTCCTTCTTCTTTAAGGTTGAGTATTCCATCGTATATATATATAATGGAATATATATAATGTACATGTATTATATATGTAATATATATATATATATCACATTTTTAAAATCTATTCATCTGTTGAAGGGCATCTAGGTTCAATTCTTCTTAATATTTAAGTTTTGTGTGATTGTGTTCCACAGTGATTCTGAGTTTGGTCATACTGGGTATACTCCTCAGTTGGCAATAAGAAAGTGATTCATGCAAAGCATGCACATTAGGGTTTGTCTCTTGGAACACTCCATCTTGGAAGCCTAATACCATACTACAAAGAACATTAGAAATAACTGTTGAATGTTAAGTGGCTTCAGGTAGAGCTGTCCTGATAGATGGAAAATTTTTGGACATTAACAGAACAGGTTGGCTCTCATCTGATTGTAATCACATGGAGATTTCAGTTATGTAGTGTAGGAAAGAAAAATCAACCATGTAAGTAGACCTTTGCAGTATAGATAGAACTGATAAGTCTAGTTTGTGGCAGCTTATTACATAAAAATCAAGAAATAAAGTAATGCTTAAATGGAAGGTCAAAGAACCAATTTCCATTCTTCCTGTTCATGCTCTATATCATAATTTCAATATATTGCCCAAAGCATTTTTGCTTTACAGATCCTAGAGCAGAGTACTGCCTCTAGTAGAAATTTCTCTCACAATGACAATATTCTATATCTGTCCTGCTATTAATCACTAGCTATATATGACTTTTGACCCACAAGACATTTAATTTTGGGCCAGAGTAAATAAAAGAAAATTTTATTTATTCAAAGGAAATTTTATTTATTCAAATTAATTTCACTTTAAATTCAAATACCATTTATGGTCATTGGAAAATGTATTCCTTATATCAGGAAATCATGTGAGTAATCACCCTACAATTTCAGGCACTTTTTCAAATTTAAAATTTTTTAAAATGAATCTATCAACTACAAAAACTAAAACTCATGTGATCCTATCTTGCTCCATTAATTTAATGAGACAACTAGAATGGGGATGATAAAACCTAAGAAAGAAAACCTGGAAATTTTTCATTTCAAATAATCCCACATAAAAACAAAAGAATGTTCACAATTAATACTAATACTATTAAAAGGTGGCATTTTCAAATATGGTGTCTGCATCTACACAACGAATTATTCAACAAATATTTCTCAGCTGTCTTCCATGAACTAGGCCCTGACAACACATTACAAAGTAAAAGAGTCAAGTTTCCTTTTCTCACAGAACTTATCTTTCAGTGGGTGAGATGGACAATAAATACGGAAACAGATGAAAGAGTAATTATGGGACACTGATAAACATAATATTAGCAATTATAGTTTCAAGCCAAACTGCTGAGTCAGGAATTACCTTGGCATTTATTAGACTAGAACAGCATCAGCAAGGCTGAGGGTGGGCAGCAGTAGAAGAGAAGAGAACCAAGGAACAGGGAAGGTCAGAGAAAGTAGGACCAAGTAGACCATGTTGAAGGGTGAGTTTGATTCCATAGGAAGAACAACTTTCTTGAGAGTATTCAGAAGGAAAATAATAAAAGTCAAAGTCTTACAAAGATTTTCTTATGGCTTCTGGAGAGCTTTGAGAGGCAAGAGGGAAACAGAGTTATAATCAGTAAGTTTTTGGAGAAATTTAGGGTGAAATGCATAGTCTAGACAGCTAGTGATGCTTGAATTTGAGAAATGTAGGAAGCAACTACAGTTCACTGAATGCCAGGCAAGGAGACCTCTGAAATGTGCAACACCAGTAATCACTTTTCTATTTCTATATTAGATTCCTATAAGTTTTCTCAAATCAGATTATACTCAAATATCTTAATATGATTGAAAGATTATCACTGTACTCTTTTAAAATTGTTTTATGAATGATCCCTATAGCCTAACATGTATCAACTATATTAACAAATACTAACATTTTATATACTGTAATTCTCTTTTGAAAGATAGAGATACTCAAACTTTTAGTTTTCAGAAACTGTCATATATGCTTCGAAAATAATTTGTGACCCCAGAAACATATGTTTTGATTTTTTAATGCACATTATATCTATTTGTATTTCCTATATTAGAAATTAGTATTGGAAATTTAAAAATATTAATTCAATAATTTATTTGAAATTAGCGAAGGTAAACAACATATCATAAATATATTTATATAAACATTAATTAAATTTTCCAAAGCAAAAACATTTAAAGTGACATTGTTTTCATATCTGCTAATATAAAAATTGAACGACCTAAAAGACAGCTGGATTCTCATTCCTACTTCTGCATTCAGTTAACTGTATGTTGTTTTGATTGAAGTACAAGAAGAAAATTCAGCCTCACACAGAATTTTATGGATATACAATTTGCATGCTACACCACATATCAACAGGAGGTAGTTTGTGTTTACTTGCATGTAGAATCATAATCAATATAAATTAACTGTTTGTATTTAATTATACTATCTTTACCATTGAAAGGCTCCCTTATCAAATTTTGATACTATAACATTAGAGTTCTTTGGGAAATACTACTTTCCGTCATATGCAAATAAGCTAAATAGTGGCAACTATGTTATGTAACAGCAAATGCTTTTGTTAATATTACTGACCAATTTTATCAACAAATACTTTGTGATTCTGTCAAGACTTTGTGACAGATACAAGTTTTCTAATATTATTTTTGGTCAAAGGTTCAAATTTTATTATTGACAACAAGAACTATTATTTTTTTCCCTTGAACAGTCAAGTTCCTTTCATTTTTCTTTGAGACAATGTCTGTGAAACATGCAAATCTGAATAACCATAATTTGGCTGCCAGAGTTCTTTCTAGGGAAAATGGTGTTAGAGAAAAAAACAAAACAAAATAAAAACTAATTCAGTTTACAACCAAAGCAATCACACAGTGAGTTTCCTGGCATTAACCACATAACCTGGGTAGAGAGCAGAAACATTTTATGAGTAATTTCCATTTCTTCACACAAAATAGTGAAAAACATGCATTTAAATGTCAAATTTAGTCACATCAATAATTCGCCCTGCTTTATACCGCACATTCTCAAGCTATACTTGCATTCCTTTACTGCTAATTCCTGGTTATCAAAATATAATGAATGAAATGGTGTAGGGTAACTATATCAATTTATGTTACAATGCCATGGTTTTTATCCAAAATTATATTTGAAACACTAATTTAAGTTTTATCCAAGTTAAAGATTTGAAAACTATTATAATTTTATTTTTTAATTTCCCCAACCTCGTAAGATTTTCAGGAGTACTCAGAAGTCCTCAGAAGACATTTTGAAAGGCACTATGACAAATTAATTAAACTATGTCATGCATTTACCAGTAAATAATTGTGTGAATCTGTTTGGTATTCAATTTTTCATTGATACCCTGAGGAATTAAAACTGATGAGGTCAGATTGCCTTAACCTCTGAGAAGCCTTCATTAAATGGACAGAGTCCAAAACACATTCAAGAATGTACAAGCAGGGCTTGATTGAACTGAATCCACAGGTAAGGTCTACACAAAATTTTCACCTTTTGATATTCCTTTAAGACCATAAATCACTAATCAGTCATCTAACCCAGCCCTATTTTTTTAAGTTTTAATTTAAAAATAATAATGGTAAATATTATGGGGTATATAATGTTTCAAATACAGCTACATTGTAGAATGATAAAATCAGGGTAATTAGCATATTTACAATTAAAAATATTTATTATTTCTCCATCTTTGGAACATTAAACATTCTATTTTGGTCATTTTAAAATGTACAATAAAATGTTACCAGAGATAGTCATTATACTGTGCAAAGAACACCCAAATTATTCTTTTTCTCTCTTTGAAATTTTCTACTCATTCACTATCTTCCCTTTTCCTTGTTCACCTTCCACCAACCACTTATGCTATGTTCTACTCAAATGAGTCTTTATTTTCTTCAAGATTCCACATTCAAATGAAATTTTAAAGCCTTCTTCTCTATGTCTATCTGTTTGATTTCACTTAACATAATGACCTCCAGTTCCATTCATATTAACAATGAAGGATTTCCTGTATTTTTCTTTGTTAAGACTAAATAGCATTCCATCCTGCATCTCTATCATATGTTTAATCCATTCGTCCTTTGATGGACACCTAAGTTGTTCCCATATCTTAGCTAATATGAATAATGCTGCAGTAAAGAAGGTAGCACAGATATCTTTTCCATATATTGAAATCAATTTATTTGGTTATTTACCAAGAAGTACTGAATCATATGGAAAAATTCATTTTTAGATTTTTGAAAACCTCTATATTATTTTCCACAATGGTTGTACCAATTTACAATACCAGCAATAGCATACAAGGATTCCAATCTACTGAACTTCCCTTCTTCCCCTCCTCCCTTTTTTGTTTTTTAGCTTCCATATATCAGTGAAAACATTCAACCTTTGTTTTTTGTTCTATTTCTTTTTGGATAGGCTTATTTCACTTAGCATGATATTCTCCATATTCATCCATTTACTGGCAAATGTCTTAAAATCATTCTTCTTTATGGCTGTATTGTGTATACATACACCACAATTTTTTTTTTTTTATCCATCATCTGTTCATGAGCATCTAGGTTGGTTCCATAGTTTAGCAATTATGAATTATGCTGCTGTAAACATGTGGCTCTATCACTGTAGTATGCTGATTTTAAATCCTTTAGCTATATGCTGAGGAGGGGGATAACTGAGTCAAACAGTGGTTCCTTTTCTAGTTTTTTGAGGAATCTACGTACTGTTTTCCAGAGAGGTTGCACCAATTTTCAATCTCACGAATCATGTAAGAGCATTCCCTTTTCCCTACATTCTTGACAACATGTGTTGTTATTTGTGTTCTTGATAATTGCCATTTTGACTAGAATGAGATGAAATTTCAGTGCATTTTTATTTTGTCTTTCAGTAATGACTAGAGAGTGTTGAACATTTCTTGGTACCACTTGTTGATTATTTGAAAAGGATCTGCTCAGTTGCTTTGGCTATTTATTGTTTGAGTTGTTGTTGTTGTTACTATTTTTGGTGTTAAGCTCTTTGAGTTCTTCATATATCCTGAAACTTAATGCCCTATCTGAGGTGCAGGTGGCAAAGATTTTCTCCCATTCTTTAGGCTCTCTCTTCACACTCCTGTTTCTTTTGCTATGAAGAAGCTTTCTAGTTTGATGCCATATCATTTATTGAGTATTAAATTCTATTTATTATGCTATCGAAGTCTTGTTCAGGAAGTCAGTCATGTGTCAATATGTTGAAGTGTTTGGCCTATATTTTCTTCTTATATGTGCAGAGTTTCTGGTCTAATTCCTAGGTCACTGATCCACTTAGAGTTAATCGTTGTGCATATGGTTCTCCAGTTTTCCTAGCACCATTTGTTGAAGAAGTTATCTTTTCTCCAGGGTTGTTTCTTTTTATTTTATTATTGTTATTATTATTTTGGCAACTTTGTCTAGAATGCAGTAACTGTATTGTTTTGAACTTTTCTCTGTGTCTTTTATTCTGTACCATTCATCTCCTTGCCTTTTTTGGTGCCAATACCATGCTGTTTTTGTTACTGTATCCCTATATTATAATTTAAGAACTGGTATTTTGATGCCTACTACTTTCTATTTCTCTCTACAGGTTCCTTTAGCTATTCTTGGCCTCTTGTTTTTACAAATGAATTTTGTGACAGCTTTTTCTATTTCTATGAAGAACGTAATTGGAATTTTGATGGGAATTGCATCAAATCTATAACACTTATAGTAGTATGGCCATTTTGACAATATTGACTATGCCTATCCAAGAAGATGAGAGGTCTTTCCATTTTCTTCAATGTCTTTGTTTTCTGTTCTATAGTTTTCATTGTAGAGATCCTTTGACTCTTTCCTGGTTTTTGTTTGTTTGTTTTGTTTTTTTTTGTTTTTTGAGACTACTGTGTATGGGATGGTTTTCCTAATTTCTCTTTCAGCTGGTTCATCGTTGAAGTATAGGAATGTAATTGATTTATGGGTGTTAAATTTCTATCCTGCTACTTTGCTGAATTCCTTTATCAGTTTTAGGAGTTTTCTGGTGAACTTTTTGGTTCTTCTAAATATGGAATTATGTCATTGGCAAATAGGAATAGTTTGAGTTCTTCCTTTCCTATTCTTTCTTATTTGTATTCCTTTAATTTCTTTATTTTGCCTAACTGCTCTGGCTAGGGTTTCAAAGACTATTGAATAGAAAGGGTGAAATTTGGCATCCTTGTCTTTTTTCTGCTTTTAGAGGAAATTGTTTTTATTTTTTGTTGTTTTTTAATTTAGAATGATGTTGAACTTGGGATTGTCATATATAGCTTATACAATGTTGAGATATACTCCTTCTAACCCTAGTTTTTCTGGTGTTCTATGAACATCAGTGGGTACTGTATTTTATCAAATGCTTTTTCTTCATCTACTGAGGTAATTATGTGGTTCTTGTCTTTAAGTCTATTTATGTGACATATTACACTTAGTGATTTCCTTATATTGAACAAACTTGCATCTCTGGGATGAATGACACTTGATCATGGGGCACTATCTTTTTAATGTTTTGTATGTAATTTGCAAGTATTTTATTAATGATTTTTGCATCTATATTTGTTAGGGATATTGTTGTAAAGTTTTTTTTTTTTTTGTCTTTGTCTGGTTTTGGTGTCAGGGTAATGCTAATTTCATAAAATGAGTTTGGAAGTTCCCACCTTTTATATTTCATGAAATAATTTGAGGATGTTCTTGTTGATTCTTCTTTAAAAGCCCAGTTTAACTTGACTCAGAATCCAACCAGTCCTGGAGTTTTCTTTGTTGGGAGGCTTTTGATGGCTTTTTCAATTTTATTACTTATAATTGCTCTCTTTAAGTTTTCTATATCCTCCTGGTTCAGTTTGGGTAGGACATAGGTCTCTAGGAATTTGTTAATATCTTTGAGATTTATTAGCTTATTGGAGTATAAATTTTCAAAGTAGTTTCTGATTATCTTCTCTATTTTAGTAGTTCCTCTGGTGATATTTCCATTTTCATCACAGATTTAAAAAAAATTTGAGTTTCTCTCTTTCTTTTAGTTATTTTGCTAAGGGTTTATCAATTTTGTTTATTCTTTCAAAAAGAACCAACTTTTTGTTCAGTTGATTTTTTTGAATTGTGGTTTTTATTTTCTCTTTTGAGTCTCAATTTCTTTGAGTTTGGCTCTGATTTTGATTATTTCTTGATTTAATTTGGTCTTAGTTTGTTCTTCTTTTTCTAGTGCTTTGACATGTAATGCTAGATTATTTATTTGGTATATTTTTCTTCTTTTAATGCTAGATTATTTATTTGGTATATTTTTCTCCTTTTAATGAATGAGCTCAATGCTTGAACTTTCTTTCCTGTTAGAACTGCCTTCAGAGTGTCCCAGAGATTTTGATGTGTTATGTCACTCTTATCATTTACTTCTAAGTTTTTTTTCCTTTCACCCCTAATTTCTTTTGTTATCCATTCATCATTCAAATTTGTATTATTTAATCTCCAGGTGTTAGAGTAGTTTCTACTTTTTGTCTTATCCTTGATTTCTAATTTCATTCCTATGATTTACTAATGTGCAGGGTTTTATCACTATTTATTTTTGTTTGCCAGGAATTTCTTTTTTGGCCTAAACTATGGTATGATAAGAAGATGTATTCAGTCATTGATGGATGAAATAGCCTATATATATCTATTAAGTCTAGATCATTGAATATATTCTTTTCCTTCTGTAGTTTTTTTTTTTTTTATTTAGTTTTATTTGGATGATCTATCTATTGCTAAGAGAGTTGTATTAAACTCACCCAGTATTATTGTGTTGTGGTCCATTTGATTCTTGATATTGAGGAAGGTTTTATTGATGTACGTATCTGCTCCATTATTTGGAGCATAAGTATTTATGACTATTTTTTCTTCTTGTATGATTCCCTTAAGCAGTATGAAATGACCTCCTTTGTGTCTTCAGATTAACTTTGGTTCAAAGTCCACTTTATGTGATAAGAGAATAGAAACCCCTGCTTGTTTCCAATGACCATGTGAACGGTATATATTTTTCCCATCCTTTTACCTTCAGTCTGTGGCTGTCTTGCCTCTGAGATGAGTCTCTCATAGACAGCATTTTGTTGGGTCTTATTTTTCCATACAAACTGCCACCTATGTCTTTTGATTAATGAATATAGACCATTTACAGTCAATTTTTTTTTTTTTTTTTTTTTTTTTTTTTGGCGGTGCTGGAGATTGAACCCAGGGCCTTATGCTTGTGAGACAATCAATGTTATTTTTGAAAGATGCTTTTTATTTCCTATAATTTTGACTTATTTCTAGTTTTTATGTTGAATTAGATTCTACTTTGATTATTCTTTCAGTGTTTTTTCCCCCTCTCCTGGTTTTCTAGTTGTGAATTCTTTTAACTTTTGCTTATTGTGCAAGGTCTTTATTTCATCTTCAAAGCAGTAGCTTAATTTGCAGGGTATAGTATTCTTGGTTACCACCCATTTTCTTCAGATCTTGGAATATATTATATTCTAAGCCTTCCTAGTTTTAAGGGTCTAAGTTAAGAAATAAGTTTAGAACTGAATTGTTTTTCCTCTAAATGTGAGCAGTCATTTTTTTGCATGCTTTAGACTTCTAACCTTATTCTATATGTTAGGCATTTTCACAATAATGTGCCTTGGTGCAGATCTGTTGGAATTTTGTATATTTGGGAACCTGAATGTCTCCTATATTTGATTTTTCCATTTAATTCTTAAGATTTGGGACATTTTCAGATATTGTCTTATGTGCATTCCTTTGGTTTGTATCTCTTAGCCTTCATCTATCCCAATAAATCTTAGGTTTTCCTTTTAATGTTATCTTGTATTTCTTGGAAGTTCTGTTCATGGTCTCTTTTCTTCATGGTCAACTTTATTTTCAAGATTATTTATTTTGTCTTCATTGCCTGAAGCTCTGTCTTCCAAATGGTCTATGCTGCTGGTGATACTTTCCAATGAATTTTCTATTTGGTTTGTTGATTCCTTCATTTTAAGGATTTCTGACTGAGTCTTCTTTAGGATCTCTCTCTATGTTACTATACCTCACAGATTGAGGTGGGGAGCCCAATGATAGTAACAACCTATATAAACAATATATAGTAGTAGGGTAAGTGCTGAGTTCCTATTTTGACATGTATTATGTTAAGTGGTACAATAAGCAGAGATAGTAGGATCAGCAATTTCCATCAGTAAGAACAGTAAATAGTGATAAATTATGTCTGGCATAAAATCAAACAATAGATACTATTAATTCTGCTATATTAATTATTGCTACAGCATTGGTGGTGGAGGCAGATATTTTACAAATCAATTAGCATTATGAGGTTTTAAGGATAGAATTGTGTAAGAGGAAAGAAAAGATGGGAGGGTAAAAAAGTGTTTGCAATTTCAAAGGATGAATAGGGCAGATGCCGTAGTAATGTAGGATGTATTGTTAATGAGGATGGGGAGAAATATAGAAATAAGTATTTAAAGAAAGAGTAAAAGAGAAAACAGGATATGACTGTTAGAAATAGGAAAAAAGAGAGTAAGACAAAGGAAATAGAGCAGTGGAAAAGACAATACAAAACAAAATCAAACTATGCTAATCAAAAGTCCTCACCCTCATAAAACAGAGCACAGAAAAATAACCTTCCAAAAGAGGCTAGAAATGAGGATAGAGAAACAAATATATATATATATATATATATATATATATATATATGGAGATGTCCTTGAATCAATCAGTATATAATCAAATAAACACACACACACACACACAAAAAAAAAAAAAAAAAAAAAAAAAAAAAAACACACAAAAACAACCACAACCAAAAATCTTGGTGAAAGGTTAAGAAATTAAGGAGTCATTTCCACTGCTGTGGCCAAAATAGTTAGTGAGCATTGTGTTCAGGGTCTGTGCTCCACTGATTTTCTTTTCATTTCTTCTTCAGTTATAAACTGAGCATTGGAGTATGGACAGTGAATTGTCATGTCCTTTGTTATTATTTTGTTGCTCACTGAGCTGCCAGTTGGGGTTTAAGATTTTCCAACTTCCCTTCTTGGGAGACTGGTAAGAAGTAACTTGGAAGGAGCTGTCCATTCCACTCCTAAGGTGTGTTCACCACTGGGTTTTGCGAGAGGAGTTCCTGTTGGGTGCAGGAACTTAGGTTTCATAAGGGTTCCAGTTGCTCTTTGTGTGGCAAGTTGCTGGAAGTACTGAATCAACATCTCTTAAGTTTGGTATATACCCATGTATGCTGGGAGACTATACCCCAGGAGTCTCCTCAGGGTTCCACTCATGGTCAGGGAAGCTTATCATTCACTGCTTCTGTTGCTCTAGATACTACCCTTTCTGACTTCCCAGGGTTAATCATCCAAGTGGCAGTGAAGCAACTGGCTGAGCCCAGTGGTATGTTGTGCAGGGCTAGCCACGTGGGGCCAGGCAGGCCAGTGATGGGTGACAGGCAATGGGCTGGGCTGTCCCACTGGCAATGCAGGGGCTGGGTAGGTTGGGCTTCAGGCTGGGTGGTGAAGTGGTTAGCTAGGCTGTGCCATGAAGCAATGTGCCTGGCAGGTTAAACCAGGATCCAGATGGAAGTCTGGGGGTCGGGGGACTAGGGGCCAGAGGACCAGGCAGACCAGGACTAGGCAGGCAGAGGGGACTTGGTGGGTGCTGGTGACCAGGTGCACTGGGCAAGCTTAGATCCAAATGCCTTCGTACCCTGCCTTTTGACTTCCTGACCTACTGTGGCTTTGTGAACCCTTGTGAGCCATGGGACAGACAGGGTTGGGGAGAGCCAGGTCCTGCCCAGCCTCTCAAACTTGTGCTTCCCCAGAAAAATTCTCTCATTTTCTGATTTTCCCCTGGTTTGTTAGTTTCAGTCAAGTGTTTGCTGGTCTCAGATATGTTTAGGTGGCCCTAGCCCCCAAATCACAGATCTGGGGTTCCAGTTCCCTTTGGTGCTGGTGCACTATTGTAGAGTATTTTGAAAACCAGTAATACGAGGCCTTCACTTCGTCTTTGTTTATCCAGTTGTCTTTTATTTTTTTTTAATTTTTTATGGTTTCAGAATTTTAAAAATTCTTGTGAATAAGGAAATACAATTTTGTTAAGAATTTCACTGAATCTGTAGATTGCTTTATGTATGGTAGACTCTTCAACATTATTAATTCTTTCAACCCATGAGCATTGGTTATCTTTCCATTTATGTATATCATCTTCTATTTCTTTGTTGAATGTTTTATAGCTTCCAGCATACAGATTTTTTATTATTATTATTTATTTAGTTAAATTTACTAGAAAGCAGATTTTTGGATGATATATTAAACGGCTTTTTTGTCTTGATTTCTTTTTCAGATAATTTATTATTACTGTATAAAATGTTGTTTATTTTTGTTATTTTTTCATGTCTTGACATTTTCTTGAATGTATTCATCAGTTCTATCCATTTTTGTAATATTTTGTTAACTGTGAACTTGTTATACATAGGCTTTATTGTGTTGAAGAATATTCCTTATATATCCAACATATTGAAAATCTTTAAGTGAAAGGATGTTGAATTTTTTCTGATGCTTTTTCTTCATAAATCGAGACACTCATATTGATTTGTCTTTCATTCTGTTAATATGGTCAATCACATTCACTGACTTATAAATGTTATATCAACCTTGCATTCCAGGGATGAATTCTACTCAATCATGATAAAAAGGTCTTTTTTAATGTAGCATTGAATAGAGTCTTTAAATATTTTGTTGATTTTTCCACCATGCGCATCAGTTATAATGCCCTATAATTTTTCTTTATTCCAACTTGTTTGGGTTTTATACAAAGATAATGTTGACCTCCTAAAGTGAGTTTGGAAGTATTTCCCTTTTTCCCTTTTTGTTTTTTTTGGAAGAGCATACAAATTGTTATTAGTTATTTAAGTGTTTGGTGAATTTCACTGTTTAGTTCCATACTCATTATGATGTTTAGGTTTATAAATTTTTCTTGGTATGGCATTGGTAGGTTGTTTCTAGAAATTTATCCATTTCTTCTAGGTTATCTACCATACTGGCATATAATTATACAAAATAGTCTCATAATATTTTGTATTTTTGTTCTTTGTCTAAGACTTGTCAATTTTGTATATCTACACAGAGAATCAACTCATTTTAACTGATATTTTCTATTGCACTTTTTCTCTAACTTATTTCTGATTGAATCTTTATTATTTCTTTCCTTCTGATTTTTAGTTTAGTTTTTTTCTTCTTAATTTTATAAATTCCTAGTCTGAGATCTCTTTTTTCTGTTGTAGGCATTTATTGCTATAAATTTATCTCTTAAAATTCTTTTGGTGCACTCAGCGAATTTTGCTACATTGTTTCCGTTTTCACTTATCTTTTTTTCTTCTTTTTTAAACAATTTATCTTAAGATATTTTAAAATATGTCTTTTAACTTCTTCACTGAATCAATTTTTGTACAAATTATATTACTCAATTTCCAGGTATGGGTGACTTTTCTAAATTTCCTTCTGATGTTGCTTTCTAGTTGTATTTTGTTTCATTATGGTCAGAAAAGATACCTGATATAATTTTTATGATCTTAAATTTTTTGAGACTTTTTATGTTGCCTAATATGGTCTACCATGGAGAATGTTCCATGCGTACTTGAGAAGGATGTATATTCTGTTGCTCTTTGAGTAGAATGTTTCATGTACAACTGATAGATTCTTTGTTCTGAAAAATAGTTCAAGTTCAATGTTTCCACATTATTTTTCTGTCTGGATTATCTGTCTACTGTTGAGAGTGAAGTTTATCTGTACTTTAAAATCTCACCTAAGATGTGGGAAAATATCAAAAGATATAGTTAACTAGTAAGAATTCTTTTCAGAATCCATGTGATTTCTCTCTTCCCTGGGGAAATGACATGAATATTTATAACTGTTTATTATTTTTTTTTGGCTCAAAAGTCACAGTCTATTAGACATTTCTATGGGCAATATTAGAGATGTAAGAATGCATGACATGAGCCTAATGTAGTGTCATGTGCCTATAATCCTACCTGCTCAGAAGATTGAGGTAGGAGTTTCCTGACTCATGCCAGCATGGGAAAGAGATAAGACCCTGTCAGAAAAAAAAAAAAAAATTTAAATGTATATTAGGGACTAATCTTTTTTCTTCCTAAAATTTATATGTTTATGCCCTAAGCAATACTTTAGAATGTTACTTTTTTTGAGATACAATATTTAAGAGATAATTAGAATTAAATGAGGTAATTTGGGTGTGCCCTAATCAAATATAACAGCTGTCTTTAAAAGGAGAGATTAGGATACAGAGACATACATAAGTAAAACCATATGGAGATGCTAGAAGAAAACAGCTGTCTATAAACTAAGGAGAGTAGCTTGAGAATAACCAACCAGCCTATACCTGTAGTATAAGCTGCCCAGACTGTGGCAATTTATTATGGCAGTTCTTGCAAATGTATACAATGCATTTGAAAAGTGATTATTTCTAAAACCAACCTAGGAATACTACAATTGATAAATTATGTACTTGAATGTTTTTTTATTGTCTATGTGTAAATACATCCATACTGCTATAGATACACACCCTCAAAGATTTAAAAGGGAAAATAGTACAAGCACAGTTTGTAACTTCTGCATTTATTTTTTATTCAAAATTTGAGCAGTAATTTGAGGTTTTTGTCAATTCTCTATAAACTCATTTATTTGGAATGCTAAAGGTCTCAAGCAACTCTTTCTTATTTTGAATGTATTTATTTCAATAAATAACATAATTCAAAGCAAATTACTATAAGTATTGAGAATGTGATAAAGATAAATAAGAATAGTCCTTTTCTATGTATTATTGTTTGAATTAGAAAGGCAAACATATGTTCATTAATCTACTATTAGGAAAAGTTAGTCAATGTAACTCTATTCAGAATGTTGTCTATAGGGTTTCAGAGGATGGACTAATTAAAACTAATTAAAAAGATTCCTTTCAGAAGACTTCCTGGAGTATTATTTAGAATCAGTATTCAGTGATGATAATTTAATTCCTAGGCTTCTATACTTTCTGATATTCTGTCATAAGATGTTTCAGGAACATTTCTTATTTTCCATATCCCAGTTATGAAATTATTAATCTCTATAAGGACATTTCTTTTCATGATGTTACTATTGTTTTATTTCTTTTAGGTAACTGCAGAGGAAAGAACTAGGAATTAAAAACATAAAATTTTATTAAGTATCTATTTACATCTAGCAATTTATCTGGCTAAATATCATGTTGATATCTTCAATTCTAGTCAAATGCACAGGGTTATTCTTTTCTTTTTGCATTACATTTTTGTATTTCCCTCCTCTCACAACAAAAACTATACTTCCTAACATTTAACTTCATTTTCTCATGTTTACAGAATAACTAAAAATATTTCCTTGGAATGATCTGGTATTTTTTTCTCTAAAGGCTAGAGGCTTTATGAGCAACATAAACCATTTAAAGTTCAGTTCTCAGTGCTTCTGTAATATATTCATTTAAAAACTCTAATGCCCACTGAGCTCAGCATCAAATCCTGATAAAGGCAATATGGAACAGAGTTTGCGTTTAAAGTCTCTATAGGAAATTCACTTGTAAGAGGATGTAAATATCTCTTCAGGGGAGTACCATAAAAGTGAATTTGTGAAGATGATGCTAAAATATGACTGGTAATCCATCCTGGAAGCACAAAACCTTTCCACTGTAAAAAATATAATAACATTTACTCAAATATTTATTCAAAGAATCACAGGGCTGCATGAAACCCTGAGAGGCTGTCAAGTCCATTTTCTAGCCCTCAGGCAAGACGGCATTGAAACTAACTTAAGTAATAAAAATTTCCTTTCTAGTAAAGGACTACCTTGGAGAACCTATTTTCATGTTTAACATCCTGAACTGTTAGGAAATTCTTCATTATATCTAGCTTATACCCACCGTGCTGAAGTTTAATCATCTTTCTCTTTCTTTTTTCCATTCTGACTAGTGAAAACAAATAGTTGTATCCTTATCTATAGAATAATAACCTTTTACATATTAGCAATCTTTTTTGTATGATTTAGCTGTGTTTTTAAAATCTTTGAGTTTCAGGTTTTTTTTTTTTTTCCATGGCATTACTTTATTTATAAACTTTAATATTCTACTGAAATTTCTTCAAATTATGTTTAAACTTTGAACAGGTTGGAGTCCCAAACAGCAATATAATAAATATTTGGTTATTTACTCTAATGTGAGAAGATTTAGATCTCTATGAACTGTATGTTTTTGTAGTTAGTCTACTTTTCTTATAATTGATGTAAATTTTATGTACTAGATATCAAAGATTTTTCTTTCTTGTTCAGTAATATATATTTGAGTCATTTTTCAATGAAGCCAATTATTATTATTATTATTATCATTATTATAATTTGCCAGGGATTTAACCCAGGGGTGCTAAACCATTGAACCGTACCCCAACCCTTTTTTATTTATTTATTTTTTTATTTTGAGACAGGGCCTCTCTAAGTTTCTGAGACTGCCTTTGAACTTGTGATCCTTCTGCTTCAACCTTCCAACCTGCTGGGATTATAGGTGTACACCACTGGGCCCACAGAAATCAAATTATTTACTGTAGAAGCACTAGGAAATCTGGAGTATCTCAACATGCTAAATAAACATTTGCATATACTTCTGTCAGTTTCCAAACAGCTGAATAATAAAACCTCATTGATAATCACTATTTACTGTGTGCTTAACATGTGTCAATCACTTTGAAAAGCACATTTTAAGAATCATGTTAATATTAAAACCTTTGTCCTTGTCCTCTGTCCCACTCCCCGACAATCCAATAATGAAGACAAGGTTTTAAGAAAAAGGGAAAAGAAGTTTTATTGCTTTGCTAGCAAAGAATGCACAATAGACTTCTGTCCCAGAGCCTGTGATTCTAACTTCCCAGGGGGAACACAGGACTTTTAAAGAGAGAGTACAAAGACTGTGTCTTGTCCAGAGTCATAATTCATTTATAGCCTTGAGTTATAGCTATTTCTTATATTCTGTGATATAAGACCAGAAATGTGGATTCTTTCTTTCCTGTGGTCTTGAGTCACAGTACAGATAACTCAGTTTAGGAGGAAAAGAAAGTCAGTCTTGCTTCCACCATGGTTAGAAATGGGGAGAGGGAGAAGAAGGGAAAATGTGTTAGTTTTAAGATAAACTGCAGGGGATGGATTGTGACTCAGTGGAAAAGTGATTACCTAGCATGCGTGAGGTCCTGGGTTCAATCCCCAGTACTACAGGAGAAAGAAAGAAAACCCACAGTGACGAAGCAACAAGGGTTAGATTTAAACCATGAAGTAGACCCTGATTATAATCTAGTATAATTCTCACATATTAAGTCAAGTCTCATTATTATGTCTGTTTAAAGGTGGGGTGAGACTTTATGAAATAGTTAATACAAGGTGTGGAGTTGTGCATAGAACACATAGAAGTCAACTCTGAAATTTGTGCTTTCAATATTTACACACATCCACACCCCTGGAATTTATTGAACTTGGTTCCCAATACTTCAGAAATGATCTTCCTGATAATATCTGATGCTCTTTAGGATAATCCTATGGGAACGCTGGAGTCCTAATCAAACTATTTCAGTGTCATAGTAACCTGGCCTAAAGTATGGCATGGAGGCAGTCAATTGATACATCTGTCAATCATTTTCAAGCTACCAATTACTAAATTAGTAGTTGACACTAACAGATTCCTTTTTCATATCTGGAATAACATGGGAACTTTTATTAGTGGAAGATGCTGTAGAAGAACAATTAAAAGAAAATTTAACTGAATACAAAAGTGCAATTTTGTTGTTATACTGGAGATAATCCAGAAGAGTAGATTTCAGTTTGACTGAGAAAATCAGGATAGCATGATTTAGTTCATGGTACCCAGTTTTACAGAAAAGAGGTTTTGAAATGAAATTATAAATCTAAAGTGTGATAAAATCCTGACTTCCAAATTGAATAATTGTCATTGCAGAACTAATATAGTACCCACATACACAATGCATGGGACCATAGTTATGAAGCTATATATTTTTATGTAAACTTTTTGCTTCCTGCAGTTGCTCTTTCAATTGCTTATTGGTATGATCATTCATTGCCTGCATTTGCTCTCTTATCTCATAGTTTGCTTCACAAATCATCTTAATCATATATAATCTGAAGTCCTTTTCTGACATTTCTTCTACCATACTCTCACTGGATTCTATTAATATAGAATCTAGATTTGTTTGAATCATTTTCTTCCCTTGTTTTTTCATGTATCTTCCCCTCTAGCAGTGTAGATCTGGGGTATTTCAGTTTCCCCCCTATAGGCTTATAATGACCCTATAGGTTTCCAAAACCTTTACTTTAAGGGGGAGATCAATATTAGCAGTGCCCAGTTCAGACAGTATGCAACCCTAGACCCTATGAGAATGTTAACAATATTGTCATAATTAACAGAATGAGTTCAATTATTATCTACAGTATAACAAATAGATTTGCAATAAGGTCTGCAGTTTCTAATGGAGGACATAGAGGATGCAGAGGGGTGTAGGACATAGCTGTTAATGGGATAAGAAAAGAATATATAGAAGTTCTAGATAATAGAAAGAGTGAGAGTGTAATCAAAAGAAGTTGGTTGTTAGCATGCGAAAAGGGAGAAAGAGACTCTGAGGAAACAAGTAAACAAAAGGAAAAGAGAGCGAGAAAAGTAAAGAAATAAAAACTTAAAACTGTTCAATAAGGAGAAAAAAGAAATCTACAGTATAACAGTTATATAGTATTCAAACCTCCCCGTCTTCAGTAGCCTGATGTATGAGAGGTAACTGACAATGAGCTTCAAGTCTCCAGCAGGAGTCTCAGGATGGGATTTGCCCCACCTAAAGATCAGAGTTATCGCTTCCAGGATTATCCAAGATGGCTGCTCTGGCTTCCAAATGTGTTGGCAAATGGGGAGCTGCAGCTTGGGGTGTGGGTGTGATCAGCTGGAGGTCCTGGAGGCAGGGTGTGGTTGGTCATTCAGGGGTCCTGGAGGTGGGGTGTGGTTGGTCTGATTGTTGGATCCTGGAGGCGGAGCGCAATCAGTCAGTCTGAGGGTCCTGGTGGCGGGGAGCAGTCAGTCAATGTGAGGGCCCCCGAGGCAGGGAGTGATCGGTTGGGCTGAGGGATCCTGGAGATGGGGCTCAGTCAGTCCAACCAGGGGTCCTAGGGGGCCTTGCTGTTGTCTCAAAATGGCGGCAGCCACGTGTAACCAAACCTGCAGGTATTGTGACAGTGAACTTCCAGGCAACAGCAGGCAGCTGGTGCTCCATTGGCGGTCTGCGGTCAGTTTGCTGACTGCTGTTGGATGGGGAGGTGAACCTTGGGGTGGTGAATGATGGATAGGTAAAAGGCAGGTGATGGACAGGCAAGAGACAGGCAAATGGCCTGTAAATACTTTTACAAAAACTTTTTTCTCCCATCAGTGTTGGTCAAATAAAAGGTGAACGGAGACATTCTATACTTATAGTAAAGATGGAAAGTTGCTCCAAGTAGTGCTGGAAGCACAGCATAGAAAATCAGCAATACACATTGTTTATCACCTGTCAGTCAGCACTACAGTTTTGTAGATAATTAATTATAATTAATATAAGAATTTCTCAGTAAGAATCTAGAGTTTGATTCCACAGATATAGGAACAGGAAGATACAATTACATTGCATTTCCATTATTTCTTCTTCCTGAACAGGCTTAATAATTAGAAATAATTATTATGTATAGAATCACAGATTTTCAAAACAGAGAAGGAACTTAAAGAAATCTAATCAGGATTCAAAAAAAGGCAACAAGTGCTTTACTAAACTATTTCATTCAATCCCCACCACTCAACCTTATATAGATGACATAATTGTCCATATTTTGTAGATGAGAAATAAGAAAGCATACAGAGTCATCCTCAGCACATTATCCAAAGTCAGAGTTTAAGTAAGTGAGTAAGTGGTAGAAATATATTTGACTCCAGGCAAATTTTTAAGAGTTTGGAGCCCAAACTTTAATATAATAAACTTTTCAATATTGACTCTAGCTAGACAGAATGGAGAGAATCAATTATATATACACAGGTATATGGGAGTGAAGATCTAAAACTATACTGAAATTTTAAAAAATAGATATTCAAAATCTAGGTATGAAAAATGTAAACACCAACTCAGATAGCACTTAGGAAAATCTTACAAAACATTCAGGGAAGAATATACAGATAATCTGTTCTTGACAAACTACTCTCGAGACTAGAAAAAGTAGAGAATATTTTGATCCTCACATCATTTTATGAGGCTGATATAGTTTCAATATTAAAGATAGTAAAAAAAGAATATTTTAAATAAATCCCATTTGTAAATGTAGGCTCAATAATTCTAAATCAGTATTAACAAACTAAATCCTTAAATTAAAAACAATACCTTATGAATGCAAAACTGACAACCTCAAGGAACCAATGAAAGTGATTCACTGCCCTGACAAATGAAAACAAATTTCAACTTATTTCAAGATAAAAAATCAATGGAATAATAAAAATGAGAGCTTAAAAGAGTAATAATAAAATTAAACAACTATTTCATACCAATGACTTCTCTGTGAAGAAACAGAAAGGGATGCTATCTACCATGGAGAAAAAAGTTCAGAGAAACTATCTTTTTTGAAATAATGGGATAGAACCCAGGGGTGCTTCATAACAGCTATCTCCTCAGCCCTTTTCATTTTATTTTGAGACAAGGTCTTCCTAAATTGCCCAACCTACCCTCAGACTAGCAATCATCCAGCCTCAGCTTCCCCAGCTGGTGGTATTATAGGCATGCACCACCATGCCCAGATAAAATATCAATCTCAATAGTAATTAAAAAATATTCTTTTAAAGGAAGATATATAAAAATGTTACCTTCTGCCTTTGCTTTGGAAAGTATTATAAGTGATTTCCTTAGTAGTGTTAAAAGACAAATTAAAAAATGAAGTAAAAAATAATAGAATGAAAGGAATTATATCATTGTTATTTTCAGATAAATGACAATCTGCACCAGAATCATGAAAAATTAACAGGCACCTAAGAAGAGTTTCAAAATAAATTAACATGATACCTAAGTGCATTATCTATTCACATATATCTATAGAGTTTCTATACACCAGAAATCACTTGGAAAATGGAATTTAAAATTTACAATAAAAAAATAAAACTGTAAAGTAATATAGCAAATGGTCAAGAATATATTTAAAATAGTATTATAGAATATTATGCAGAATAATTTCTACAAATTCAATAATCTCACAGATAATAAAGGAGAATAATGAGATAGTTAACTTTTAAAAAGTCACAAAATATATTTTAGAAAGGGAGTAAACCATAATCTAAAAGGTAAGATTTGCTATACATATAAAAGAGAATTAGAAATCTTAATACACATATAAATGGATTATGATTAGGCAAAAGAGTTTGAAAATTATATCAACAGGAGTTTCATATATTGAAACATAATTTCATTACTAATAAGTGAAAGAAAAAATACTAATGAGAAAATGAATTAAAATGCCAAATGATCAAGTTTTAGAAGTATGGTTACAATTTTTGTCAAGTTTGAAAGAAATGAGAGTAAAAATGCTAAACTCTTGAAAGGGATAATAAAATTGTAACTGGTTTGGAAAATGAAATTGTAAAATTTAACAAAATTTAATTGTATATTTTATTATCCAGTACTCAAAATCTACCTTTGAAGAAGTAAATTGGATATTAAAATTGTTTATGTGTGCTAGAAGACATTAACAATATTGTCAATTAAAATGTTATTCAAAATTATTTAAAATCAGAGCTCTCCTAGTTGTAAATCAATAAATGATTGGATAAATCATCAACCATGCATTCATGTCAAACAATGAAATAAGTTTCAATTATTGAAAAATACATATACATACTAACACAGCTAAATCACAAAATATAACTTTCAATGACAAAAATAATATTGTAGACTTTTAAAGAACAGAAAACAAATGTATATATTTACTGGATAAATGAAAAGGGTCACATAATGTTGAAGTTTGAGGATAGTTACCTGCATCTTAATATTTAAAATCACTTTACTATGTCAAGCAGATATGGCAAATAACATATTGAAATATGAATGATGTGTATGTATGTGTGCTATTCCTTTATTTTTTAATTTCATCCCTTTATTGTCAATATTGCACATATTATGGGGAACAATGTGATGTTTTTGTTTATCATTTCCTCATGGTGAGTACATTCAAAATTTCCCCTTCCAACTATTTTGCATATACAATGCATTATTGTTAACTATATTCACCAGCCAAAATTTATTCCTCCTTTCAAACCATGTGTAGCACTGTACTTCTTGACGTCTCCCTATCCCTCTCCCTCCTTATTCTCCCCAGTCTCTGATAAACACTGTTCTATTATCACTCTCTATGAGATTTTTAGATTCCACACAAATGATCTCATGTGGTACTTCTCTTTCTGTTCTTAATTTTCTTTATGTAATGTTCGCCAGGTTCATCCATATTGTCACGAATGACAGAATTATATGCTTTTTCGTAGTCGAATACTACATTTTCTGATGTGGGAACTGTTTAATAATTTTGAACTTATAGGAGAAACTATTCTATTTTGTTCAAGGATTATACACCTATTTCTACACTCTGACAGACATTTGTCATACATATTAATGAATATCATCTTATATTAAAACTTTTTTAAAAATCTTACATTTTAACCACTGAGAAGAAGGGATTTTAAGCAGTGGCCTATGATCTCCTTTTCTTCGTACAGTAAGAATAAGTACTAGAAAGAGAGAAGTCAGATTCTGTTTGAGTGATTTTCCTTTTTGATCTTTGGTTATGCCATTGGAGCATTCTCTAAGCAAAGTATACAGTTCATTTTCAAAGAAAACAAAGTTGCTATATTGCAAGCAAAGTTTTTTTTAGAATTAAAATCACAAATCATTATGCCTTTAGCACACTGAGGTCATAGGTTTATTTTTTCCAAGTTTAGACAATATTATTTAAACTTAAGATCATGATTTTAGTAATGATAATAATGTTGGTTTTAATACAGCTTGCCGCAATTCGTTTCTTTTTAAAGTTTGATTAATGTTTAATAATGAAAGTTGTACTTGTAATTTGAATCTTTATTTTGTTTTTGTTTTCAAGTGTTTATTTCTGTCTATGTGCTTCCGCTGCTGGTATGCTGCCTCAGTTGAAAAGGAGTTTCACAGCACCTTGGGTCACTCAGAGGTCCTGATAATACAACAGCAATAGACGTTCATTGAGAAGCTATAACATGCCAAGGGTTGTGCTAAAAACACATACAGTTTAACTTTTGGTCTCCAAACAGCCTTGGACATCAGGCACGTTTTAAAGTATTTTAGAAACTATTAGAAATACAAACAGTAGGGGAAAAGAACAAAACAAAACACAAAAAAACTGGGATCCAGCCAGGTGGGTGTGCCTGTAATTCCACAGACTCAGGAAACTGAGGCAGGGGAAATGCAAGTTTGGGGCTAGCCTCAGCAACTTAGGGAGGCCCTAAACAACTTAGTGAGACTCTGTCTCAATAAAAAATAAAAAGGACTGGGAATGTGACTCAGTGGTAAAGTGTTCCTGGGTTAAATTCCAGGTGAAAAAGGAGAAAGAGAGGGAGGGGGAGGAGGAGGAGGAAGAGGAAGAAGAGGAAAAAGGAGGAAAACAGCGAGAAAAGAAGGAGAAGGAGGGGAAAGAAGATGGAAAAGGAGAAGGAGGTGGAGGAGGAGAAGGGAAAAGGGGAAGGAGAAAGGGGAGGGTAGAAGAAAGGAAAGAGGGAGAAGGAGAGGACCAGGATCCCAACCCTATCTGTGAGTACACAGCAGTTTAGGAGGTAGTGAATCAGTGTAAAAATCAAATGTGATGGATACCGGTGTTGATAATAGTCTTGGAGATCAGGATCGGGTCCTAAGTCCTCTGGTGTTTAAGACTGAACACCTGAGAAATCCAGAGGCAAGCATAGACAAGCAAGTTATTTAAGAAAGGGACAGAGATAGAATTCTCCGGATAGAAGGGGGCCCAGAGCTGGGTATTCGCAGGTGGGGGTGGTCTTGTCTCTTTTATAGATCTCAGAATCCCCGCTTTTCTCCCTGCCTCCCTTTCTTCTCTGTGTACATGCATAAGGGCAGAAAGGAGCAGGAACACAGGGTGATCACTTGTGTTGGGAAGTGTATCTCCCCAAGGTGTGGAGAGGAAAAGTGTGATCCCAGAGGTTAGTTGTTAGCAACCCTTTCCTTTTCTTTCAAACCTGTCCTCATCTTTCCCACCTGAACATTTACTGTCCACACTGACTACCTGTCCTTCACCTCTGTCTCAGTGTCACAACTGTTTGAAAAGTGCGTTGAAAGACAGTTTCTATTTATGCAAATAACTTCATTTGAAATAAAAACAAGTACTTCATAAAGAATGTGTAGCTTAACTATCCTACTTTATCTAATGATGTTCAATATTTTGTTTACTTATTTGATGTTTTTAAAGGAAAAATAGTTTTTAAGGTTTGGAACATGTAATCATTTAAAAATTCCTTACGAAGGGACAATTATGCTGGTTAAAAAAAATCTGCAATCAAGAAAGATCAATAATTGAGGGGAAATGTTTTTCTTAACTTACTGAAACATCTCAAGGAAATACAAGGAAACTTTTCTTAGTACCAAACAATATTTCTATTGACTATTCCTACATCACCAAGAAATCATTGCTTTTATAGCCCAGGGCGAGACTGAATATTTTGAGCAGTTCTCCTATATGCAATGACATTCAGCAGAGTATCTATTGTCAATTGTTACAAAAACAGCAAGTTTGGCTTATATATTACAGAGAAAGCATCACATGTTCCTTGCCTTTTATTGACAACCTGTTATTATCATTGATGAATTCTTTTGGAGAGAAACAAAAGTCATTGTGAAAACAATAAAAAAAGCTCAAAGCACAAATAACAGTATAATTGACTAGATTTTTAAATCATATATGCACTAATAAGTAGTTACTTTAGGGGAGTAGCAACTCATTCAATGATGCTTATAAGATTCATCCAGAAGTTTTGGCTATTCTTTTGAAATCAATTTTAAGAGAGTATAAATATCTCTATGATAGAAAAGCATTATCTTTTAGAACTTTTAAAGGCATTTAATTATTTCTTGTTTCTAAGGCTCTTAACTATTTGTTCTGAATAAGTAATATATCTTGCAGATCAAGGAGAAGGAGAAGAGGAAAAGGGGAAGTGCTGGGGAATTAAATAGAGCAAATTATGTTATATGCATGTATAAATATGTCACAATGAATCCCAGTATTATGCATCATTATCAGGCATTAATGCAAACATTAAAAAGGTAAAAATCTGAAAAAAAATTTTATATAATATGTTACCTTGGTAAAATATATTAACTTGGTACATTCTCCTAAGAAAACTTTGAAGGAAGACATCTGCATTTTAAAATCGCTACTATAATCTCAAAAATGCATGCAAAATATTTATTTCATTTTAACTGAATTCATTTAATCATACACACATAACATTAAAACAAAACACTTTTTGAAGAGAAAATTTCATCGATAGTCTTCCAAAATAGACTTAAATTCCACGCATCTTGTATCGTTCATAATAAAAAATAATTTTTGAACTTTTGTATTACAAAATTACTTGGGGTTTATTATAGGGTTTTTCAAGATGGCGGACTAGAGGGTAGCTGCATTTCATGTTGCTCCAGGACTCAGGATTCAAAAGAGGAGATATTGAGAGACTTGGGACCAACTCAAAGCCGCCGGGTGAGTCTCTCCCATTGGGGAGGCGTCCCGGATGGGGCGGTAGCTCCGGAACGTAGGGAACTTTGTGCAGTAGAGTTGCCCGGCGAGATGCCCATCCCCCTGCTGGAGCAGTGAACACGGAAAACTGGGAGCATTGTAGAGGAGGCTGCTCAGCACAGCGCTGGGTGTCAGAGCAACCCGCCGGGCTTTGGCGGCTGCCAGAGGAGGGGCCGCATAGCCAGGCGATTAGGTGCAGAGCACGGTCCAAGGACCTAGGTGGCTTCTCGGTGGAAGAGCTGCAGAGACAAGCTGAGGGGCGGAGCGAAGGTTCCAGGACTGCGGGCAGATTCTCTGAGGAGAGGCAGCCTAAGGAGACTCGTCTGTGAAGGGCAGGGCTCCCAGGCCCAGGAGGTAGGTCCGGGCCCCTGGGAATGTTGCAGAGGAAGACAGCCAAGCCCAGGCGGCAAGACACCCCTCGCCCCACTGGAGCAGGGAACACGGACAACTGGGAGTTTTGTAGAGGAGGCCGCTCAGCACAACGCTTGGTTTTGGAGCAACCCGCTGGAGCTCAGGCGGCTGTCCAGAGGAAGAGCTGTGCGGCGAGCTGTTTAGACTCAGAGCAACCACTCCTGAAGCTGCCTGGAGGAGGAGGAGGTGCGCAGTGAGTTGCTTGGTCTCGAAGCGACCACAGAACACCGGGTGGCTGCCTGGAGGAAGAGGCGGGCGGCGGGTCGCTGGGGCTCAGAGCGTCTGTACGGGGCTCCAGGTGGTTGCTCAGAGGAGGGGCCGCATAGCGAGTTGATTAGGTACAAACCACAGTCCTGGGACCTCGGCGACTTCTCCGTGGAAGAGCTGCACAGAGACATGCTGAGGGGCGAAGCGAAGGTTCCAGGACTGCAGGCAGATTCTCTGAGGAGAGGCAGCCTAAGGAGATTCATCTGTGAAGGGTGAGACTCCCAGGCCCAGGAGGTAAGGTCCGGGCCCCTGGGAACGTTGCCTAGGAAGGCTGCCCTGCCGAGGTGGTAGTTGTGGATTGAGGGGAACCTCCAGGAGGGGAACTGACCAGTGAGACCTCCCCACCCGGTGAGTCTTCCCCGCTGGGTGAGGATTTCCCACAAGGACAGTAAAACCAGAGACACGGGCCCAAACAGGCCTTGCCTCAGCCTGCAGCCTAGTTCCCCTGTAGTTGACCATTGGTCAACAAGTGGAGGCACCTCTGCCCACTAGCAGGGAATATACCCCACCTTAAGGCCACCACCCCTAGAGAGACAGCTTCCTTGTGGAGCACCGCATTATCAACTTCCTCCAAGACTTCAGGCTACTGAAGGCTAAGGATATACTAGACATCTTCAGGGACATTATAAGTCAATAGAGGAAATCTGCAACATCTCAGCAGTCCACTGATACCTGAACAATATGAGAAAAAAAGGGAAGAGAATGCCTCAAACAAATCTAGATGTTACATCAATAAACTCCAATGGCAGCAAGGCAGAAGAAATGACAGAAAGGGAGTTCAGAAAGTACATAATTAACATGATAAGGGAAGCAAGCGATGAAATGAAAGAGCAAATGCAGGCATTGAATGATCGCACCAATTGACAGTTAAAAGAGCAAATACAGGAAGCAAAAGATCATTTCAATAGAGTTAGAGATATTGAAAAAAAAGCCAAACAGAAATCCTTGAAATGAAGAAAACAATAAACCAAATTAAGAACTCTATAGAAAGCACAACCAATAGGATAGAACACCTGGAAGACAGAACCTCAGATATTGAAGATAAAATATTTAACATTGAAAATAAAGGTGACCAAACAGAGAAGATGGTAAGAAATCATGAACAGAATCTACAAGAACTATGAGATATCATGAAAAGATGAAATTTAAGAATTATTGGGATTGAGGAAGGCTTAGAGAAACAAACCAAAGGAATGAACAATCGATTCAATGAAATAATTTCAGAAAATTTCCCAAATCTGAAGAATGAAATGGAAAATCAAGTTCAAGAGGCTTATAGGACTCCAAATACACAAAATTACAACAGACCCAAACAAAGGCACATTATAATGAAAATACCTAACATACAAAATAAAGACAGAATTTTAAAGGCTGTGAGAGTAAAGAACCAAATTATATTCTGGGGAAACCAATACGGATATTAGCAGATTTTTTAATCCAGACCCTAAAAGCTAGAAGGGCCTGGAACAACATTTTTCAAGCCCTGAAAGAAAATGGATGCCAACCAAGAATCTTATACCCAGCAAAACTTACCTTCCAATTTGACAATGAAATAAAATTCTTCCATGATAAACAAAAGCTAAAAGAATTTACAAAAAGAAAGCCAGCATTACAGAACATTCTCAGCAAAATATTCCATGAGGAAGAGATGAAAAACAAAGAAGCAAATCAGCAAAGGGAGGAGCAACCCTAAAGGAACTGTCAAATAAAGGAACCAAGTCGTGTCAAAAATAAGTAAATAAATAAAATGAGTCAAATGATCGGGAATACAAATCATATCTCAATAATAACCCTGAATGTTAATGGCCTGAATTCATCAATCAAAAGACATAGACTGGCAGATTGGATTAAAAAGAAAGATCCAACAATATGTTGCCTGCAAGAGACTCACCTCATAGAAAAAGATACCCATAGACTAAAGGTGAAAGGATGGGGAAAAACATACCATGTACATGGACTCAGCAAAAAAACTGGAGTATCCATCTCCCTTTCAGATAATGTAGACTTCAAGCTAAAGTTATTCAGAAGGGATAAAGAAGGATATTTCATACTGCTTAAGGGAAGCATAAATCAGCAAGATATAACAATCATAAACATCGGTGCCCCAAACAATGGCTCATCCATGTATGTCAAACCAAATCCTTCTCAATCTCAGAAACCAAATAGACCGTAATACAATAATACTAGATGATTTTAACATGCCTCTCTCACCACTGGACAGATCTTCCAAACAAAAATTGAACAAAGAAACCATAGATCTCAATAACACAATCAATAATTTAGACTTAACAGACATTTATAGAATATACCATCCAACGGAGAGTGAATACACTTTCATCTCAGCAGCACATGGATCCTTCTCTAAGATAGACCATATATTATGCCACAAAGCTAATGTGAGCAAATACAAGAAGATAGAGACACTACCTTGTATTCTATCAGATCATAATGGATTGAAGTTAGAAATAAATGAAAAAGTAAAAAACAGAAACTACTCCAACACCTGGAGATTAAACAATATGCTATTATATGATGAATGGATAACAGAAGATATTAGGAAGGAAATTAAAAAATTCTTAGAGGAAAATGAGAACATGGAAACCTCATATCAAAATCTCTGGGACACTATGAAAGCAGTACTTAGAGGAAAATTTATTTCATGGAGCACATTCAATAAAAGAAGTAAAACTCATCAAATAAACGACCTAACACTACAGCTCAAAGCCCTAGAAAAAGAAGAACAGACCAACACCAAAAGTAGTAGAAGAGAGGAAATAGTTAAACTCAGCTGAAATCAACGAAATTGAAACAAAAGAAACAATACAAAAAATTGACAAAATAAATAGTTGGTTCTTTGAAAAAAAAAACAAAATTGATAAACCTTTAGCCATACTAACAAAGAGAATAGGAGAGAAAACCCAAATCACTAAAATTCGAAATGAACAAGGAAATATCACAACTGACGCGAGTGAAATACAAAACATAATTAGAAGCTATTTTGAAAATCTATACTCCAACAAATAGAAAATTTCGAAGACATCAACAGGTTTCTAGAGACATATGAATTGCCTAAACAGAACGAGGAGAACATACACAATTTAAATAGACCAATTTCAAGTAATGAAATAGAAGAGGTCATCAAAAGCCTACCAACAAAGAAAAGTCCGGGACCAGATGGGTTCTCAGCCAAGTTCTACAAAACCTTTAAAGAAGAGCTCATTCCAATACTTCTCAAAGTATTCCATAAAATAGAAGAGGAAGGTGCCCTCCCAAACTCATTCTATGAAGCCAATATCACCCTGATACCTAAACCAGACAGAGACACATCGAAGAAAGAAAATTTCAGACCAATATCCTTAATGAACATCGACGCAAAAATTCTCAACAAAATTTTAGGAAATCACATACAAAAACATATTAAAAAGATAGTGCACCATGATCAAGTGGGTTTCATCACAGGGAGGCAAGGTTGGTTCAACATCAGGAAATCAATATATGTCATTCACCATATCAATAGACTTAAAGTCAAGAATCACATGATTATTTCAATAGATGCAGAAAAAGCATTTGATAAAATACAGCACCCCTTCTTGCTCAAAGCACTAGAAAAAATAGGGATAGTGGGAACATTCCTTAACATTGTAAAGGCCATCTATGCTAAGCCCATGGCTAATATCATTCTAAATGGTGAAAAACTGAAAGCATTCCCCCTAAATATTGGAACAAGGCAGGGATGCCCTCTTTCACCACTTCTATTCAATATTGTCCTTGAAACTCTAGCCAGAGCAATTAGACAGACCAGAGAAATTAAAGGGATACAAATAGGAAAAGAAGAACTCAAACTATCCCTATTTGCTGATGACATGATTATATACTTAGAGGAACCAGGAAATTCCACCAGAAAACTTTTAGAATTCATAAGTGAATTCAGTAAAGTAGCAGGATATAAGATCAATGCTCATAAATCTAATGCATTTTTATACATAAGTGATGAATCTTCAGAAAAAGAAATTAGGAAAACTACCCCATTCACAACAGCATCCAAAAAAATAAAATACTTGGGAATCAAACTCACAAAAGAGGTGAAAGACCTCTACAATGAGAACTAGAGAACACTAAAGAAAGAAATTAAAGAAAACCTTAGAAGATGGAAAGATCTCCCATGTTCTTGGATAGGCAGAATTAATATTGTCAAAATGGCCATACTACCAAAAGTGCTATACAGATTCAATGCAATTCCAATTACAATCCCAATGACGTACCTTACAGAAATAGAGCAAGGAATTATGAAATTCATCTTAAAGAGTAAGAATCCCAGAATAGCTAAAGCAATCCTTAGCAGAAAGAGTGAAGCAGGGGGTATCGCAATATCAGATCTTCAACTCTACTACAAAGCAATAGTAACAAAAACGGCATGGCATTGGTACCAAAATAGAAAGGTGGATCAATGGTACAGAATAGAGGACATGGACACAAACCCAAATAAATACAATTTTCTCATACTAAACAAAGGTGCCAAAAATATGCAATGGAGAAAAGATAGCCTCTTCATCAAATGGTGCTGGGTAAACTGGAAATCCATATGAAACTAAACCCATATCTCTCACCATGCATGAAACTAAACTCAAAATGGATTAAGGTCCTCAGAATCAGACCAGAGACCCTGCAGATTATAGAAGAAAAAGTAGGTCCAGATCTTCAACATGTCGGCTTAGAATCAGACTTCCTCAACAGGACTCCCATAGCACAAGAAATAAAAGCAAGAATCAATAACTGGGATAGATTCAAACTAAAACGCTTTCTCTCAGCAAATGAAACTATCATCAATGTGAAGAAAGAGCCTACAGAGTGGGAGAAAATCTTTGCCAATCATACTTCAGATAGAGCACTAATCTCCAGAATCTATAAAGAACTCAAAAAACTCTATACCAAGAATACAAATAACCCAATCGACAAATGGGCTAAGGAAATGAGCAGACACTTCACAGAAGAAGATCTACAAGCAATCAACAGATATATGAAAAAATGTTCAACATGTCTAGTAATAAGAGAAATGCAAATCAAAACCACCCTAAGATTCCATCTCACCCCAATTAGAATGGTGATTATCAAGAACACAAGCAACAACAGGTGTTGGCGAGGATGTGGGGAAAAAGGTACACTCATACATTGCTGGTGGGGTTGCAAGTTAGTGCAGCCACTCTGGAAAGCAGTGTGGAGATTCCTTAGAAAACTTGGAATGGAACCACCATTTGACCCAGCTATCCCACTCCTTGGCCTATACCCAAAGGACTTAAAATCATCATACTACAGAGATACAGCCACATCAATGTTCATAGCTGCTCAATTCACTATAGCCAGATTGTGGAACCAACCTAGATGTCCTTCAATTGATGAATGGATAAAGAAACTGTGGTATATATATATACAATGGAATATTACTCAACCATAAAGAATGATAAAATTATAGTATTTGCAAGCAGATGGATGAAATTGGAGAATATCATGCTAAGTGAGATAAGCCAATCTCAAAAAACCAAAGGATGAATAATATCGCTTTTAAGTGGATGATGACACATAATGGGGGGTGGGGGGGTTAGTGTTAGGGTTAGAGTTAGGATTGGGGAGGGGGGCAAGAATGGAGGAAGGACGGACTGTTTAGAGGGAAAAGAGGGGTGGGAGGGGTGGGGGAAAAATAACAGAATGAATCAAACATTACCCTATGTAAATTTATGATTACACAAATGGTATGCCTTTACGCCATGTGCAAACAGAGAAACAACATGTATCCCATTTGTTTACAATAAAAAAAATTACTTGGTGTGCAAAGTTATTATGTTGGGCTTCTCATGAGTTTCCTGTATGACATCCAATGTTTTTTATTACTTGAACAAAAAGCCAAAATGTTTTAAAATGACTTACTTAGACTCTAATTTTTTTAAGATGGAAAACTGAAGCATGTTGTACTAAAAATAACCAATTTTTATCAAATAAAAATAATAGTTGGACCAGAATGAGGGAGACAAGAACATATAGAAACCTGTTTGTACATTAATATTTATTTATTAATAAATGAATGCTTTCACTCTATAGTTTAACTTTTGCATTGAAATTTTGATACAGTAAGTGCACATTAACATATATGGTAGGCTAGATTGTCTCTAAGCTTTACTTAAACAGTAATAAGAAAGAAAATTTTAAACAAGAGTAAATCAGTGAATTGATCTAAAACTTCTCAACTTTAGGTGTACACTGAATCTTAAGCAGAAATAAACTGCAATTACATCAATAGACAAATTGGTAACATAAATGGAATATTTTTCTATGATGAGAAAATAACAATAAAAATCCTCTATCCAATGTTTTGACCTTTTTGTTTGTCACTAAAGGCAAATAGTATTGCTGGTAAAGTTGACTGAAAATCAAATAATGTCATGGTCAACATCCTCAGGATTTAATGTGTGCTTGCCATTTATTGAGCTTCACAAACTGTGGGAAATCCATGGAAATTTAAAACAATATCTTTTCACCCCTACTGGTCAAAAGTGGATTCATCATTTTAAAAATGTTTAGATGCAATATCTGAACATTCATAAAGGGAGCCATCACTATTTCATTACCTTCAAAGAATGAGGCAGATTCTGATGCTTTAGGTTCAAACTAAAGAGGAGGCTTGCACCTCTTTTATTGCTAATTCCTGAACCAATGGAAGCAATTTCAATCTATTACAGGCCTTTTTCCTACTGTATTTTGGATTTGGGTCAAAATTATTTTCATTACTGCATTTTAGGTAGCCTCCACCAATACATAAACTTTGCTATGAACTGAATGAACGGTCATTCCAGTTCAAAGACAATGAGGGCTAAGAGCTACAATAGAGATTCTATGGGTCAAAGTGAATGCCAATACAGTCATTAGAGGCAAAAAAAAGTACTCTACTATGGGCATATTTGTGATTTTAGTTTAATTTCTTATATTGATTAAACTCATGTTTGAAACATCTATTAAGAAAGTGCTGAGGTAGTGTTGATTATTAATATCAATTCATTACTCTTCAATAATTCAGCAATTATGTGCCATCACACGTGTAAACACACAAACTTCTCTCTATTCTGTGACTTGTTATATTGATACTAAAGTTTTTAGGTACTATTATTTTTCTGATTTTTTTTTTTTTTTTTTTTTTTGTGGTGCTGGGGATCAAACCCAGGGCCTTGTGCTTGCAAGGCAAGCACTCTACCAACTGAGCTATCTCCGCAGCCCCTATTTTTCTGATTTTATCTCTTATGACTCTCTTCCACTTATTTAGTAGTTTACTCAAGTGGTTCCATCTCTTTCTCGTAAACATTTGTGGTTTTCCATTCTGGCACTTCTGCTCATAACTTACAATCTTCAAACTTAAGAGCTCACATTTTATCACTTTTAAAAGTAAACTCAAGTGTCCTTGATAATTAAATGTACCATAAGAAATACATTTTTAAAAAATTGTTCCTTCAATTTTTTTTATAGAATTTGTGTCTATCATGGTTACTCTTTTCACAGTGTATTAAATGTATGTTTTGTTGCTACTATATTATAAATTCCTAAAGGGAAAATTTTCAGATTTTATCTTTATACTTATCAGGGTTCCTATTGAACTTCAGTGAAAGTAACTTTAGAAATAAATTTTATGTGAAAGTATAAATACATGCTTACAAGCATTCATATGACTATGGAATAAAATAGTCTCCATAAAACATGTGCAACCTAGATATGATGTCCTCATCTACATTTTCTGTTTTGCTGTACTTGTTTCACGTTCAACTTTAGCAACTCATTAGAGCAAAAGTTTCCCCAAATGTCTTTCAACAATCTCCACTCAATTCTACCACATTATTCTCTTTCTGTCTTTCATTTATACACCTTTATTCATTTGTTATTTTTCTTCCATTCTTTATGGCACATTTTATTACTTTGTAGTAAAGCACCAGGTCCAGCTCATACTCCAAAGGAGGAGATAATGAAAGGCAGAAGTCAGGAGTCTGAGGATATCTTAGAGACTGCTGGCCACTGTTAGGTTCTACCTTCTATTCATATGATATGTGAGTATAAAAACATCTCAATAGTTGCAAAAAACTGACAAAATCTCATCCTCATGCATGACTTTAAAAATATATTGAAAATTAGGAGCAAGCAGGAATTTTGTATCTTTCGATAGATAAGATCATAACACATGCTAAAATACTCAGTGTTACCTAAGGTTGTGAAAAGGACATTATAGTTGAGCATTTAGCCAAGGCAATAAAGCAATAACAAGAAATAGAATGCATCCATATTGGCTTGAAAAACTACAATTATCTTTTCTGTCTGTTTGTTTTACAGATAAAAAGGTTTTGCAAGTAGCAGATCCTAAGGAATTTATAAGAAAAAAAAACATGGAAGAAATAACTAGGTCATAGGAAAAAAGATCAATATAAAATATTATATTTCTCCATACTAAAGATAATCATTCTAAATATTAAATTGATAAAATGATTTAATTGCAATAATAAAAACTTAAAATGCTTAGATATAAATTTAATATGGGTAAAACCGATCCACAGAGAACTCTAAATACTACTGGGATATATCAAGAAGATCTAAACAACATTCTATTGGATGACCCAAAGGTGTTAATTTCCCAACTTAACATATGAGCAAGTTCCAACTTAATTTATGAACAAATTTCTATCAATAATTTTAACAAATTATTAAATAAGTTATAAATGCATCTTATTTATTTGGAAGCACAGAATCTAGAATAGACAAACCAACTTTAAAATGATGTATAATGATATCTAATTTATGGTGATTTCAAAATTTAATATAAAACTAAAGTAATAAAAATGTGTATTTGGCATAAGGATAGGCATATAAATTAACAAAACAGAAATGAGTGCAGAAATAATTGATTTTTGACAGAGGTTTTGTACATACTGAATTTAGGATACATGTTAGTAGAGGTGAGACTGAAGTTGAGGGAAATTTTGGATGTAAACATCCATCTTGGTGTGTTAGTTGAATGTGTTTCATTTATTTATTTAATTATTTTTTAATTAATTTATTTTTTGTGTGGTGCTGGGGATTGAACTCAGGGCCTGTGTTTGCGAGGCAAGCACTTTACCAACTGAGGTATCTCCCCAGGCCTCATTTATTTTTTAATTGCTAGATAACAAATGACTATACAATGTTTAAAGCAATACAAACATATTACCTCACAGATTCTGAGAATAAGAATCCTGACATCGTGTAGCTGGGACCTCAACTAGCTCTCGCTGCTTTCAGACAGCTTGAAGTTTGCTGCCTGTTAAGTTGTTTTCTTGTCTGAATGCTCGGAAGAAATTCTGCTTCCAACATTATTCTTATTGGCAGAATTCATTTGCTTAAAAGACTGAAGCTACCATTTCCGTACTTGTGGTCAGCTGGAGCACGCTATTTGGTTGTAGGTGCTGCTTGTTTTACATGACATCTGAGCCCTTCCATCTTTAAGTCAGCATGTTGGCCTGAATACATCTGCTGCCTTTGACTTTCTTTATTGACACAAGATAGAGGAAACAATCTGCTCTAAAAGAGTCTTAGACCTGGGTCAGTCTTACTTTGATCATCTGTGTGTCTGAGAAAAAAATTATTGAGAAATTCAAACACATTTTTAAAAATTCTGTTACAAAACTTCCTTAATACAATTGAACAACGAGGGCCAATAATCTTGGAAGACCACATTACTTAGAATTATGGCTAGCAGAGAGTGAGTATAATTAAAGTAAATAGGATCAGTGTTTAGTTCTGGGGCACTAGTGTTGGCTGAGGGGGAGGACCAAATTGGAAAATGTGAAGGAGCAACACACTAGTAGAAAGACAATCAAATTTTTAATACCCTGAAAATCAAAGGGAAGAGTGAGACAGCAACTATGTTAAGTGTCATTGATACATATATTTGAGATCAGCATAACTTTTCTCTAATGCCCTTTTCCTACTTCAGGACCCTGATCAACGTGTAACACTACCTGTAATGGTTATGACTCTTCAGGCTCAATTAAGCTATAAAAGACTTAATTTCTTTTTTGGGTGGTGGAGTAGGTACTGGGAATTGAACTTAGGGGCACTCGACCACTGAGCCACATCCCCAGCCCTATTTTTTTTTTTTTTTTTTCGTTTTGAGACAGGGTCTCACTAAGTTTCTTAGTACCTCACTTTTGCTGAGGCTGGCTTTGAACTCGAGAGTCTCCTGCCTCAGCCTCCCAAGCCTCTGGGATTACAGGCATGTATCACCACATGAGGCTCCTTTTTATTTTTGATGATCTGACAATTCAGAAGAGTACTAGTCAAGAATTTTTTAGAATTGCCCTCTCTTAGCTTCGGATTTTTTTTTCCTCCTGGTGTTTTAGTGAGAATGACCACAAAAGTAGGATGACATTTACATCACAATAAATACTATTAACTCTATTATCATTTTGATGTTGATTTGATAATCTAGATAAATGAAAGTAGTATTTATCAGACTCAACCACTGTCAAATTCCTCTATTGTTTTCTCTTCCATGCTCCATTCTTTGGAAGGAAAGACTTTGTACAGCCCGTTAAGGAGAGAACGTATACATAAATTTATGTGGAATTTTGCATGGGAGATTATCTTTTCTTCCCCATTTATTTTATATAGTCAATCATTTATTTATATCATTATGGAATCTTGGATATTTATATTTTGGGTTATAAGTCAAGATTTTATTTTTTCTGCCTATACTTACATACCTGTTCATTCATCTTCAAATAAATCCCTCCATCTTATGCTAAATATGAGTTAACATAGATTTCTGCAACTTCAGTTACAGAATAAGTTATTCTATCCTCTCCTGCCTTATTATGAATTTCATTGTTGTAGTGATAAAACTGGCTCCCATAATCTATCACCAATTTACTTAACTGATTACAACTCTCATGTATTACAGTATCAGAATTATTAATCTATATTCTTATGTTATCAAACAGAGAAGTGTACTTCCAATTCTTTCAGTCTTACAGACTTCGATCATTTTTAAAGTCACTTGGGTCTGTCCTTTTCCCCTACCACCACCCCTTATATCTATGATTTCATACTTTCCAATAGTTAGATTTTTTTTTTCATATCCTGCATCCTTTCCTGGGATTCTTGACCTCCTAAATGTTCTTTAAATTCTGCATAAATGAAGGTTAACTTTTGTGAGGTTCTATATGTTTGGACAAATAAGAAATTTCAAGTATTATTATTATGTTATCAAAATTATAGTTTCCCCATCCTCAAATAGCTCCAGTTCTTCATCTTTTGTTTTTCTCCCATATCTCCAAATTCCTGGAAAACACTGGCATTTTCCTTGTTTCTAAAACTTGCCTATTCTGAACATCACATAACTGAGATTATAGAGAATATAGCCATTCAGCATGGTTTCTTTGGCAATATGCACATAAATCTCCTCCACATTTTTGTTTTGGTAACTTTAAAAGAAAGCCCATATTAACAAGTAATATTCAGTTGTATAGATGTTTACTAATTCAATTACCCGTTTAAGGACATCTTGATTGCTTTCAATTATGAGTGAAGGTTGGTATAAATGTTGTGTAAGTTCTGGTATGAACACAATTTCTGTAGACTGTAGCAGTGAAAATGACTGGATTTGGTGTTCTTAATTCTCCTTCTCTCTCATTATCATTTGTCTTACAATTTGCCTTTAAATAGTCTTATGCTTAGGTCAGGCCCACCTGAATAATCCATCTGGAAAGAAAATGATTTGTAAGTGCATTTGAAATATCCTGTTACATACTTAAATTATTATTTAACTGGAAAATAAGGGGCAGTAATTTGGGGAGTCATTTTCATCCAAATTTTTTAGAGATGACTTTTTTTGTTATTTGTTGTTTGTTTCAGACATTTTAAGCTTCCAGCAAAACTAATAGGAAGGTACAGAAATTTCCTACACATGCACAGCCTTCCCTGTCATCAACTTCCCTTAATCACAATGGTACATTTGTTATAATTGGTGAATCCATATCAAAACTTAATTATCACCTAAAATTCATAGTTTGTATTAGTCTTCACTTTGGTTTTGAACATTCTATGGACTTGAATATTGCATATAAAACTTATTCACCATTATAGCATCTTATACAGTAGTTTCACTGCCACAAAAATCCTCTGTGCTCTACCTATTTATCCTTGCTCAACCCTTAATCATGGCAGCTACTGATTTTTTGATTGTCTCCGTAGTTTTATCTTACCTAGAATATCACATAGTTGAAAGCAGACAGTATATAGCTTTTAAGATTGCCTTCTTTCATTTAGTAATACATATTTAAATTTCATTCATGTCTTATTATGGCTCGATAGCACATTTATTTTAGCACAATATAATATCCATTGTCTGGATATACCACACAGTTTATTAACCCACTGAAGGATATCTTGATTGTTTCCAAGTTTTGGTACTTATGAATAAAAATTCTATAAACATTTGTATATAAGATTTTGTATGTATGTTTGCTTTTGATTTCTTCAAGTAAATACCTAGGAAGAAATATTTGGAGAAATTTTACTTCCAAGGAGCACAAAATATGTAGAACTAACATAAGATGCGATGAAAATTGTTTATTAGTTTTGTTTTGTTTTTGTTTTTCTTGATAGCATAAATAACAGTATCAGCCAGGATTATTTAGGCTATGTTGTGGTTAAATAACAAAGCAAAAATATAGTGCCACTATATTTGTAATTTAAAATAACTAACCTTTATTTCATGCTCAGAAAAAGAACACTTTGATTTTTTTTTTTTAATTTCAAAGAGATCTTTGGAGGTTTAGCATATGGGAAATCATCAGTCTTGCCATAACTCCATATCAACAAATTGGTTTATATATCCCTACAGCAGGTTAAGAGAGCGTGGAATACCATTGCCTGCCTCTCGTGCTTTATCATGGATGATTTGAACAGTCATTCAAGTGGATGCTTGGAAGACAAATAAGCACATTAATAGACATTAAACTTCATTACCCATTAGGGAAATCAAATTGAACCTACATTAAGACCTCAGTATAAAACTGCATTAGTTTGGGCATCTAATACTGTAGATGGGGCAGCTTAAGCAATAGACATTTATCTTCTCAAACTTATGGACGTAAATATAATTAAGCAGTTGTGAAGGGAGAGAGCTAGTGATCAGGAGAGAGAAGAAGAGATTTTAATAAAAATCCATGTGAATTTTGTATATAACTGGGGAAAACTGTTTTATGAGACCTTCATTGTAGCTCCCTTTCTCAGTGATTTCAAGCATGGAAGACTCTTCTCCATTACACAGATACTTCTCTCTGAGGAGTGAAAGAAATCAGGTTCAGAAAATCAAAGATGGAATGTTTTCCCCCACATGCAGAAGTTAGAGAGAAAAAAGAAATTTTAAAATGGGGAAGGGATTTCACAGACATGGAGGGCAGCTCAGTAGAGGAGAGGTATAGGGTCAGGGTGGAAGGAGGCAGTGAGGGAAACAACTGGAGAATAAAATTGACCAAATTAAGTTACATGAATGTATGAATATAGCACAATGAAGCCTGCTTTTATGTATAATTATAATGCATAACTGAAAAAAATATACATGTAAATAAATAAAAGGAAGACCAGAAAAGTAGAGGAAGTACAACAGAGGGAAGGAGGGAAAGAGGAAATACAAGGGAACAAATGGGATTAAGTTGTATTGTGTGTATTTATATAAATATGTCACAACAAATCCCACTATTATTTATATTTATAAAGCAGTATGAAAAACATTTTTAAAAGACAAAAAAAAAAAAATTCCAGGAACTCAGGGCAATAGAGGAGGTTGAAAGTGATACATTGCCAGCTAGATCAAGTAGCCCTCATGTGTAATCAATATAGTTTCAGAAGAATAAAAACTGGTGCTAGTTGCGCATTCTTTATATCAAAGATTTTAGGTGTTGGGTAATAATTGAGTTTAGATTACAAATCCAGGCATTAATTAAAGCAGACAAAATTACTCAGTAATGACTTTGCAAATGTAGAAAAGTATTATACTTCATCACAAGAAAGTTGCATTACACACATGATATTTTAGGAGACGGGAAATGCAATGGGAATTCCATACATTAACTTATTCTGTATTATGTATTTGAAAAGGTTGCTTCAGCAAATATATGTAGAGTAAATGAAAAAAAAAAAAGAGTATCCTCTACATATGTTCATTAATATCAACTAGTGAAAATTATGTCCTTTGATCTTGGGTAAAAACAAAACAAAATGCAATGTATTTTAAACAACAGCAGAAATCTTCATCTATAAAATTGAGGATGATAAGAAAAAACAATTTTAGAAAATTCATTGCCTTTGCAATAGACATGATGTTTCCTAAATAGTGAACACCATTGTGGGGAAAATAATGAGGAGAAATAAGGCAGGATGACATAAAATAGAAGACAGGTAAACATATGAGAAAATTCAGAAACTAATGGTGGAAAAATATATTCAACTTTGATGTGGCACTGTTAAACAGAATAACTCAGTATTCCACTTTTTAATAGTCAAGTATTAGAATATATGGTACTTCATTGTGCACCCTTTCAACTATGCTTATTCATAAAGGTGGAGTAGACATGGTATTGTAGAAAACCCTGAAAGACTGGAAAGATAGCAAAAAGGATTTCATTCCTAACCCAGATAGATGGTGGGAGAAAAAATGGGGAGAGGAAAGGAAAAAAAACAAGATTATCAGAATTAAACTTTGATCTCGTCTTAAAATCAAATTTATTACCAATCCCAGGCAAAGGATAAAGTCTTTCCTTTTGAAAGACAGTTCAGAATAGGGAGGATTTTATTAATACTTTGTTCCTACTTTTCTATCCCATACTATCAGGTTGTAAATTGACTTTGCATGAGTTTTTAGGAATTGAAGAATTCATTTGTTAACTCAGCAACTCTGAAGAATAAATCTATACGTTTGCTTTTTTATTTACTTCCAAAGTGATTATACTAGGCTTTAATTCATTGAACCTGTACAATGCATGTTATCCTATGGGGAAAAGGCAAATTCCCAAAGCAAAAGTGATGTATTACTTCTATAGGAAGCAGGAATGGATGCTGGATAGACAAAATGAAAACTGTCTATAAAATCTACTTTAAATTGTAATTGCCTATCCATTTTTATAATCGCTTTATTTTTTTCCCAACAGGAAGATAAATGTAAGTTAGAACTCTGATATGAGTCAGTTAGTTTACTTTCGTGCTTGATCTTGAACACAATGTATTTGGCTATATAATTGCCGTTACGGAGAATAAATTACATAAATACCATCATTGCTTGTTTATATGCATTACAATTTTTATTTTATTTTATGTTCTCCTATAGTATCTCTAAAAGTATTTATGAATTCTGCTTGTGTAGTGTAGGAAATTTATCTAGGTCTGTATACTGAGTGATTCTAAACCTTTGTTAATTCCCTTTATATTGCATTTTTCTATGGCTAGAACTTTACATTTTCTGCAGAAAAAACCTCTTTGACTTTTGTCATTGCAGATTTATTTTATTAAACACATTTAACTCCAATGAATGTTAGGCTGCTTTGAATCTTTTCTCATAGTTTCATAGTGTTTAATTTAATTCACCTAGTTTATAAAATTCAGCATAAACTTATGAAACATGTATATCTTTTAATTTGTTTTTACTTTTATTTTACATTCTTAGTAATTTTTTTTTGGCAATATGAGAGAAATGCTTCAAGAGAAGTTATTTTTAGAAAGCAAAAATCCCTCTTTCCTCTGCCTGGCACTTCTCCTTTATTCTCCCCATCATACCCAAACATGGACAGCAAAATACAAATGAGGGAGGATCATTGCCTTAGGGGAAAGACAGCTCCAGGGTGCACTACTGGACTAAGACACATTACTTGTACCAGCATTTGGATCATTAGCTTTGGCAAAAAAGCAATTAAGTTAAATCACTTACATTTTGTGCATATATATATATATATATATATATAAACATTATACATGTGGAAATACTTGCTCGTAATTGCAAAATTTAATTTATACATTTTCCTTGAAACATCACTTCAAGTTTTATAATAGTTAATTGATAGGCCATTGTTTGATTTAGAATTCAGCTAAAAACATGGAGATATTTTAAACCTCAACTTGTGTGTTGTATGTAATTTTTTTATATACTGACAATTTGTCAGCTAGTTAAAATGTGATGTTGGGTGAATTAATCTAGAGCAAGATCATTTCTTGAAAATGTTTTAAAGAAAACTATAAAGTTGTGATTTACTTTTGTTTTGTTATAAAATCTTTATGAAGTACAATAGTAGAAAATTTAACATGTCCATGTCTCCTAGTTTCTCAGAAGCATTTAATAAATGTATTAAGTATAGTAATAGTGTAGAGGATATTTAATTAAACAAAATTTCCCTTCACGTTGAGTCACTTTCCTTCCAGACATTGGTGTTCTGCTAAAATGATACTACAGAATTGAACATCTGATGTGTTATCAGATTGTCTTCATGTAATGAGCACAATCGGCATTATTTGCCAATAATAGATTTTTATGTTATAGTAAGATAATTGTTTTTAGTAAAGCCATTTGCCATGTTGTTTACTAAAACAATTAAATTATATTTCATGAGTAATATAAAGAACTACTACTTTCTAAATAGAAAGAAATACTTTTTTTAAAGATCATAAATATTGTGCCAGATAGTCATGACTTCAGAAGAAAAATTTGTAATACGTTTAAAACATATATTTCTATCTATCTGGTTCTATCTGACATCATAAAAATTAAAATATCTTTGACAAATAGGTCTTTTTTTACTAGAGGTTTCAGTTCATGGCTTCTTTAAATGTTTCTTATTCTTACCAAGATATTTTCATGGACAGCAATAATACTTATATAATATTTCTTTAATTAGTAATGAATTTATTTAAATATTACCTTACTAGCTGTCTATTGTACATAGAGGTAAATATGCTTTGTACTTCAATATGAAAATAAAACTCTTATTTAATTAAATATTAGGCTAAAATTTCACCAACTTTTTATTTCCCTTCAAAAGCTATATCTTTCATCTTCAGTTTATATTCTGAAGTCCAAAACAGTGTTTCTTCAAATTCAGTGCTCAGCAGACTAGTAAAGCATTTGTTTTTTAATCAACATTGAAAATGCGAACAAGTTGTCTAAGTTTTTAATTCTCTGTTATTCCTACACCTACAAATTTAATTATACAAAATCACACTTCATCTTCTCCTTTATGCAGATGCTGCTACAAAGACATTACAATTTTATGCCTTTTAAAGTAGTAATAGTTTACTAGTTCTGGAAATAGCACTGAGATGTCTCCTTTTTTTATATTTTACTTGAAATCTTTTAAAGAAAATTGAGATTGCTTCTGCCATTAAAACTGGGTCTTATTTTATTTTGTGGTATATTGTATAACATAAAAAGGTGAAAAAGAATAAATGTCAGAGAAAATATTCAGACTGTTATTCTAAATTTATTTTAAGAAATGAAAATGCAAAGATTTTATTTCCCATTTAAATTGCATCATTCTATAAAATAGACACATGAATTAAAATATATCTATTTATATATATCTGTATATTTGTTTGAGAGAGAGAGAGAGGAAAAAAAACTTAAGTGAAAAGGAAATATTTGTATAGATATAGACACACACATTTTTTTTTTCTCTCAAAATCCCTAGCAGGGAGTAGTGAGTTTCAGAGGTTCTGGGGTCAGATGCTTGTGTACTCATTGACAGAGATGATAATGATGCTCCTGACAGCACTGAGATTCTGCACACTGTATGACAACGGGCTTGAAAAGGCATCACTGAAGGTGATAATAATGAGGACCAGCAGGAGGACATATTTCAGACTGTGGGGCTGGGAAGGTATTATCAGTCTGATGGAACAGGCTGAGCTCTGGATCCATGTGGACCTCATTCTTCTTTTATTGTGAATCCTGCTGAAATAGATACCCTGGACTCTAGGATAGGCTTTTTGCTACAGCTAAAGAGACTGCAAAATGTTCTTCATGTGAGAGTAAGTCAAGAAAAAGATAAATCCACACGTAGGGGTAAAATTTAAAGACCAAAAGACTTGAGAAATATCTCTGGATTTTAATTTCATCATAAAATTAGCATGGTAATGATGCTATACTTTAAACTTTGTTAACAATTTATTAATATAAATTTATTAATATAAATTAAACATTGGCTTTCTTGACTTATCATTGACCTTTCCCAAATATACATGAAGCGGGCCAGTGTTACATTTTAATAAGCAAGTTTACCAGTTCTAGAACATTCTGCCTAGCATGCAGAATGCAAGAGCCTTGCATTCAACAAGAGAAATTACCTAAAAACAGTTGGACTCTTTGTCTTCAAATCCCCCAATTCACACAGATGAAGAATTGTGCAGTAACATCTCTGAGGGGCACATTTGTGGAATTCATGGGCTTCACTAAACTCAGGACTCAATTTTTAAGGAACAAAGGTGGAGAAGAAGCAGAATAGAAAATGATCCTTGTTTTGTTGTGCTGGTTTGATCCTGTTATAATCTTAAGAGATACTGATTGAGTTCCTTATGGTCACTATCTCTTGAAATGGTGGTGTACTGGTCCAAATGGCCCATTAGCAACATGCTCTAATATGTTTTTTAGGAGAAAACTTATTAGACTCATTGGACTCTCCAATTTGCACCACAATAATGTTAAGCATCAAACCCAAAATAGTTGTTGATTTGCAAAGCATCCCTTTCTAATTAAAATGACAATGATAATCAATACACAAGAGCAGGTTATATATTCTGATCATTTACATTTTCCTTTAGTTCAAATTTCTTACAAATGCAATCAATTATATATAAAACATCAAGTGGGGCCCAATTAGCGGACAATCTAGGATGTAGGATTTCTGTTCATATTATCTTTGGAAGTCTACCATCTGTGGGGGAAAAAACCCAAACAAACTATCACTCACCAACAAGACTTACAAAAAAAAGTCACCAGAGTATCGATAAAGTCCTGCAAAGGGGTGACAGACTAGGTGTTTCTTCCAAGTTTTGATCAAACTGCCTTAAATTCCTTTCTTCCTTTAAAAGATAGGAAGGGATTGTGGAAAGATGGCAGAAGTGAGCTAGGCAGCAAGTCTCACTTTCTTCACAACACAGAAAGGAGGCAGTGAAGGAAAAGCAGAATGGAGAGGTGGGTGACAAAATAATGGTTTAAGACTCAATATTACAAAGTCTGAGACCTGGAGAGACTTGACGATAGGTTATCAGAGTAGGAAGTAAGTGCAGAGTCCTCTAATTCCAAACTCGAACCAGGGTAGGGGAAGAGAAGAGGGGTAAAGAGTGGGGATTCTTAAGCTCTTATACCTAAAAGCATTCAGAAAGACAGGCAAACCTTAAAATGTAAAGATGTTACTGTCAGCAGGTTTGGGTTTGTTGTCTCCATTCAGCAAAGAATTGAAGAACAGGGCACAGAGATAGCAAGAAGCAGCAGAGTTCTCCAAAGAGAAAAGGTCCAGGGACCAGGAGTGTGGTGGGGAAATTTTGGCAAGTTCCATGTCTCTGTAATTTTCTCCTTTCCTTGTCTTTTCCTTTGTCCATGTGTTCTTCACTATTATTCATTGGTGCCCCCTGTGTCCATGTGTCTGTTTTAGTTTCTGTTGGATCCCCGCTTAGAGGCAGTGTTGGTCTGATTGGGTCTCTGCTTATGTCCATGAGCACTTTCCTCGACTGGGAAGACCTTCTCCACACTCCTTTGGGCTGACCCTGCCCCTGAACTCCTCACTTGCCATCTTGCCCTGGCTGCCTATGCCATTCTCCATCTCCCTCAAAGGTAACAATAGGGTCCATAAAGCACAGCAAATAACTTAAAAACTGGACCATGAAAATAAAACTGAGCAGAGCATCCACAGCCCTCAGGGGACTAGTCATTCCCTTAAATAAGCAGAGTCTTCTCATGGCCAGATAGCTACAAATTAAATCAGAGGGAAGTCCTCTGATTGGAACCTCTTAAGAATTCAGACAGGAAGAACTTCTAGGAGGACCACTACTAATTGCTGAAACCCCCTCTCCCCGGAACAAGGTGAATGGGGTGGTGGGGACCTGAGAGGGGAAGGGCCCCCGACTCTGCTCAATCTCTGCCACTGAGGTGAGGGTGGAAAGCATTGTGCAGCATCCTCTCAACTCAGGGAGCAGCTTTGGACCTCAACAGAGGAAAGTGTATTCAGCAGGCCCAGACCACTGACACTGGGGGGAGGCACCATTCTTGCATCAGCCATAGCAAACAGAGGGAATTGACATTCACCTTTCATAGCCTGGGACAGCAGAAACTAGAGTCTATCTGAACCACTACAGTACTCTAGAAGCCAGAGGAATGGGTCTGCACTACAGAACACTTGTAGAAAACTGCAAACCAGAGTTCCCTCACTCACAGCCAGCCACCAGGATCTTCACCACTGAAAAAAGGATCATGTAGAGGGGAACCAGTATACAGTGACCCAAAGCAATCACAGGGACCTTTCAGAGCCTGCATTCTAAACTTCTGCACACAATAGAAATAGCCAAGCCTGGACACACTGTACCTTCCCAGCAGCCAGCTGCAGGCCCCTGAGCTGATAAACCAGAAGCTGCTGGTGGGAGGTTCATAGGAGTCAGGGAATTGACTCCTGAGTCCTTGCACAGTCCACAGTTAAAGACTCGTGGACATCTGCTAAATGTCCAAACCCAATGAAATCCAAACCAAGATTTAACAAGAATTTTCTTTACCTTAACATTGTTTTCTGTAGATAACTCTAACATCAAGTTTGATCACAAAAATAACAGTTTAAATTGAATGATAATTGTTACCCTGATAGCCAACATTGTATCTTTAATTCATTTGAATGTATTTCACCTAAAGGTTTAAAGCATTAATTGGAATCAATTTTCCTATTTTTATTTTCAGAGTTCTAGTTTATACTTGCTCTGCCTCAAATACTCAACATTCATCCATTTCTCCTTTCTATCTTGGTGTGAATTATTCTTTTGTATCTTTTATTTTTCTCTCATTATTTTTGTCTTTTCTCTCCTTCTTGCCCAATCTTTCTGCCTTCCCCTTTTAGCCCTCATTTAAAGTTATAGTAAATATATTGTTTAATAACTAATTTTTTAACCTATTTCAGAACTTTATTACAAGTTTATACCTGCATTTGTGGAAGCATGGAGAACAATAGCAACAGGTTTTCTGTTTGTTATAAGTTTGAATAGAATGATAAATGACTCTGAAGTGATTACAGTAAATAGGGTTCAGTGACATCTGTTAAAATGGTGTTAGTTGTAGGATCTACAGAGGTCACACATTAACTTAAAATATCATTATATGGATATTCATCCAACCCAGAGCTCTTAAGAGAAAGAAGTTCACAAAGCAGAGCTTTGCTTAAAAGAAATAAGTGAGAACTATATAAATAGATTGGGTAGACATACAAACAATATTTAAAAAAAAACAAGGAAACAAACCACCCCAAACAGTCCATATGCTCCAATGACTGACTTCCTTGACAACACAGTGAAGGAAATGTCAGAGAAGGAATTTAGAAAGTTGATAGTTAAAATGTTCTTTGATTTAAAAGAAGATGTAAGGAGTAAAATCAGAGAAACTGTAGGAAGTAAAATATCTCTTTAATAAACAGATAAGGATTCTGAAAAGAAATGGAAGTGCTGGAAATGAAAGACTCAATAAACCAAATTAAAAATTTAATGGAAAGCATCACCAATAAGTAAGACCACTTTGAAGATAGACTTTCAGGCTATGAAGACAAAGTACATGATCTTTAAAGTTAACCATAAATAAAACATGGTAAGAGATCATGAACAGAATATTTAATGAATCTGGAATAACATTAAGAGGCCAAATTTAAGATTCATTGGGATAGATGAAAGTTCTGAAATACAAATGAAAGGGATGAACAATTTTTTCAGTGAAACAATATCAGAAAAATTTTCAAACCCTATGAATGACATAAAAATTCAAATACAGCAAGCATATAGGACTCCAATATATAAATCACAATAGATACACTTCAAGGCACATTATTGTAAAAATGTCTAACATAGAATATAAGGGTAGGATTTTAGAAACTGCTAGAGAAAAATGAGTAGTCACATTTAGAAGTAAACAAATGTAGATCTCAGCTGATATTTCAACCCAGACCCTTAAAGGTAGGAAATCTTGGAATAATATATACCAAGCTCTGAATTAAAATGAATGCCAACCAAGAATACTATACCCAGCAAAATTAATTTTTAGAATTGAAGATGAAATAAAAATCTTCCAATATAAACAGAACCTAGAAGATTCATAACCATAATGCCTGCACTATATAACAAACTTCATAAAATATTTTATGAAGAAGAAATGAAATATTAAAAAAAGCCAGCATAGGGAAGATTTACATTAGAAGAACAATCAATTAAAGGCTACTCAAGTCCAATTTATATATTAGAAATAAATAAAAAATGGTAGGAAATAAAAATCATCTTTCAGTAATAACATTGAATGTAAATGGTCTAAATTATTCAATTAAAAGACATAGGTTGGCAGATTGAATTAAAAAAGAGACCAAATATATGCTGTCTGCAAGAGACTTACCTCACAGGCAAAGACATCCACATACTGAACATGAAATGATGGAGAAAAAAATACATACCTTTCACATGGGACTTGTAAACAAGTAGGAGTATCAGATAAAGCAGACTTCAAGTCAAATTTAATCAGGAAAAACAAGAAGGTGACTTCATGCTCTTTAAGGGAATCACACATCCAAAAGATATATGAACAAAAATAGTTATGTCCCAAACAATGGAGCATCTACATAGATATAAAAAAATCCTTCTCAATATTAAGAATCAAATAGACCACAATATAATAATACCAGGTGACACACCTCTATCCCCATTGGATAGGTGATCCAAACATAAGCTAAATAAAGATTCCACAGAACTAAAAAAACTGCAATAAATAATATGGACCTAACAGATAGCTCCAGAATGAATCACCCATTCTGAATGAATTCAGAATGTATCAATGTCTGAATTCATTTCCTCCTCAGAAGCACATGGAATATTTTCAAAATAGACCACATTTTAGATCACAAAACAAATCTTAGCAAATACAAAAAATAAGAGATTCTACCTTTTATTCTATCAGAATATAATGAAGTAAAATTGGAAATCAACAATAAAATAAAAAAAACAGAAACTACATTAACACCTGGACATTATCACTTTTGAATGATGAAAGGATAGTAGAAGAAATCAAAAGAGAAAAATAAATTCTTTGAAGTAGCTGAGAACAAGAAACAACATATTTAAATCTCTGGGACATTATGAAGGCAGTTCTAAGAGGAAAGTTCATAGAATTGAGCTCATACATTAAACGCATAGACGATACCAAAAAATAATTTAACATCTCAGGGCCCTAGGAAAACAACAAACCAACATCAAAGTTAGTAGAAGACAGAAAATAATTAAAATCAGAGCTGAAATCAATGAAATTGAGACTAAAAGAACAATACAAAAGATCAATGAAACAGAGTTGGCTTTTTTTAAAAAATAAACAAAATTGATAAAATCTTCACCAAACTAAAGAAAGAGTGAAAAACTCTAACGAAATTTGAGGTGAAAAAGGAAATATCACCACAGACATTACTGAAATTCAGAGCATCAGAAATAATTTTGAAAATTTATATTCCAATAAACTAGAAAATTTTGAAGGTACTGTCAAATTCCTAGAGACATATGTCCTACCCAAATTTAAACATGAAGATATAGAGAATTTAAACATATCAGTTTAAAGTAATAAAATTGAAGCAGCTATGAAAAACCTTCCAACAAAAAAAAAACCAAGGCCAGATTGATGCTCATCTGAGTTCTATTAGATCTTTAAAAAACAAACTAATAACAATCTTCCTCAAATTAATGCATAAAGTAGAAATGAAGGGAATACTATCAAATTCATACATAGCCAGTATCATTAAATCAGACAAAGACAAATCATGGAAAGAAAACTTCAGTGGAATTTCCTTGATGAACATAGATGCAAAAATTCTTTTTTAAAATTTGTTCTAATTAGTTATACATGACAGCAGAATGGGTTTCAATTCCTTGTACACAACTAGAGCACAACTTTTTATTCCTCTGGTTGTACATGATGTAGAATTATACCATTTGTGCAATCATACATGTACATAGGGCAATGATGTCTCCACCATCTTTCCCACTCCCATGCCCCCTCCCCTCCCCTTATTCCCTTTGCCCAATCCAAAGTTTCTCCATTCTTCCCTTGCCACCATTATGGATCAACATTCACATATCAGAGGAAACATTTGGCCTTTGATTTTTTGGGATTGACTTATTTCACTTAGCAAGATGCAAAAATTCTTAATAAAATACTGAGAAAACAGCATACAAAAACTCATTAAAAAGTTAGTGAACCGTGATCAAGTGGATTTCATCCCAGGGATGCATGGTTGGTTCAATATACAAAAATCAAAAATGTAATTCATCACATAAATATACATAAGGACAAGGATAAGATGATTATCTCAATAGATGCAGAAAAAGTATTTGACACCCACATATGTTTAAAACATAGAAAAAGCTAGGGATAGAAAGAACTTACATCAACATTGCAAAGGCTACATGTGACAAATCTAAAGCCAATATTATACTGAATGAAGAAAAATTGATAGAATTTACTCTAAAAACAGAACAAGACAAAGTGCCCACTTTCACCACTCCTGTCCTACATAGTCCCTGAAACTCTAGTGAGAGCAATCAGGTAAGAGAAAGAAATTCAAGGAATATGAACAGGAAAAGAAGAGTTTAAATTTTCTCTGTTTGCCCATGACATGATCTTATATTTAAAAGATCCAAAAATCTCTACCAGGAAGATTTCTAGAGTTCATAAATGAATTCAGCAATATAACAGGATTCAGCCAGGTGCACTGATGCACACCTGTAATCCCAGTGACTCTGGAGGCTGAGACGGGAGGATCAGGAGTTCAAAGCCACCCTCAGCAATTTAGAGAGGCTCTAAGCAACTCAGTGAGACCCTGTCTCTAAATAAAATGCAAAAGAGCGCTGGGGATGTGGCTCAGTGGTTGAGTGACCCAGGGTTCCATCCCTGGTACAAAAAAAAAAAAAAAAAAAAAAAAAAAAAAAAAAAAGCAGAGTACAGGATCAACACTCCCAAATCAATCCCATTCCTACACACCAATGATAAATCTGCTAAAAAAAAAAAAAAAAAAAAAGTAATTAGGATAACTAGCTCATTCATAATAACATCAAACAAATAAATTTAAATAAATGCTTGGGAACCAATCAGACGAAAGTGTGAAGGTCCTCTACAATGAAAATTATAGAATACAAAAGAAATAAATTAAAGGAGACTTTAGACATCCCATGTTTTGGAACAGGCAGAATTAATATTATCAAAATGGCCATGCTATTAAAAGCACTATACAAATTCAATGCAGTTTCCTTCCAGTTTCCAATGACTTTCATCACAGAACTAGAAAAACTAGTTATGAACTTCATTTGGAAAAATTAGAGTTCCAAAATAGCCAAAGCAATCCTTAACAAGTAAAATAAAGCAGAAGGCATCACAATACTGGACTTCAATTATACTACAGTCACAAAAATAGTGTGGTATTGGCATCAATACAGGAAAGGTGATCAATGAAATAGAACAGAAGATACATAGACAACCCAAATAAATAGAATTATCTGATAGTAGACGAAAGTGCTAAAAACACGTTGGAGACAAGATACTGTTTTTATACAAACAGTGCTAGGAAAACTAGTAATCCATATGTAGTAGATTAAAATTTCATCCCTCTCACTCTGCATAAAAATCATCTCAAAGTGGGTCAAAGACATAGGAATTAAACCGGAAACCGTATACCTGCTAGTAGAAAATGTACACCCAACTCTCCAACATGTTGGCTCAGGAAATAACTTCTTAAGAAGATAGGAAATTGTCTTTTTAAGACAAGACTCCTAACACAGAAAAATAAAATTTAAAAAATCAATAAGTGGGATGTTGCAAACTAAAAGGAATTTTTACAGCAAAGGAAACAATCAAGAGCATGAAGAGAGAGCCTATAGAATGGGAAAAGATCTTCCTACCTTCATTAATATCCAGGATATACAAAAGAACCAAAAAACTTAACAGAAAAAAAAATCAATTAATAGGCAAAAGAACTAAACGGATACTTCTCAAAAGAAGAAATCCAGTCAACATCTCTAGTAATCAGGGAAATGCTAATTAAAACTACACTGAAATTTCATCTCACTCCCGTCAGAATGACAATTATCAAGAATATAATTAACAATAAATGTTGACAAGGATATGGAAGAAAAAGTACACTCATACATTGTTGGTGGGAGTGAAAATTAGTGCAACCACTCTGGAAAGCAGTATGGAGATTCCTGAAAAAACTAGGAATTGAACATATGACCCAGCTATCCTCTTAAATCCTACCCAAAGGATTTAAAATCAGCATACTATAGTGACACAGCCACATCAATGTTTATAGCAGCACAATTCACAATGGGCAAGTTAAGAAACAACCTAGATGCCCTTCAACAGATGAATGGATAAAGAAAATGTGGTAATATACACAATGGAGTATTACTGTCATAAATAATTACTTTATAGCACTTGCTGGTAAATGGATGGCACTGAAGGCTATTGTGTCAAGTAAAATAAGTCAATCCCCAAAAGTCAAAGGTAGAATATTTACTCTGATATGCAGAAGATAATATGAAATAAAGAGTGAAATTAAAAAAAGAAAACACACACAGAAGAAAAATCAGTGGTGTAGATGAAGGGGAATTAAGGGAAGGGAGAAAGACAGTGGATGACTCTTCCTATGTACAGATTTGAGTATGTCACAGTGAATCTCGCCATCGTGTATGTGCACAAGACGCTAATTTTAAAGGAAAAAAAGCTGTAAGTAGCAGAAAGATCAGTAGAATAGAGGGAAGGGAACAGGGGAGGGAAGAAGGATAGGGATAGGGAAAGGGAGGAACTAGGGACTGAATTAGAACAAATTCTATGTTAAATTTTATAATTATGTTAAAATGAATCCTAATGTTAGGTAAAACTAAAAAGAACCTTTTTAAAAAATGAAGGAAAATGAAAGGAAGGAAGGAAAGGAACAGGAAAAGAAGGAGGAAAGGAAAGGTCCTAAAAAGGAAGTAAGATGGAAGAATTTCACTGTCCTAGATGAAGACCATCATCAACAAGTGGATTGAAATTTAGAACCATAATTGAATAAGCAGTTATCTATTTCAAAACACTGAGGATGCTGCTTATATACACAGCAACCTCATTTAAAGAATTCATTATGTTTTCTGTCTCTGCTCTCCATTTTTTCTTTTCTTCTTCTTCTTCTTTTTTTTTTTTCTTTAACTGACAGTTTATTTTTAAGCCACTACAGCCAGCTATGCATCCAGCCACTGCTTTCAATATAAAACTCCCTAATCATCTCTGTTTTAATTCTAATGAATTCAGTGTATTCATCTTTTGTCAGCTTTCTTATCACTTTTCCCCCACTCTGCTCAAGCTAAAATAGCCTATGATTTCAGGTTTTTGTTTTTGTTTTTGTTTTTTTTTGTTTGTTTGATTTTCTTTTTCTACTGGGGATTGAACTCAGGGACCTTTACCCACTGAACTGAATTCCCAGCTCATTTTTATTTTGAGACCGAATCTCACTAAATTGCTTAGGGTCTTGCTATATTGCTGAGGTTTGTCTTGAACTTGTGATCCTCCCACCTCAGCCTCCTGAGTTCCTAGGATTACAGGCATGTGCCACTGTGCCTGGTTTTTCCTCTATGTTATCTGCCATTAAGGTTATTCAAGATTTATTGCATGTCTTTCTCATTCAGTTGTAGTCTTTATGCACAATCTAATTTAAATTATTTTATAATCCATTGTGAAGTACTTTCTTCTATGAGGTTCTGACATTCTTTGATATTTCCTAATTACATTCTGAGCATTCCTTTTCATTTGCTTTCAGAAGCTTCTACCTCTAAATGTTCTAAAGATTCTGTTTTGGATTTCAGCATCTCTCTCTCTCTCTCTCTCTCTCTCTCTCTCTCTCTCTCTCTCTCTCTCTCTCTCTCTCATTCCTGCTTAGTAATGTTTTTTGAGCTAATGTTTTGCAATATTATATTTTCACTTTGTTACTCATGGCTGTAATATTCTTTATCCAACTGTCTTTAGATGCTTCCACTGGATTATTATGAAAGTATTTTCAAATACCCTGTCAAATCTGAAGCTTTTGATTCTTCCAAATCTGTTTCCTGTTATTTCTCATTTTCAAGCAGGGCACTAGCATGGACTCAGTTGCTCAAGGAAGAAACTAGTTTTGTGAAGTCCTATTTTTAATAGTAAAATATCTTCATTTTTCATGTTATATTGGAATGTTTTTCATATGTTTTATTGAAATGTCTGTGCAAGCAAACTGAATTTGTGTCTTGAAAATGAAAAATTTGAAGTCTAATTCATTCCCATGACAAAAAAATATCACCCTATATCCAAACATATATGGTGAATCTCTGATAAAAACTACTAATTTTGTAGTAGCATTAGATCTGGGGGCCTTTAGGATGTCTTCCTGTCTTGACATAGTCTTAAAATCCTAGTTCAATCAAATTGTTTCTGTTGTGTCCTATAATGAATAGTCATACTTTAAATTTTTTTAGAAGTTGTAACTGATACACAGAAACACAAAATAATACATATTAATTGGGTTCTATGTCATGCTTTGATACATGTATATATTTGGTGTGTTTAAATCAGGTAAAGCACTTTGTCTCCTCAAATATTTATCTTTTCTTTTGGGTGAAAATTTTCAAAAATCTTTTAGTTTTTTTTTTTTTCTTTTTGAAATGCACAAGTACATGTCATTATTATCTATACTCAGCCTACTGTGCAATAGTACAAGAGAATACCTTGCTTCTAACTGCCACTCAGTGCCTATTGGTCAGCATTTCCCCATCCTTTCCTGGGACTTCAAAAATTACACACACACACACTGATAGGGTTTTGCCATATTGAAAAGGTTGTTTTTGAACTCATAGGTCAAGTGATCCTCTTGTCTGAGCTTCCCCATTAGTTGGGACTACAGGTGTGTAGCACTGTGCTCAGCTTATGGTCAGACCTTTAAGTAGATATATTTTAAAATATAAGAGTGTATATTTTAAAAGAAATATTGTAGAAAAAAAACAAGGTGATGAAAATAATCTTTATTAAATAACCCAGAGCAAGTATCTTGTAGTTTGAAGCTGTTTTCCTTGGATTTGGTATGCTTTCAAATAGCCAGAAAAATAAACAACAGTTTTACATTCAGTCACTTAAGCATTGGGCTTTAGAGGAGTTATAAATAACTTCAAATCTTGAAATTTCATGACCAGTCTTTATGGGTAGGGCAATTTCTAATGTTCCTGAAGAGGGTCATGGCATAGTTACTCAGAAAAGGTATATTTTTTTCTTTTACTAGCTTCAATATTTGGAAGGAGCAAAAGACAACATTTTAATAAAATGGAGCATGAAGTGGACTGTTGTACTCAGTATTATCTGAAGACACATATGTTTTATGTGGGATTCATATTCATTAGTCTAAAACACCCAGATCCCATGTCCTCCATAATTCTCTAATGTCAAAATTAAATATAATTCAATTTATTCCAGTTTCTGATAAATCTTCAAGAAATGAACCAAAACTTCTCTCAAGTTTATTGAATATCAAAAAAGTATATTTTAAAGTTTTCAGGTAGTTAGCCACTCTTGTTGAACATTTTTGTTTTGGGGGTACATCATTTCATTTCTACAGTTGTGTATGATGTAGATTCATACCATTCGTGTAATCATATATGTACATAGGGTAATGATGTCTGTCTCGTTCCACCATTTTTCACTCTCCCCCTTCCCTCTCATTTCCCTCTATGTAATCTAAAGTTTATTTCTATAAGTCATCACCAATTCTGGCATTTGCATGGTATTGCAGTTTTCTTTATGGACTTGATTATGAGCCTCTGTCATGAATGACTATATCCCACAAAGGAAAAGGTGGACTTTTCTTCCAGAACATTGGCAATACTAAGCTTGAGATTTCTATCCATTTCCTGGAAGAGTTGAGGTTTTTGTTTGCTTATTTGTTTACTTTCAATTTAGTATATAAGAGAAAATTTAAATTGCTTCATCCTTGCCCCTCCTTTCCTTGATAGTCTACTGGGAATCACCAAGCAGACCTTATCAGATAGCTATGACACCAAATTTACCGTGGCCTCATTCTTGCTTAGAAGTATGTGGAGCACTCTGTGCCCACCAGGCTTACAGTGCTTTATACAGTGATGTTTCAGAACCTAGTCATAATTCACTCTTATTCCTCTACTCATAACACCTACGAAGTAAGTCATCTATCAGGGTCATGGCCAGTTCTTCAAAATTAATGGCCTCCAATTACTGGGGATATAATTTAGTTTCCTATAAAATGATTCACTACTCTAAAAGTATAACTCATCATTTGATGTTGAAACCTCCATAATCAGAAAAATTGAATTTTTTACCATTACAAAAGCAAAAACACCATATTTCTTTTACTTACTTTCAAATGCAGAAATTAACTCATCTAATGTGGTAGTTAGAAATTCAATGTCAGTCTTTGAAGAGACACCCCTCCACCAACAGGAAGAAGTGACGACTTCAGGGATCTCACACCGTCTAGGACACACTGAGGAGCCACCCTGTCATCAGTCTACACCAGAGGCTTCTGTTGTAACCCTTTCTGAATGTTCAGGCCTCTTTAACAGTGGCACCTCTGATTTTGGATCAAAGTGTTATCAAGTATTTATGTTGCATACTCCATAAGTTTACAAAACCTGATGATTTCAATGTCCTAGTGTCACTACAGATGACAGGATTATGGAACTCTTCTCACTTGGACTTCCAAGTTTTGAGAAAAATTTTAAAAATGGACATTACCTGAGGTCATTTCTGCATCTGTACTTGATGCTCTCATTTCTTTAAATTTCTCTTTGTGAGAGTATTCTGTTTTCTTTTTCTTTTTTTTTTAATTTTCTTTAGACATCGTAAAGGTCATTAAAATTAGAGGCATTACTTTACTGTTCTAATAACATTAATGTTTTCTCTTGCTTTTTTGATTATGTTTACATACATATATAATAGTTCAATAATACTTTTTATTCTTTCTGAGACCAGGCAGATTTTGAACTGAAATTTTAGTTCAATAACTCTCAAAGTTTCATATTTATCTCAGTAGTAAAACTGAAATGATCCTAGTATCATCATGAAAATTGCATAAAACTGGTATGTAAAACAGTATAACCCAATACATGACATACAGTTAAAACTTAGTACATAAACGGTTACTAAAATCATTGCCACTAATTTGCCAAATTAAATAAGAAAGATGTGGATTATATATGAAGAGTTTCTCTTATTTTTTTCTTAGTAATTTACTGCCTACATTTTTATTATTTATTTCTCTGGCAACCTATTTGTCTGGTCTTCTTTTCATTGCTATACCTCTGTCCCTACAATCATTAAGAATTTACTAAACACTCGTTAAATATGTATTACTTTAATAAATAATCATAGGTTTTCAAAAAAAAGAAATAAAGAAAGAAAGAAAAAATAAAAGAAACCTGAATGAAGATTGAGGGTTGAGGAAATTTTCTTCAGTTTCTACCTTCAGGTCTGAGTTATGATAGACCCTCAGGCAGGAGCTCATGTGTGCATGTCTATCGTCTGCCTTGGAATGGATAAGGAAAACACCTAGAGCTGATAAGTAGAAAACAACTTATTTTTCTAAATTATCCTGTCACAGTGCTGAACACTTCAAAAAAATGGAACGACACAGCATCGAATAAATCAAAGTCCAATTTGTCATTCCTAGAAAATTGACTTTGACATTGTTTGTTTGGATTCTCAGCATTTGGCTTTTATGATTCTGGATTCATTTACATCCAAACATCGGGGGATGAATATGTAATTCTTATAACACTATCATCCTGTGATCACACACTACTCTCTTGCTACAACCAAGCTGTGTTTACACAGAAACTTCAACAAAACATTTTTCAAGTGAAGAATATGTTTTAATCTGAAAAACATTGAAGTTCATGATAATTAATGAAGTAAAGCAGATTTCCAACTTTTAGTATCAACTATTGGCATCACAAAGCCTGAATGTGGACAGAGCTGTCCTTAAAAGAAAGGTAGGATGTGGGACCCAGATGGTGCCCTTTCACCTCTCTTCAAAAGAAGAAATTTTGACAATGAATTTAATAAGTAAAAACATTAATCAATGGTAAATGCGACAAAGATGACAGAAGCATCTTTGTGCTTGACACCTAAAGATGACAAAAAGCCTGTTTCCTCAGCATGGGACAAATGATGCTTTTCTTACTAAACTGAAAAGAGGTTTACCTTGTCTACCATACCATGTTTTTGTTTTTCTGACTTTTATTTCTTAAGAAACTTCAATCTTAATGGCATATTTTATAAATTTGAATTTTAAGTATTTTTAACTGTAAAAAAGAATCAGTTTGGTTAGATCTGCCACTCCTTTCCCTGCCCCTGACGTGCAGCAGATTGAACCTGGACCCTGGTAGATATTATCTCTACCACTGAGCAGTATCCCCAGTCCTGCCAATCTTTTAACCTAAATAACGTGACTTTTCTTAAGTTAGTCAAAGGACTGTCAATTGAAGATGCCCTCCTTAATGTAAGTAATTGGTAACTTTTCCTAGAATTATTTTTAAATAATTAGGCACATAAGCATATTTTTGAAATGACCTTTTATAAAATTTGTTATGAAGACAAAATTGAGTTTACAGTGCTTGCAAACACATACAAAATCATTTAATCAGATCTAAAATTCTGATTTTTTGCTACATTTTATGTAGAAATTTAATTCATTTGCAACAGTTTCATACAATGTAGAATTGCAAAATTTTTTAAAAATGTGTATATTTTTTCTATCCAAGCTGTTCACTGTCTTACCATTAAACTAACCTAAACTACACTTTCACATAATGCAGTAAATCTGGTGCCTTCGGATTACACTATTAGCATGTATCTCATGTTTAATTTATGATGCTGTAAGTTTAGCATTTTTTTCTTTCTTCCTTGGACTGTAGGCATAGTGTTCAATTTCAGCAAATCCTTTCATCTTCTTCCAATCTAGATTGTGAAGGCCGAACTGAATATAATATTCTTTATAAAATCAGAACCAAGGTCAGTCTTTGAATTTTATAATCTAAATTTCCCAAAGGACAGAAGACTTGGGAATCAATCCAGCATCTGAAACTACCATGAGCTAATTGCTGAACACTTTTCTGTGAAGGTTCTTGTTTAAAAAAATAGAATTTCCTGATTCAAGTTTTATTGCTTCAAGTACAAGTTAAAAAGAGAAACAACAAAATGGTAGGTGTTCCTCTTTTTTAAGATGTGATAATTCAATATGTGGCCTTTTGTGTTTCCAATTATTTAACAACCTTATCTGGACTATATGTATTTTAAAGTGAATGCACAGCATTTTGACATGACAATATGTCCTATAAAATCCCTCACTTATGCTTCTATGTCATTTGTCTATGCAAATTCAAAATCGATTCTTTTACTAATGGATTATTAATTAATGGGTAGAGCTACTGAAAACCTTCCCAGTTTTGAAAGTGTCCTTGTAAATGAAGGTTTGGATAAAAGGACAAAAACCTTTATTTTTGTCTTGCTTCTAAATATATAATTTACCTTTCCTATATTTATTTCTTTTTGTGTGTGGTTTTGAGATTTGTTATTTTCAACTTTTTTCATTCTTATTATAAGAATGGTGCATAAAGATCTCTCACAATTCCCAATCCTACGTACTTTAGAGAAATAAATCCATTTAATAGTTCATCTTATTCCTTCTAAAATGCTTAAAGCCACATAGATATGTCCTCATGTTAGGGCTACACAATTAACAGTTTTTAACAAGTATTTGGTGAAAACTGTGTATTTTAAAAATTTACCTAAAAAGAATAATATCGAATAATTTGGGCACCTTGTTAAGCTTTTCTTAGTTAAATTTAAAGGAACACAGCATTTAATACTTAAAAAAACAATATTTATTTTCATTGCCAGCAAATCACTCTCTAATATCTGGACAAAAATCCTTCCAATTGAAAGAATAGAAAGCTAAGTTGATTAAACAACTCACATTCAATTTACTTAATACTTTCTTTGTAATCTTCGCCTCATAGGGTCCATCAATCCTAAATTATTACATTGTCGATTCTTGCCTTATTCTAATGTTTCTTGCTGTGAATCTTCTCAAAACATTTGAGCATAGACTCAAAAAGTATAATTATTTTCCCAAGACCAACCAACTTTTTCTCAGGATTATTAAAGCTTTTTCAAGATGGTCTTATTAAAGTGAGTTTAATAAACAACGTTACTTGAGTAATAGGTTATTTACTGTGGATTTCTGGGGGGTCAAAGAAATAACAATCAGCAGTCATAAGAAGTCAACTTAGAAGTCTTAGAAGTCAACATCTTCACGGTAACTGTTCAAAATCCAACTCGAAACCACTTCTCAGAATGTCTTTTTAAACTTCCACTCAGAAATTCCCATAATAGTCATAGTAAAATAGGTATTCATTGCATCTTAACACTGAATTCTTTTTGTCAACCTTCCAAATATTTTCCTTGGAATAAGTACAACTTAAGTAACCCTTCCCTGGTCTTATCAGATGTAAAATCTTGTAAGCTGGACAGAACCAGCCTTATTAAGTGACAATGTTACTGTCTGTTTGACACACTTTTTCATCAGGAAGAAGATGAACATAAGACCAATAAGGTCGTTTCTCAAGCTGGATTTAAAGACCAATGAGTTTAGGTTTCAAGAGAACATTATTCTTTGCAAAACAAGTTTTCCTTGACTAAACTATAAAAACCCTGTAAGAAATAACCTTAGTTTAATTTAACTTAACTTAATTTATTTATTTCCCTGAGAATCTGCTCTAGAAGCAATCTTCTATCTTAAATTTCCATTGGCTGGGAATTGAAGAACTGCCAGGTCTACAGTTTTTCTGAGTGATCTACGCCCTTAACAAAGTGTTTTACTCAGCTTTTTTGCTGTGGTGACTGAAATGTCTGACAAAAACAACATATAGTAGGAAAAGTTTATTTTTGGCTAAGGGTTTTAGAGATCTCAGTTCACAGACAGCTGATTCCACTGCTGTGAGCCTGAGGTGAGGCAGAACATCACGGCAGAGGACACAGCAGAGGAAAGTTGTGCAGGATATGGTAACTAGGAAGCAAGAGAGAGCTTTGCTCACCAGGGATACAATATAAACCCCAAGGGAATACCAGCAAGGACTACTTCCTCCAGACATACTCTACCTGCCTACAGTTAACACCCAGTTAATCCACATCAGTAGAATAATCCAATTACATTGCAGTTCTCATAACCTACTCATTTTATCTCTGAACATTCTTTCATTTTCTCACAAGTGAACTTTTAAGGAATATATCATATCAAAACCATAACATAAATTCAGCTGGACTAAAGGCCCTGAGGCAGAGTTGGAAATTTGTTGTGTTGACCTCATGACATTCACCAGGTGGTCTCATAAGATGACAGGTTTGTGTGTACCACCATACCACTGCCTTAGGTACATCTCCTTTTACAGGGGTCAGGTGAGGGGGTTGCATCATTTGGTGGTCTATTGTGTTTGATAAGCTCATAGGCCTAGATTTTCTGATGTGGGTCTGACACATCCATGCATCCCTGTGTTTCTGAGTGAATTCAATAAATTCACAGGTAGTCATTTTTATAAGCATGATTATTTTTCAGTTTGTGCCCTATGACTGTGCTGTGTAGCTGACGATTATTCTTTTCATACATTCGAAAAGATATTGTATACCCAATATCTCTCTATTTACTCCAAGTTACCAAGTCTTTCTATCTTAGCACTTGTACTCAGAATGGAGTAGCTAAGTGAAATTGCTGCCTTAAAAAATGGAGTAACTCAGGGCTAAGCACAGCTATTATATTCAACATGTAGTAATTCAAAGAGACCAGCCTGCTCTCTACTGCAGCATTTGGGTTAGGGACCTGAGTCATAAGGTCCACAAACAACAGTCAGTGGACGAGTTGTAGGGAGCACAGATTAGGTACATTCTGTATTAGAGTACCACTTCCTGTGTCTAATCAAACTATTTTATTTTTGTGCTAATATTTAAAAATGGAAAAGTATACTAAGGATAGTTGGGAACTAAATGACCCTCTTGGAAAACTTTCTATCTGAGTGAAATGCTCACTTAAGAAGTCCCTATAAAACACAGGAGACTGTGAAAATGTGAAAATTCCTAACATCTAATGATCTAAACTTTGTATATATGAAATTTCCAAGGGGATTGGAATTCCAGAACGAATTTGCCGAAATCTTTTCTAACCAAGGCAAAGTATAACTATTTAAATCTTTACATCTTCCCAAACTATCCAAACTACAACTTTAACACAGTGGCTTGTACTTCAATGGTGTTTTCACCACATATTTTCATCAACATGTTCACGTAACCCTGATTATGACCCATTTTCCTTTCATTTATTTTTAAGGCACCAGGGTGAAACCAGGGGTGTACAGTATACAGCTCTTATTTAAAATTTTATTTTGGGACAGAGTCCCAAAGTTGCTTATGTGGAACTCAAACTTGCAATCCTCTGTCTGAGTCTGCCAATGAGCTATGATCACAGGCATGTGCCATGCATCTAGCCCACTTTATTTTAATATGGTAGTAACATCTAAGTCTTGCTTTTTTAAATTAATATCCCTTTATGCAAGAGAAAGCAAGGCATCCGTCCTCATTGTTGGTTTTAATTTCTGACCTCATTACCAGAAAAGAACTATTTCTGTCATATATAACTAAAAAGAACAAATAAAAGGTAAAATAAATAAATACATAATAAAATAAAAAAAAAATGTATGTATCTGGATATATCCACTGGGAACTGATTATTAAAGTATTTTTTAAAATAAAACAAACTATTGGGCTGAAGTTGTGGCTAAGTGGTTGAGCGCTTGCCTGGCATGTGGGAGGACCTGGGTTCTATACTCAGCACCACATATAAATAAATAAAATAAAAAAAAAAAAAACTATTGTATCAAAATTTCCTTAATATATAATTTCATGATTACTGTTTGGTTGTATATAACATCATATCTGGTTATATACTTAATTTCTAATAACGTATGATTACAATGTCTTGCTTTCTTGCATTTTCTCTCATTCTTTCTTTCTGAATGTATATATGTATATGTGTGTGTTTGTTGTCCATATATTTTAATTCAATTATGAATTATTTTATGAGAAACACCTAAATCTACAAGTATTTATTATGCTTAAAACAAAAAGACATAACTGTTAACATAAAGGACAATATACATCTTGATTTATTTTTGTAGTAATATTAAATTTAAATATTTCAAATGAACAATTTTTATAAATCATATTTGTTCATTGAAATTGAGTTTAAATCAAGTTATACAATATGTAGTTATTTCAATATTAAAATAATTCAGAAACATAATACATATAAGAATTAAAATAGTACAGAATTGATATTTTATTCTTTTTGGCTTTATTTCTGATCATATGATTTAATTTGTCATTAAAACATTATTTGCTTTATTAGTCTCACAAGGATCATTCTCTTTATACTTCCCGTTTCTCCCTTTGTCAGAGAAAATTCATATGGGGATGATCCTTCAGTCCCACTGAGGATATGATCTTGACATCCTGTATGTGGTTAAATTCTTATTATTTTAGCCAGAATATCATCCCATGGCCACAAGTAGATGAGGGAGTCAATCTATAAACTTTTGTTGAGCAATATAGTACTTACTGTTCTTAAGAAAAACAAAATTTATAGTATACGATAAGCCTCTATTTCTTTCAAATCAATATCAACCTATGGATAAAAGGAAGATTATTTTCCAACTTTCAACAAATTGATCTCTAGTGGATAGTATAATTATTAGTACTGACCATCAATCACAATTCTGCTGTCTGCTAAGCTAAGCTGTTCTCATTTTACAGATCAGTTAACAAATAGTGAGAATATCATTAAAACTTTCCCATGTCAATCCATTCTCAAATAAGGAATTCAGTAAATATTTGTAACCAGTTGTGAGTATGTGTAGTCCATCTTATAACTATTAAAATAACATTTTTTAATATATTATCATACTCTGCTTTCTCCTATTTTAGAACCCATGAGAGTTATAAGGAGTCATCTGCCAAGTATTATTTCTACTGCTTCTTATTGTCTCTTTTATTAATGAATAATAATAAATATTTATAATGTTCTCATTGAAGATTAAGTAAGTTAATTTAAGTGGGGAGGAAGACAGAGAACTAATTTGATAATTCATTTGTTTTATTAAAAAATTTTTATAAAGACCCCATTATATGCCAGACATTATTCTGGGCAGCAAGGAGGCAGAATTCAAGGGGACGAACTTCCTGCTGTTAGAGAATTTATATTCTAAATTGGGAGAGAGAATGGGATGTCCTATAATTCATGACAAAAGATGAAATAGTATAGGGCAGCAAGTTATAGATGACGTCAAGGCTGTCAGTGAGATGTAGGATAATGTACTGAGGAAGCATTTAATTTTAAAAGCATTCTGTGCATTGTAATTTTGAAAAGCAAAGGTATTTTAAGAAGTATAGGAATAAATTGAGATCCCAGCCTTTCTTTGGAGCACTTATTGTATTAGGTATATGTCCCACTACCAAATATGAGCTTTTCCATGTTCCTTCATATTAACCTCTAGACTGACTTCTATCCTACTGAATAATTTTGTCTTTCTTTTAAACTTAATATAAATGAAATCATATAATATTTACATTTTGGTATCTGATTTTTTTCAACAATACATTTGATATTTATTTAGGATAGGCAATTATACTTCATTATTTCCCATGGTTACATATAATAGTTTATTGTAGAATGTACTCAGGATTATGTACCCCTTCTACCGTTGACCTTCCTTGGTTATTTAAACATTTTGACACATGAATCATGGTGCTTAAATATTATCTCTCTTATGTTTTTACAGTGTTCTGATTTTGATGTATATAAAAGGTAACTTATTTGGTATATTTACTTTTATTCAAAATTACATCAAGAAAATTAAGTAAAATTTAATCAAAATTTAGATAAAATTCTACAATCAAGGGATGGCACAGCAAGAAATTACTCTGACAACAGACAAAAATGATAATAAATGGTCATATAATAACAAAGGCAATAATTTAGTAAGAGAGATAAATTTTGAATAACAGTAATGAATTGACTTTTTTGTTATTAATTTATACCTTTAAACATAAGGACTAAATTTGCACATTAGAAAAAAGCTTGCAAATTATTAAATTCTTTCTAATTATGTTACATTAGTCACTGTATAAAAAAATCAAAAGTCCAGGAATATAGCTCATATACTAAAAATTCATAATTTTTTTCTCCAAATATGACTGTAATTTTTACCAGCCAAACCAGAGAAACTGCCTTGATCCCTCTAAGCAGATTCAATTCTTGTTCACATAAAAAAAATGCAAAAAGAAAAAAAAATGAATTCTATGCAATTTGATCAAACTGGATAGAAAGCAACTACAATGACACCTTTCCACTTACAATGTATATAAAACCCAAAGTCAAGTGATGTACATTTGCATATTCAGATAGAGAACAATAGTCCTTTATGTAAATTTCATTGTGTTTTCTTAATTTATTCAGCATTAAAATGGAAGTATTTGGACTCATATAAAACATATGCAAATATATTAATATTTGTTATTAATTTGTAACCTAATTCAACTTTGATCACACAGAACAGTATGCACAATTTTAATCCTTTGATATCTCTTGCTATTAAATTTATAATGTAATGTGTGCTGAGTTTTATTAAATGTTCCATATGTGAAGGTACTGTTCAATGTATAATTGGGTCCTATGTACTTTATGTCAATTTTTAGACTTTTTTGTTGAACTCTTCATTCTTATTGATATTTGTTTTTTGTTTAGTCTAACAGATACTGTGAGATATGTACTAAAATCTCTAATTTTGATGGTGGTTTTGTTTGTTCCTTCTTTGAATTAGCTCAGTTTTTTATTTTTAAATTTTTGCATTCATGACATTAGGAGTATACAATTTTAGAATTTTTTACTTATGTTCCTGAGGGGTTAATCCTGGCTTTATTATGAATTATTCTATCCCCACTAATTTTTTTATGTAAAACTCTATTTGATTTACTGCACTTTAATATAACTTTCTTTTTGTATCTATGTATGCATACATTTTTTTCTATCATTTCACTTTTGCTCACTTGATGACTATTAACCATTTTTGTTTGTTTTTTATTTCAAGCCAATTTACTCTGACAGGCTTGGGTTTGGTGTTATTTGTATTTACCCAACAGAAAACCCACAGTCCCAGTTGAAAATCTGGTTTTATAACTTTTTTTCATAGATTTAGAAATTATTAGTGATTTTTTTTCTAGAAATTGTTTCTCCCTACTTTTTTTTTTTTTTTTTTTAAATTACTGGGACTAGTTATATATGCCTTTCACCACAGTGCACTCTTTCGGAATTTAGATTTTAAGGAGCATTGCTTTTATAGACTTTTAAATTATTGTCAGATTTTATTTTTTGTTCATAAAGTAATCAGAGTTAAATTCCATTTTGGATCATATAATCTCATTTTCAGGAACTTTTTAAAATTTTATTTATTCTAATTAGTTATACATGACAAGAGAATGCATTTTGACACATCATATATGAATGGAATATAACTTCTCATTCTTCTGGTTGTAATTGGTGTAGAATTATATAATCATATATGAACATAGAGTAATGATATGTGATTCATTCTACTATTCTTCCTATCCCCCTACCCACTCCCATTCCTTCACTCCCCTCTGTCTAATTAAAGTACCTCTATTACTCCTGAGGTCTCCCCACGTTATTGTGAATTATCATCTGCATATCAGAGATAATATTTGACCTTAGGGTCTTTGGGATTGACTTATTTTGCTTAGTATGTTATTCTCTAGTTCCATCCATTTACGAGCAAATGCCACAATTTCATTCTTATCTATAGCTGTGTAATAGTCCTTTGTGTATATATGACACATTTTCTTTATGTATTCATCTCTTTAAAGGTACCTAGATTGGTTCCATAGTTTAGCTATTGTGAATTGAGCTGCTATAAACGTTGATGTGACTGCATCACTTGGAGTATGTTGATTTTAAATCTTTTGGGTATAAACTGAGGAGTGGGATAACTGGGTCAAATGGTGGTTCCATTTCAAGTTTTCTGAAGAATCTCCATACTGCTTTCCATAGTGGTTGCACCAATTTGCAGTCACAAAAGCAGTGTATGAGTGTACCTCTCCCCCATATCCTCACCAACTTTTATTGTTGCTTCTATTCTTGATAATAGCCATTCTGACTGAAGTGAAATAAAATCTCAGTGCAGTTTTAATTTGCATTTCTCTAATTGCTAGAACACCTAATTGCTTGAAGTTTATATATATATATATATATATATATATATATATATATATTAGTAGATTGAATGTATTTCTTGTTCTGTGAAATATCTCTTCAATTCCTTATCCCATTTATTGATTGGGTTATTTGGGTTTTTTGGTGTTCAATTTCTTGCTATTTTATTAAATTGACTTATTATATACAAATTGGGGTACAACTTTTGTTTCTCTGGTTTCACACGGAGTAGTGTTACACATTAGCATAATTATATATGTACATAGGGTAATGATGTTTGTCTCATTCTATTATCTTTCCTTCCTCCCACCCCCTCATCCCTCATTTTCCTCTATAAAATCCATCCTCCTTGCATTCTTGCCTTGTGCCCACCCCCAGTTATGTATCATCATCCACTTATCAGAGAAATCATTCGGCCTTTGGATTTTTTGGGATGGGCTTATTTCACTTAGCATAATATTCTCCAACTCCATCCATTTACCTGCAAATGCCATAATTTTTATTTTTCTTTATGGCTGAATAATATTCCATTGTGTATATGTACCACAGTTTCTTTATCCAGTCATCAATTGAAGGGCATCTGGTTTGGTTCCACAATCTAGCTACTGTGAATTGAGCTGCTCTAAACATTGATGTAGCTGCCTCACTGTTTTATGCTGATTTTAAGTCATTTAGGTATAGGCCCAGGAGTGGGATAGCTGGGTAAAATGGTGGTTCCATTCCAAGTTTTCTAAGGAATCTCCATACTGCTTTCCAGAGTGGCTGCTAATATCACCCTAATACCAAAACCAGACAAAGACACATAGAGGAAAGACATCTTCAGACCAATAGCCTTAATGAATATAGATGCAAAAATTCTTAACAAAATTTTAACAAATCACATACATAAACATATTAAAAGATAGTGCACCATGATCAAGTGGGTTTCATCCCAGGGATGCAAGGTTGGTTTAACATCCAGAAATCAATAAATATAATTCACCACATCAACAGACTTAAGGTGAAGAATCATATGATTATTTTGATAAATGCAGAAAAAGCATTTGATAAAATATAGCACCCCTTCATGCTCAAAACACTAGAAAAAATAAAGATAGTAAGAACATACCTCAACATTGCAAAGGCTATCTATGTTAAGCCCCTAGTCAACATCATTCTAAATGGAGAAAAACTGAAAGCATTTCCCCTAAAAACTAAAATAGGGCAGGGATGCCTGCTTTCATCACTTCTCTTGAACATCTTCCTTGAATCTCTAGCCAGAGCAATTAGAAGACCAAAGAAATTAAAGGGATATGAATAAGAAAAGAAGAACTAAACTATCACTATTTGCCAATGACATGATTCTATATTTAGAGGAGCCAAAAAATTCCACCAGAAAACTTTTAGAACTCATACATGAATTCAGTAAAGTAGCAGGATATAAAATCAACACTCATAAATCTAATGCATTTTTATTCATAAGTGATGAATCCTCTGAAAGAGAAATTAGGAAAACTACCTCATTCACAATAGCCTCAAAAAAATAAAATACTTGGGAATCAATCTCACAAAAGAGGTGAAAGACCTCTACAATGAGAACTACAGAACACTAAAGAAAGAAATTAAAGAAAACCTTGGAAGATGGAAAGATCTCCCATGTTCTCGGATAGGCAGAATTAATATTGCCAAAATGGCCATACCACCAAAAGTGCTATACAGATTCAGTGCAATTCCAATTAAAATCCCAATGACGTACCTTACAGAAATAGAACAAGCAATCATGAAATTCATTTGAGTTTTTATATATCTTGGAGATTAATGCTCTATTTCAGGTGCAGGTGGTAAAGATTTTCTCACATTCTGTAGGCTCTTTCTTCACATTATTGATTGTTTCTTTTGCTGTGAGGAAGCTTTTTAGTTTAATTCCATCCCATTTAATGATTTTGATTTCACTTCTTGTACTTTAGGAATCTCATTAAGGAAGTCAGTTCCTAAGCTGACAGGATGGAGATACGGGCCTACTGTTTCTTCTCGTTGGTGCGGGGTCTCTGTTCTAGCATCTAAGTACTTGATTCATGATGACTTGAGTATTATGCAAGGTGAGGGATGTGAGTTTCATTTCATTTTGCTACATATGGATTTCCAGTATTCCTAGCATCATTTGATGAAGAGATTATATTTTCTCCAAAGTACATTTTTGGTGCATGAGATAACTGTATATATGTGGGTTTGTCTATATGTCTTCTATTCTGTACTTCCTGGTCTATATGTCTGCTTTGGTGCCAATACTATGCCATTTTTGTTAATAAATACTTGGGAATCAATCTAACCAAAGAGGTGAAAGACCTCTACAACGAGAACTACAGAACACTAAAGAAAGAAATTAAAGAAAACCTTAGAAGATGGAAAGATCTCCCATGTTCTTGGATAGGCAGACTTAATATTGTCAAAATGGCCATACCACCAAAAGTGCTATACAGATTCAATGCAATTCCAATTAAAATCCCAATGACGTACCTTACAGAAATAGAACAAGCAATCATGAAATTCATCTGGAAGAATAAAAAACCCAGAATAGCTAAAGCAATCCTTTGCAGGAAAAATGAAGTTGGGGGTATTGCAATACCAGAACTTGAACTATACTACAAAGCAATAGTAACAAAAACAGCATGGTATTGACACCAAAATAGACAGGTAGATCAATGGTACAGAATAGAGGACATGGACACAAACCCAAATAAATACAATTTTCTCATTCTAGACAAAGGTGCCAAAAATATGCAATGGAGAAAAGATAGCCTCTTCAACAAATGGTGCTGGGAAAACTGGAAAACCATATGCAACAGAATGAAATTAAACCACTATCTCTCACCGTGCACGAAGCTAAACTCAAAATGGATTAAGGACCTCGGAATAAGGCCAGAGACCCTGCATCTTATAGAAGAAAAAGTAGGTCCAGATCTTCAACATGTCAGATTAGGACCAGAGTACCTCAACAGGACTCCCATAGCACAAGAAATAAAAGCAAGAATCAATAACTGGGATAGATTCAAACTAAAAAGCTTTCTCTCAGCAAAGGAAACAATCAGCAATGCAAAGAAAGAGCCTACAGAGTGGGAGAAAATCTTTGCCAATCATACTTCAGATAGAGCACTAATCTCCAGAATCTATAAAGAACTCAAAAAACTCTATACCAAGAATACAAATAACCCAATCGACATATGTGCTAAGGAATGAACAGACACTTCACAGAAGACCTACAAGCAATCAACGAACATATGGAAAAATGTTCAACATCTCTAGTAATAAGAGAAATGCAAATCAAAACCACCCTAAGATTCCATCTCACCCCAATTAGAATGGCAATTATCAAGAACACAAGCAACAACAGGTGTTGGCGAGGATGTGGGGAAAAAGGTACACTCATACATTGCTGGTGGGATTGCAAATTAGTGCAGCCACTCTGGAAAGCAGTGTGGAGATTCCTTAGAAAACTTGGAATGGAACCACCATTTGACCCAGCTATCCCACTCCTTGGCCTATACCCAAAGGACTTAAAATCAGCATACTACAGAGATACAGCCACATCAATATTCATAGCTGCTCAATTCACAATAGCCAGAGTGTGGAACCAACCTAGATGCCCTTCAATTGATGAATGGATAAAGAAACTGTGGTATATATATACAATGGAATATTACTCAGCCATAGAGAATGATAAAATTATGGCATTTGCAGGCAAATGGATGAAATTGGAGAATATTATGCTAAGTGAGATAAATCAATCTCAAAAAACCAAAGGAAGAATGATCTCGCTGATAAGTGGATGATGACACATAATGGGACGTGGGAGGGGTTAGTTTTAGGGTTAGAGTTAGGGTTAGGGAGGGGGGCAAGAATGGAGGAAGGAAGGACTGTATAGAGGGAAAAGAGGGGTAGGAGGGGTGGGGGGAAGGGAAAAAATAACAGAATGAATCAACCAACATTACCCTATGTAAATTTATGATTACCCAAATGGAATGCCTTTACTCCATGTACAAACAGAGAAACAACATGTATCCCATTTGTTTACAATTTTTAAAAAATATATATAACTCTGTAGTATAATATAAAATGTAGTATTGTGATGCCTCCTACTTCACTTTTCTTCCTAAGGATTGCTTTGACTTTTGTGGGTCTCTTATTTTTCCAAATGAATTTCATGATTGTTTTTTCTAGTTCTATGAAGAACATTGGGATTTTAATAGGAATTGCATTAAATCTGCATAATGCTTTTGGTAGTCTGGCAATTTTGACAATGTTAATTCTACCTATACAAGAGTATGGAAGGTCTTTTCATCTTCTAAGGTCTTCTTCAATTACTTAATTTGGTGTTCTGTAGTTTTCATTCTAAAGATCTTTCACCTCTTTCATTAGATTGATTCCCAAATATTTTATTCTTTTTTTATTTTGAGGCTATCATAAATGGGATAGATGTCCTAATTTCTCTTTCAGTGGATGTGTAGGAACACATTAGATTATGGTTGTTAATTTTATATACTGCTACTTTGCTGAATTCATTTATTAGTTCTACGAGTTCTAGTGAAATTTTTTGGATCCTCTAAATATAAAATCATGTCATCAGCAAATAGTGATAGTTTGTGTTCTTCTTTCCCTATTTATAACCCTCCAATTTTTTTCTTCTGCTTTCAATTCTTCTCCATTTTAAATGATATTGGCCTTGCGTTTGCGTTTGGCATAGATAGATTTTAAAATGTTGAGTTATGTTCCTACTATCCCTAGATTTTCTAGAGTTTAGAACATGAAAGGGTGTTGTATTTTATCAAATGCTTTTTCTGTATCCATTGAGATAATTATTTGATTCATGATTTTTAGTCCACTGATGTGATGAATACATTTATTGATTTCTTTACATTTAACCAACCTTGCATCCTTGGGATAAACCCCACTTGACCATGGTGCACTATATTTTTAATATTTTTTTTTTAATTTGCCAGAATTTTATTGAGAATTTTTGCGTCTATGTTATTCAGGGATATTGTTCTGAAATTTTCTTTCTTTCATGTATCTTTGCCTGGTTTTGGTATCAGGGTGATATTAGCTTCATAGAATGAGTTTGGAAGGGTTATCTCCTTTTCTATTTCATGGAATAATTTGGAGAGTATTAACGTTAATTCTTCTTTGACAGTCCTCTAGAACTCAGCTGAGAATCCATCTGGTCCTGGGCTTTTCTTAATTTGTAGGCTTTTGATGTTGTCTTTAATTTCATTTCTTGCAATTGATCTGTTTAAATTGTGTATGCCTTCCTGACTCAGTTTGGGTAGGTCAAATGTTTCTAGAAATTTGTCAGTGTCAAAATATTTTCTATTTTACAGGAGTATACATTTTCAAAATAGTTTCTGATTGTCTTCTGTATTTCAGTAGTGTATGTTGTGATATTTCCTTTTTCATCACCAATTTTAGTAATTTGAGTTTTCTCTTTCATTAGCATGCTTAAGGGATTATAAATTTTATTTTTTTTTCAAAGAAGAAACTTTTTGTTTTGTCAATTTTTTGATTGTTTCTTTTGTTTCAGTTTCATTGATTTCAGTTGATTTTATTATGTCCTATCTTTTGGTGTTGATTTGTTCTTTTTCTAGGACTTTGAGATATAATGTTAGGTGTGATATGTTGACTTTCTTCTTTCATGAATGAGCTCAATGCAATGAACTTTCCTCTTAGCACTGCCTTCATAATGTCCAGAGATTTTCATTTTGTGGGGGATTCTCCTGCCAGGTTCCACATGGATGAGGGAGTTTCTGTTGGAGGACAGTGCCAGCTATTGACTAATCACTAAGAAACTTAAAAAATAATAATTTTTGTATACAATTGGTATGAAAAATTACATATAATTACAAATACACATATAGACAGACAGACTGTTAACATTTCTATACGCCTAAAGTATTTCTAAATGGCAGAGCAAACTTAACAGAAATTTCAGCGTGAATTGAAATTTAATGCCTGAAAAATCAGAAAAGGGGGATTTATTTTGCATTCAAAATTATTCTTCCTCAAATTTTTAATAATATGCATTTGTTAATTATTAAAACTATAAATCAAACAATATACTAAAACTCTAAACCTAAATATCAACCTTATAACAATGAAGGTTCTAATAGAAACCATAAAGAGTATTATTTAAAAGTTTCCAATAGGCATAATGTATTTAAACAATACCCCAAAAACTGCTCATCATAAAAATCATATACTAATGTCATTAAAATTATGAACATCTATTAATTAAATTACAATATTAAGAAAATAGAAAACAGACCACCGTTTACACATATCTGAGAGATATATTATAAAATATGGCACAGATAAAAATATTGCATATATATATACATATATATAAATAATAAAACAAGAAATGGAAACTCAATTTAAAAATTAACAAAAGAACATCACAAAAGTGAACTTTATAAGCATCTGAAAAGTTGTTTAGTATAATCAATTATGAGGAACAAGAAAATTATATACTAAAATGAAATACCCCAACCTAAATGGGTAAAAATAAAGTAATTAACAATGTCAAATTTTCAAAAGCAAGTGGAGAAAGAATTCTCATTTCTAATGTGAATGTAAAAGGAGAAATCACTTCACAAAACTGTTTGCTAGGTAAACCCATGGATAAAACAGTTTTACAAAAAATATGTTTTAAAAATTCACAAATACAAAAATAAATAAATGAATATACATATACATGAAAAGAATGCAGATTTTCACCAAAAGACATGCTCTAGATTATCCATAATAACATTAATCAAACTATTCAAATAATCTAAACAACTCAAATGTCTACCAATATTAAAATGGATAAATTTAAATAATGGAAAACCCTGTATAAAGAAAATGAAATATTGCTACAGAAAAACATGGAAAAATATCACAGAAATAGTTGAGCAACAGAAACCTCAATGAAAAGTCCTTGCTATATGACTCAGTTAATAATTAATTTGAAGAAAGCAAAGTTAAGTTAGGTGAGTAACAGAACATAGTTACTGTTATTTGGGTGTTTGATAGTTAATAGCAGCCAGATCAAAGTAATCTTTTGGAATATTGGGAATATTCCACATTTTAACCTGAAAGTGATCAAATTTTGTTGAGCTACTCTTTTTTTTCCTTACATTAAAAACTCTTGTAAATTAAAGTTTTATTGAGGAATAATTAATATACAACAAAATGCACAAATTTACTGTGCACAACTTAATAAGTGTGGATGCGGCAATACAGTGAGACCATCACTTAACACAACCAAAGGGACTTAGTCAACACTTCCCACAGTTTGCATGTGTCCCTTTGGTTTTCATTTGCTTGTTTATTTTTGGTGTAAGAACACTTAGTATTGAAATTTTGAAGTGCATGATACCATATTGTTGACTCTAGGCACTAAGTTCATATACCCGTTTCCGTATCTATGTTAAACCTCAATAAAAAAATAACATGCATATCTGAGTATTTAGTTACCATGCTTAAACTTATGCTGTGTTTTCTTACTTTTAACAAAAATATTCAAAGTTCTTACATGACTATCAGATCTAAATGATCGGGTTTCTTCTGAATATGATAATGCCGGTTATGAGTGACAAGTTCTGCTTCCTCATTGTTGAAGTTTGAACATTGGAGAAGAATGCTGAGGCAAGCATAGAAAGTGAGTTTTATTGCAATAATAGTAACACAGACTTCTCCTGGGAGGGAGAAGGGGCCATAGCTGGTGTCCTGGTATCCCAAGAAGTGAGAGCATCCTGCTCCTTTTATACATTTTAGACTTTCTTTGTTCTCCTGCCCTCTTCCCCCTTATCTTTGTTCTTCCTGTGTACATGACTAGGTCCAGGAGATGCTGGCCAAAAGACGGGAAGCAGGTGGGCTGAAAGAGCTAAGGTGGAGCAATCCTGACAGAAAAGGAGCAGCAGTCCAAGGGGCATTAATTAGCAGTTCCCTGTCTGTTAGAGGGTGCCTCATTAACAATCTTCTGGGAGGGGTAGGATAGGCAGGTGATCTTGGTAATCAAACTGCACTGGAAGCATTAACATTCCAATCTCCCAGGGGTGGTCTCCAACTTTCAGAACCCAAACCTGCCTCCATTTCCACCATCTGACCTGATTACCTATCTACACTGACTGACTGACTGACTGTCCTTAATTCTTGCTTCAATTATCTGTCTACCCTCTTTCTTTCCCACTTTTCCCCATCTCTCCCTCTCAGGTCTGTTGCCTTAACCATAGTTATCATAAACTTTCTTCAGTTCACAGAACTCATCAGACATGAGCATACCCTCTAATGTACTTCCACCACACATTCGTCCTAATATTATCTGTACACCCTTCAGTTTCCTGGTTACAAATTATATCCCTACAAAGATTTCCTTGATCTAAAAGATTATATAAGCAACTGCCCTAACCAGTCTCCTTATTATTCTATATAATGCTTATTATTTGTCCCTCACTATTTTGGTTTTCCATCTTCCTATCTCTTCCAGATGGCTTAGTGAAAATAAGCAACATGTTTATACCATTCAATCTCTATTATTTAGTACACAACATAGCATAAAGCAAATAGTAAATAGCTTAAATAATAGAAATAATGATATTTGTTAGATTTCAATGTAACACTTGAGGTGTTCAATCTCTGGAGAGACATAATTATTATAATTTAACAGTGAGCAACAGTTTTTCCATAGGTTTATTTCTGTGTTCGTCAGAGTTTCATTACTGTGCCAAAATATCTGAGATAATCAACTTATTTGAAGAAAATATTTATTTTGTCTCACAGCTTTGGAGATTTCCGTCCATGATTTCTTGACCCTGTTGTGGCAGGAGCTGTGGCAGTGAGATCCTGTCACCTCATGATAGCAGGGAAGCAAAAAGTGTAAGAGACACTAGAGTCCCAATATGCTCTTCTATGCACCCCAAACCCTAACTTACTTCCACGAGACCTCACCTCTTAAAGATTCCACCACTTCCCAACAGTGCTACAGGCCTCAGCCTTAACCTTATGGGCTTTGGGGAACTCATTCAAATTATAACAATCAGTGAACAACTAATAAGGCATTAGCAACACATGAGGGTAATTGAAAAAGTCATTAGTTCATCAGTTTATTTCAGTATTTTCCATGCAAATTTTTTCAGAACAGTATCCCTGTAACAAATATTCTACTATTTATGTGTGGCAAATTTCACATTCTCTCATGGTTTTTTTCTCTCCCTCTCTCACTCCCTTAATGAAAACTCTCACATATCCAGAGAAGGCATTTGTCTATAGCATTCTTTGGAATAATACAACATTTGCAGTAATATAGCATTCTATGAATAAAATGTGATGAGCAACTTAACTTTTACTTTATTATCATATGGAATAAAATTAAGATCAATGAACACCGAGGTTTCAATTTAAAATTTCAAATTTTTTTTAATAGAATTTAAGAGAAGTCTCTTTTTCTTCAGAGAGTGTGAATCAAAATAATACATCTTTTCTTTCATTAGGAAAACATGGGTTAAAGAATGTGAGCCTCAGTTTAAAGTGTGTATGATTCTATTTAAAAAAAAAAATTAGACTGGGGTAAAAATCAGTGGTAGAGAACTTGCCTAGTACATATGAGACCCTGAGTTTGATACTCAGCACTGAAAAAACTAAATTCATAAAAGAAAGAGAGAGAGAGAGAGGGAGGGAGAGAAAGAAACTGTAAAGCAAATTACTTGGGGCTAAAAATATTCAAGCACCATGTTAAAAATCCCTTTCCTTTGATGATAAGGCAAGCTAAGAATACATTTGTTAAATAGGGAGCTAAATAAAGAATTTGCCTTTATTCAGATATATGCATACACACATACAAACACATAGGCAAAGACTTGACATTATGTGTATATGACTTTATGTGTTTGTGTACATATTTGCAAATATATATACATACACATCTATATGCCTAATGCCTGATCATAATTGAAGATTTTCTATGTTAATTTTACCTGCTATTCAGTGTCAAGGAATAAGAGCTTTCTTTTCATAAATATACTCTCTTAGACAGCTACACCTACAATTCAATTTAAAATCCACTGACTTAATATAATTTCATGGGAACAAGAAATATGTTTTTGTAAGAAGAAAGAATCCATAAAAATCCATGTCTATTTTTAAAATATAAATTACATCAATATATTTTGTCTCTGCTTTTCTTTTTATTTTAAAACTAATCTAATAATTTAAAAGACCTTCAGAGTTTGGTAGGTATTTACTATTTTATGCTTTTTTATCATTGCAAAGTAGATATAAAGCCACAAAATAATCAATGACGAAAGTGGTTTCTCACACTTGCCAGTATCTACACATATCATGAAACTTGGTTTGTATCTTTACATTAACTGAAATTATGATATTTTAAATTTTCATATTGTGATATTAGAAGCTATTTATTCTTGGCTTCACTTCAAGAAATGCACAGAATTCCCTGTGAACTAGGTATTCCCACTCTGGCAACAAAGGTAAATAAAGCACATGCTTATCCTCAAAGACCTACTGTCTAGAGAGTAAGATATATTAATAAACAAGTTATGACATCCAATTAAAAAGGTGAAATGATCATAATATGCCTTAGGTGTTATGGGTATATATAAATGTACTACAGACAATATAGAGGGCAAGAAATTCTTCAACATTCATTCAGCAAAATAATTTTCAATCTCATACTATGTTGCAGATATCATTTGGACAGTGAAATGGAAAAACAAAAACAAAAATATCTGTCTTTACAAAGTTTATGTTTCATGATAGGGAGACTCATGATTAATAGACAAACATGGGTAAGTTGTATGTCAGACTGTAATAATCACTTCATACCTGAAAGACCTCTGACTCTGAACATGACAACCATTTGAGGTGTGGGAAGAATAGTTTATGGTAACTCAACTACAATCAGAAATCTTGTCAGTTGTCATTCTCCTATCACAATGTGGGGACAATAAAAATAAAAAGTAAATGAAAACATATTGTTCTGTGTCCAAGTTTGTGTACACAGTGTAGAAATCATGCCACTAATCAAGAATGAGAAATCTATATAACATTTTAGTAAGTGAGCAGTTTGAATAGTAAACAGAAGCAAAGATTTGACTTGGGTAGTCCAGGTGAATGGAAACAATATTCAACATTACAGTGTTCAATGGAAGAAAAAAGTAGGGGTTGGGGAGATAGCTCAGTTAGTACTCTACTAACTGAGTGCCTGTCAAGCTCAAGATCCTGGGTTCAATCTCCACCACCCCTGCAAAAAAAAAAAAAAAAAAAAAAAAGAAAGAAAAAAGTCAGGAATTTTAATTCTCTCACCTTGTAAAAAGGACCCATTTTTTTAACCTGCCATCTAGCATCGTGAGAATCTTTAGGGGAATGGGTGGGATAATGGGTAAAAAGTCAAACTGCTGTTTTTCTCCACATGACACAGAAAAATATAGTTTTGATTTCTTATGTGTGAACTTCGATTAAGGAAACAAATTTGGAAGATAGGATCATTTACATGAAAACATTGAAGGTGTTGCTTTATCATACATGTATCCTCATAATACAGTGGATGAATGTCTGCCTTAGTCCTCAAAACTTTTGTTAATGTATCTATGACTGTGCTGAGAACTCTGAAGCATGATTTTTCAAGAAAATGACCTTAAAGTCAAATTGACCAACAAGTAAATGTAAATTATTTCCTGAGTGTTTCCTAAGTTTGGATCTAGAGTGTCCTCTGAGCTTAGCAGTATTGGGAGATGATGAAGCTTTAAGAGGTGGGGCCTAGTGGAAGTTCTTTAGGTCACCAGAGGGTAATGTCCTCAAAGTAGATAATGGGACTCTGTCTCTTTCTCTTTCACTTCTGACCATTTGGTGAGTGGCTTTGTTCTACCACATGCTCTCACTCTGAGATGCCACCATAGACCCACAACAATGGCTCCAAGCAATCATGGACTGAAATCTTCAAAAAGGAGCCAAAATGAATATGTTCTCTTTGTAAGTTGATTATCTAAAGTTTTTTGTTTCACTAATAGAAAGATGACCAGCATAGTGTTTCTGGTACTGACTTCTGGAAATATGAGAAAACAGACCACTCATGTATGCAGACTTTGAACCAGAGAGGTTGAGGTCAGATCCTGACTTTAACACTTACTACATTAATTGACCTGTGAATGCTTCAATTTCATAACCTGTAAAATAACAAATATAAGTGTGACCAATTTATGATCACTGCAATGCTTAAAGTAATGAATTTTATCAGTATAAATTCTCAATAAAGTTTAAAACTTCTGTTAGTTATCTCAACAAAAATATTCATAAAACCTCAAATTACTTCTTTTTCATCCTGTCTCATTTGCAACTTGAAAGATTAAACAGTAAATGAGTCAGAATATCAGGACTACCAAAAATTGTTAAAGATGGTCAAAGGAAAGGAAAAAAAAAACAATGACAAAATAATTTTAAGAGTATAGCTAGATTATAAAATATTTCCATAAAGGTTCTAAATACTCTACATGTCTAGTTAAAAGTTGGAGATAAGATTTGACTAGCATATATTTCTTGACAGTAAGTGACTCCAACCTTCAAAAATTTCAAAGTAGGTATCTGTAATAATAGCCATTTCAGAGGAATGCTATCAACATTAGTTGTGTATGCGAATCTTAGAATTAAAGTGCTATGAAGGTTATTATTAGGACAAATTATTAAATTAAGAATAGATTATATTAAATTAATACTAGTATGTTAAATTCAATTTTCCTGATTTAGTATTTATACTGTGGTGAATCATTTAATTCTACATTGTAAAATGTGACTAAACACTGTATATTTCTTCCTGTGGTCATAGGAGACATACTGAAAGGAGTGGTCTCTTGCTCTAGGTCTTGGCTCCACAGGAATGCTCAATAAAACCATTCTTACTATGTTGATATATGACTGTTGGTAGTGATTCTTTCTGCTTTTGACATTTTTTTCTTGAATTTTATTATGTATTTTTTGATTGATACATAATATTTGTGCATATTTATGAGGTACAACATAATGCTTTGATTCACATATACATTGGAAATGATAAATTCAGGGTAATTAGCATATACCCATCACCTTAAACTTTTATCATTTCTTTATACTGAATATATATTCCTTTTTCTAAGTTTTTTGGGATACATAATATATTCTTTTAATTCTATTCACCCTGATGTGTTATAGATCAGGCTTTACTCGTCCTATCAAATGACAATATTGTAAGTGTTGATTTAAACTATTCCCTACTTCCTTTTCTCCACTCCTCCCAGGTTCTGGTGACCCCCTATTCTACTCTCAATTTCTAAAAAATCATCATTTTAAGATTCCACATTTGAGTGAGATCATGATGTTCTTTTTTTTTTTTTTTTTTCCCTGTGCTTGACATTTCATTTAGCATTTATCTACCAGGTTCAACAATGTTATCCCAAATGACAGGATTATATGCTTTTTCATGGTGGAATAGTATTCCTCTGTGTATATATACCACATTTTCTTTATCTACTAGTGGACGTTTAGGTTGATTTCATATCCTAGCTATTTTGAATACATCAGGTGCATGGAAACACAACATCTTTTTGACACGCTCATTTCACTTTCTTTGTGTGTATACCCAGCAGTAGGATTGCTAGATATGGTAGATCTATTTTTATTTATTTTGTAAACTCTCCATGTTGTTTTCTATAGTGACTGTAATAATTTACATTCCCACAGTGTGGAAGGGCTCTACTTTCTCCACATCCTTGCCTGCAAGTTATTTTTATACATAAAATATACAACTGTTTTCTCCCACTCTTTTTGTTCTTTAAAATGTTTACTTTGTTTTAAGGAAGATTTTCAGTTTTCATGCAAGGAAACCAAAAGAGAGAAGGAGTAGCTATAATTCTTTGAGATAAAACAGAAGTTGAGTCAAAAACTATAAAAAGAGAAAAGTTAGGCCATTATATAATGACAAAGGGCTCAATACAGCAACACAATATAACAATTGTAAATACATATGCACCCAATATCAGAGCATCTAAAACATGAACATTAATAGAACTTGAAGGAAGACCAGTATTGCAGTTCAGTGGGAGCACGTGTGAGGCACTATGTGTGATCACCAGTCCCAAACACACATAACTAGATCTCAAGAAGAGATAAACTGCAATACAATAATTACAGGTGATTTCAATACTCCTCTTTATTAATGGAAAAATCAAGACAAAAAAAATCAACAAAGAAGCATTGAATTTAAATCACATGCTAGACAAAATGGACTCCTATGATGATTTTGAGGATTGTTGCAGACATATATACTTTGGAATAATGAAGAAATTTCCACAGAAAAGCTTCTATTTTGCTTCTGATAGGTAGATAACAGCATTAGTAGAGACTAGGCAAGCAACCATATGTTGCGAATAACCTCAAGTTTATTTTTATTTTTTGGAAAACAAAAATCTATATTAATAATTGTTACAGGGAGTGTATGACATTGAGTTGTTTCTTAGTTTGTTTCTGCTGCTAGGACAGAATATCACATACTGGGTAATATAAAAGGAAAATAATTTTATTCCTCATTTCCAGAGCCTGGAAAGCCCAATATCAAGGTAATAAAACCAGGTGAGGGGTTTTCTGTTGCATGATGACTTTGCAGAAGGCATCTTATAGTGAAAGCAAGGGAGCGAGAGGATTAGAGTCTCTTTTCCACTTCTTATAAAACCAATAATCCCATCATGAAGGCCCCACCCTTATGAACTCATCTAACCCTAATTACCTTCCAGAGGCTTCACTCCAAATACTCTTAACATAGGAGTTTTCAACACGTGAACTCTGGGGAGATACGCCAATAGCTACTCTACCCCAAGATAATGAGAGTGATCAAGGAAGGATAGAGGGAAAGAAGGGCAAAGGAATAAATTCACAGCTAATCTCCTTTTAAGAGATTAACTAATCCTAGTGATTAATGCCTTTGTCTGTTGACCATAACAACCTCTAACTCACATGGTAAGCTTTCTAAGTAAAAGAAGGAGGAACTGATGTTTTGTTGGTAGATAGAAGTGTCTACCTTTCTAAAAAATGTATATCCAGATTTGAAACCATACCTTTTTTTTCAATATAAAGTTCTTATTTAAATAATTCTTTAAAATTATTACCATTTAAACAAATTATTCTCTTAACACAAAAATCCCATAAAACAATGAGTTTTTACAATTTGAACATTGTTGAAGAAAAATGAGTAAATGCTTTTTTAGTAATTTAATAGCCTAAGAAAGTCTTATACACAGTGAAATGAGGCATAGATATCATGTGTCTTGCTAATGAATGGAATATCCACAGGGATAATTCATTATAAATCTTTCTGTATATGTTACAACACCAATTCTTGTTAACCTTTTGGCATAAGTAACTCTCCATTTCAGAAAACTTTTTGATCTATCTCTCCATCTGGTCTCTAAAATGCAAATGTAAGCAAATGTATTAAACTTTATTTTTAAGTATGTAAAAGCATGTGAAATATCATCAACCTATCAAATGTCACCACCTATAGTGGCGACCTACCACAAGTGACATTTGTGATACTAAATACATCACAATAAATTAGGAAATTCATTAATATATTTCTTTTTTCATTCAACAAATATATACTTTGAACCAAATTTGTATACCATATATCAATGTGTAGTGTTGTTATTGAGAATTTTATTTTCCTAGCATTTGGAAAGATGATCTATCAATTAGCCATTTTGTGCCAGATGAAAGTAAAAAGGAGAAACTTTTTAAAAAATATTTTCATCTCATTTGATTGAAAAATTGAACTGTCAGCATTAGGTTTAGTAAAATAATATTGGTAGTGTTGGGTAATTCTGGCAGAGCATGTACCACAAAATATGGCACAGATCAAGGAAGACAAAATATCAAGATTGGACAAAACACCTTTCTTTCATAAGTAGAATATAGGAAGGGTAGTATTTCACAGATATCTCTTTTAGTATAAATGCAATATAAAGAAAGAATCAAGAGTACCATCGCTTCCAAAGTCAAACTAGAATACTTGGGGTTTTTTTGTTTGTTTGTTTATTTTCTTATTTTTTATTTTTTAGTGGTGAAAGCAAGCATCCTCACCAATAAATCAAAAGCTGCAATAGCTAGATGATATTAAGATAGATTGGGTTCAAACAACTGTCACCTGCTGAAATGGACATGTGACTGGTTCATGTGGTCATATAAAGTCATAATAAGGTTTGCAAGCATTATTCAAAATTCTGAGTTAGTTGAAACTTTATTTGAATGAAATAAATTTTACAACATCCATTAGCCAAGGATATACAAGTGATTATTTCATATAATCATCAAGAGACAAACTTTGAAAAATAGTATAATTTCCATAAGTATAAAATAGCCTACAGAAAAAAAATGTAGCACAGAAAATTTCAACTTATATAGAAGGATCATATCATTAAGACAATACAAAAAGAAATATAACATAGTTCCATACATTAAGTATATTACCTTATTTAAAAATCCCCAAACAGTTAGAAAAAAGAAAATCATGGGATCACACACGCACACACACACTCAAATACACATATAATTATTTGTAGAGACTGTAAATATATTAATTTTATATTAAGATGTGTAGTTTTTACAATAATTATAACTCAATGGTTAAAGTTACACTCCCCATAACCTGGAGGGAGAAAAATTAAAATTTACTAAGAAATTTGGGGGCATTTTTGAAATTTTGCTTATGTGATTGGTTTGCTAAATTTAGTATGAATTATTAATACAATAACTTTTGAATTAAGTTTTAATTGAAAACTTGAATTGGTTATTCCAAACAAGAAGTTAAGATTTAAAAAAAAAAAAAAAAAAAAAAAAAGACAGCTATGTCCGTCTTTCTGCTTCCATACACTGGCCTCAGGCTTCTCACAGGCTGTAGAAAATAGTGAAAGAAACCACTGCTTGTTTTTGTTAATAGTAAATGATGTACACCTTTGTTACATAACAATACGACCTTGACTTGGAATAAGAAGCAGAACATATATAAAATTTTAAACTATGAGATTTCAGAAAAAAATTTCTTTCCAAAGATATTATGGGCTATGATCTGCCAGACTCTCAAGGAATATGTACTTATTCTCAAAGTGTTATTAGTTGTGAGAGACGGAGAAAAAATAATGAAAGAGAAAAAGAGAGATCAAGTGAAATATAAAAGTCATTTTCAAAACTAGTATAATTGAGAAGTGGACATACTGGCAATAAGTAGTAAAGGCACATATTTTTTAAGTTCAAAGAAAGAAGGGAAGGTGATTGTGACTAGAGAAGACATGGAACACTTTAAAAACTAAATAAATTCATTTTTCTGATCATAGGTTTTCAAGAGGGTAGAATAGAGGTGGTAGCTTTTGGGGCTGCTCCTTGGAGTGAAACCAAGAAAGCAGACAGACATCTTCTCAGCAAAGTGGGTGAACAAAAAAAGGAGGACTTTATTGGAATTTAAAACTGGACATTCAAAGCAGATCTAGGACTCAGGAGTTTGGGTACAATAAAATAAGGTTAAATCCCCAATGGCACAGCCACTGTCACAGCCAGGCTGGAAGTACCAGCCAGGAAGGTCCCTAAGTGAGCACAGAAGAGGGGTACTGGAATTAAATGAACCTGTATTTTTGGGAGGTCAGAGGTTTGTCCTTTCTATGGAACATTTAGAGATCAAGGACATTGCCTGGCAAACCTGAAAGACACACTGCCCAATGTCCTTGTGTGGGGAAAGAAGCTACCATGTCTGTAGGTGGCATGCAGAGGACAAAGGAAGGAACCATTTTGCAGCCTTTGCATAGGTGCCAGCAGTTGAGGGGTCTGATGCCTGGCAAACCCAAGGTTGGCCCAGTATACAGGCTGAGTAAACAAATAGCATGACATAGAATGTGCTTAAGTGACCAGGAGAAAATTAAATGTGGAAAGAGGTTTACCAGTGGACAACTGGTTGTGGAAAACCACCCAGCTCTACTCCCTCCCGCTCCAATCCAACTGCTTGAAGGACAGTCTAGGAGAGACACATCTGGCCTGGACAAGGCAGGAGTAGGAAGAATTGTTTACAGACTAAACCTGAGACCAGGAAATGTGAGGTCTGAAGGTGATATAGATTAGTAATTGGGTCCCGCATCACGTGAGTGGAACCCTGGGGAGATCCCCAGGGTACAGGCTTCCAGTGTGAACTAGCAAGTAATAGGCACTTCAGGTGCACTAATTTAAAGTCTCCAGACCAATTGGCATACAGTGAAGAGCATCAAGCCTCCCTAAGCCTAAACCCTGCTTCCAGGAATTCCTCCTACAGGATTACCTGGTTACACTCCAGCAATCCAGAGGGTGGAGCAATATGCTCCAGATGACCCATCTAAAACTGCTGAGAAGAGAAATTGAGAATCTTTTGAACTCCAATGGAAAGAATTCTTTAACTTTTTGTCAAGATCTTTTTTTTATAAATTTTCTCAGTTTAATTATGACCTTAATGGTGCATGAACATTTATAAGTATTCCTTTTTTTTCCCCCTCATTTCTAGCATGTTTGAAACCAGGTATTTTTTATGAATTAGATTTTTGTGAACTAGGATTTTTTTAGTACATTCTGTTTTGTTTTGTATTCTTTTTATTTTTAATTATTTTTAAATTATTACTTTATAATATATATTTTTCTTCTATTTCCCTTGATTCTCTCTTTTCTTCTGCTAACAATCTCCATAATTCTCTCTTTCACTCTTTAATTTCTCACTTCTTCTCTCCTTCTCCTTCATAATCATCACATCCTATATCACTTCTACTCTCTCCCTGTCCACCATTTGAAATTACAAACTCTTTTGCAAACTTGCTGTTTTATTGTAGGCAATAATTGATGGTATCATTTCTGTTTACTGTGAAAATTAACATTGTAGGAATGATAGTAGAAACTACTTGGTTTAATATTGCATATGGTTTGTATTGGTTGTTATTATTTGTCTTTCCCAAACAGTGAGGTACTGAAACCATCAGGGACATTATAAGTCAACAGGGAAGAAACTCTACTACCTCAGATCCATACTGTTAAATGGGTAGACACCCAAACAACATGAAAAAGCTAGGGAACAAATCACCCCAAACAAAACAGAATCCATTAACAGAATCCATTGACACCACAGTGGAAGAAATGTCAGAGAAGGAGTTTAGAATGTGTATAGTTAAACTGATCTGTGACATAAAGGATGGTATAAGAATGAAATCAGAGAGAAAACACAGGAAAGGAAAGATTAATAAAGAAGCAGAGATTCTGAAAAAACAAAAAGCAGATATCCTTGAAACGAAGGAAACAATAAAACAAATTAAAAATTCAATAGAAAGCATCACCAACAGCTAGACCACTTGGGAGACAGAGTTTCAGGCAATGAAGACAAAATATATAATCTTGAAAATGTAGTTGACCATGGAGAACAGATATTAAGAAGCCATGAACAGAACTTCCAAGAATTATGGGATAACATGAAAAGATCAAATTTAAGATTTATCAAGATAGATAAAGGTGCAGAGATACAAACCAAAGGAATGTGCAGTTTTTTCAATGAAATAATATACAAAAATTTCCCAAACCTAAAAAATGAAATGAAAAATCAAATACAAGAGGCTGATAGAACCCCAAGTGTACAAAATTACAACAGACCTGCTCCAAACAAGGCACATTATAATGAAAAATCCTAACATATGGAAGAAGGATAGAATTTTAAAGGTTGTGATAGAAAAATATCAGATTACGTATATGGGGAAAACAATTTTGATCTCAGCTGATTTCTCAACCCAGGCCAGCAATAACAAATACCAAGCTCAGAAAGAAAATGGATGCCAACCAAGAATCTTATATCTGGCAAAATTAAACTTTATATTTGAAGAGAAATAAAGACCTTCCATGATAAATGAAAGTTAAAAGAATTTGCAACTAGAAAGTGTGTGCCACACAACATTCTTAAAATATTTCATGAAGATGAAATGAAGAAAATTAAATGAAAACCAGCAAAGGGAGGAACTACGTTAAAGAAATCGTCAATCAAAGACGAAACTAACTGAAATTAAAAACTAAAAATAAACCCAAATGACTGAGAATACTAATCATATCTCAGTAATAACCTTGAACATTGATGGCTTAAACTCAATTGAAAGACACAGACTGCCAGATTGGGTTAAAAAACAAGACCCCAAAATATGCTCTCTCCAAGAGACTCACCTCATAGGCAATGACATTCACAGACTGAAGGTAAAAGGATGGGAAAAAACATATCACTCACAAGGACAACATAAACAAGCAGGGATTTCTATTCTCATATCTGATAAAGTGGACTTTAAACCAAAGTTAATCAAATGGGACAAAGAAGGTCATTGTACATCAACGAGATATGACAATCACAAATATTTATACCCCAAACAATGGAGAATCTACATACATCAAACAAACCCTTCTCAATTACAAGAATCAAATAGACTACAACACAATAATACCAGATAACTTTAACATGCCTCTCTCACCACTGTATAGATCTTTCAAATAAAAACTAAAGAAGCTATAGAAGTAAAAACTACAATTTAAATTTAATTTAATTTAAAAAACTACAATCTAAATTTAATTTAGACTTAACACACATATATAGAATTTTTCATGACTGAATACACTTTCTTCTCAGAAGCACATGGATCTTTCTTTAATACAGACCGTGCTATGGAAGCTATCACATAGAATGGCATATAATTGTAATATTACCTTAGTATATTTTTAGCATCGTATGGTTATTTTGATAGCTACCTCTCCATTGATATTAATTTTTTGTGTTCTTACTTTTTTCTTGATTAGACTTGTTTGATTTTTTATCAAATTTTAGCTGTATTATTTATTCTCTATTTCATAGTTCTGCTCCTACTCTTACTTTTTTCTTCCAATGACATAATTTGAAAATAATTTGATTGTTATTCTAGTTTCTTTATGATACAAGTACTTTGTTACAAATGTTCATCTGAGTACTGTTTCATCCCAGATATTCTGATATTTTAAGGTTTTATTATCACTTAGTTCAAATCACTTTTTATTTACTTTTCTTGTGCTTTCTTCCTTAACCTCTGAGATATTTATAAGTATGACATTTAATTTTGAAATAGTTGATATATGGGGTGTTCTATATATCTTAAGGTGATTGATTTCTAATGGAATAAATCACACAGGAGACAGTACGCATGATTTCAAAATTTAAAAAATGTAATGGAAATGCACTTTATATTGATTGCATTGGTTACATACATTTCAAAACTGATCAAATTGTATACTTCAAATATGTGCATTTTATTGTACCTCAATTTTACCTTAATAAAACTATGTAAAAAATTCATTTTTCTTCAAAGGTCTTTTCAATGCCTTATAGCAATAGCTTGCAGACAAATGCACATTCAGCAAAGCTTGCCATCAGCTATTCTGAATAAACCTGGTCTTATATCCAAAGAAGACACAACAATCAAGATGCCTTTTGTTTGTTTCCTTACTCTTGACAAACCCATTGGTTAAACCCAAAATAAAATATACAGAATCAGGATGGGTAGAAACTAATGGAATAGTAGTGTGACAGAATAATTTTTGATATCTATGAATCTATGAATGGAAGTGGATGAAATAGCTACTAAGAAAGATAGAAATCATAGAGAATGAAGGAGAGAGGAACTCTATTTTGAAGAATTCAGAGTCTACTGAGTAGATGCATAGTACTTTTATGGAAGATCATTTATAATGTAGTAGCAAGAAAAATCAGGATTTGAAAAAATTACACTTGTAGCAAGTTACAGAAGCTTAAAAGGCAGGCAATCATAATATAAGTTAATAAAATGTAAGGTTTTATGACATTTATTCTTATAATTGCCAAATGACTTCATGGGAAAAATAATAGCATTTAGAAGATATCTTCAATATTTGAAAAAAGGTAATACATGAAGAGACAAGGGAACTTATTGGTCATGCCATGGTATTGGATTTTACCCAGATTAAAATAAAAAGTGAAATTTGCACCTTAGAAATTTCACTTTGCATGGTGAATAATGTATGGATTAATAATATGGAGAGAGAGGGATGAATTGAGAGAATGTTGTTGATAAAAAGAAGAAATAATTGGGTTGGAAAAATTATAGATTAAATAAATATTTCAGAGTTTGACTTGTTAGTAGTCAAAAACTAACAGAACATGGATTGACAAAGAAGATGGATTAAGATAAGAATCATAGTTTCTGACCTGAGTAATTGCAAACAGCAAGTCATTCTGAGATATAACAGGATATTGGTAGGCCAAGCTTTCTTGTATTGGGGATGGTGATGAGTGATAAATTTAGTCCACAACAAATTGCTTATGTGGTATCTATCACCATCAAGTTGGAATTCACAGGATCACCTAGAATATTATATTTGGATCTGAAGTTAAGGGAATATTTAACATTTTCAAGGTTTAGGAGATAATGTTAAGAGTAAAAAGTAAGCCAGGTGCCGTGGTACACACCTGTAATCCCAGCAGCTTAGAAAGCTGAGGCAGGATTGAGAGTTCAAGGTCAGTCTAGGCTTAGTGAGGCACTTAGCAACTCAGACCCCGTCTCTAATAAAATTTTAACAGAAAGGCTAAATACCTCTGGATTCAACTCTCAGTATCAAAAAAAAAAAAAAAGGTAAAAATTAAAGACATGATTAAAACCATGAAAGTGTTATTTCTTAGAAAATAAATAAGTGAAAATCATAAAGTCCAAAGGTAGAAATGATATTCCACATATTGTATATTTTAAATGTTCTGGTTTCCCTAATATGTGGCAGACTTGATTCTTCAGTTACATGAAAGCTACATGAAATATTTGAAATTATCAAATTATCAAATTAATAAAACTTACAAAAATAGATAATTCATATAAGGAAAATATACAGAAAAAATTGAAACTATCATAAGGTTTGATTTGGAAAACTGCATAGTGAAGTTATTGAGAATTATAAATAAGTCACACTGAATTTTTGCTTTTAATATTACTATTAAATGTGTGCATGCACACAACCTTATATTATTTTGGTAAAATTTGCATTCTCCATGTGTTTACTTATTTTCTAAAGAGAATGCTAGCTAGCTTAAGAGAAAATATGAATTTAACTGTTGCCCTATTTATATAAGATAAGGGAAGAAAACGGAATGGAAAGTTATGGTAGGAACAGAAATTAGTTATAAAACAAAAGCTATTTATAATAATTACCTTCTCTCCTTCATGGACCACAAATTTGACATGAAGTTTGTTATATACTCCTGTGAAAAAGGTAGTCTGCTCATTTACATATTTCACAATGATCACAGATTAAATATGTTCTCAGAGGAACAATAGTGATTATTCATGGACATTGTTTATTATAATAAAGTCCTTGATGACATTATCTTTGAAGAACTGCAACAGCGCTTTGTTTCCTGGCCTCTTGTCCTGGCATCTTCTCCACTATGGATGGATAAGGAATTTCACAAAAGCAATTCTGCAGGGAGTTGGAGTGAAGCAATAAAATGCAGTCTAGGCACTAATGCTCTAGATTTGATTTAATCCTGTGACTGAAGACAGCATAATATAACGTATATGGAAGACTCAATGTACAGATCTGACATTGAAACAAATGTGTACTCAACCAATCTTTGCAGTGTAAGTCTCAGTTGAACACAGAACGTCTGTGAACATAATCATCCTGGCATTCAGAGAAGATGAATGGCTTTAGTATTTCTTATACTTCTACACCATGGGATGCATATGTATGTGTCTATCAGTGAGGAAATCATGCAATGAGGGTTGGAAAAAGAAAAGGGGCTGACTAGAGCAAAGGCTAGCAGCTTAGCTTCAAGTTTAAATTCTCTCGCAAGTTCTGTATATTTACCTGTAAAAGCATTTCCTTTGCTTATGTCAAAGGAAAGAAACATTGCAAACTCTTCAAATAATTCCACATATCAATATCAAAGCAATGGACTATGTTCACTGTAGACCTAAGATAATATTACCAATTCACCCTACTTAGAAAATGAGTATAATGAACCATGTCCTATAAATTTAATAGCTCAAACTGTACATAGAAATTTAATAGCTCTAATGTACATAGAAATGTTCCGTGAATATTTCAACATTTTATTGTAACCTCTAATTTTATTAATGCCATAAGGAAACAAAGAATATCTCCCTACTTTGTTTTATTTTTAAATTAAACTTTCAATTTATTATCCTTTATTTGGTTAACATTGTTAAGTACTTTAAACACATATAAGAATAAATTGTTCTGCTTCAAGAAATGCACATATTCAATTTTAGTATTTTAAAAATTAGAAGCCTTCAAATATCACAGATTCATAAAATTGATCCTGCAAAATTCAGTCTAGTTAATGGCATATGGTATGATATTTTGGTCAATACAGATTTTAAATTCAAAGTTCAACAGATTTCATGCAGATAACTTAATAATATAGTTCATCAGCTTGAATCTATGGTGAAAAATAAAGACCATCTGAGAATGGTATCATGAAATAACAAGAAACTTATGTCATATGTCCTGAGTATTTTTAGTGCTTGTTTTAATGTTTAATTTATTTTTAACTGCTGCATAAGAACCTACAATTTGTATATTTGGTTTTCATAAGTTAATCTGAAAAATTCAAGGCTTTATAGCTGTACAACTCACATGTAAAATACACATGGCTACAACAACATGAAGTTATTTGAAGCATGTAATTGAAATATATACAAACACACTGTTTTAGAGAAGCAACATATATTAATGTAGTATATCTATGTATTAAAAGAAAAGGAGACTTAAAACACTCAAGTTCTAAAATTTAAGTATATCAAAAATAATTAATGTTTTTACATGTAAACTGTGTAGATACATGCCTTAAAGTATAAAATTTGAATATTGACTCATATAAATGAAAATTGAAAAATTCATTGTTGAAATTATGAAAAATTATAACAATGGCAAAATACTATATAAAATAGTTTGAAAAGTTCTCTCTTCTGGTAATACTTATGCATTTTAATTTCTAAGTAGTATTAGAAAATACTGACACACATATGCATAAGTTAAAACATTTAGGCCCACCAAAGAAATAGTGAGTTTTGATATTTTGGTGAATTTCTTTCTCATCAATTCATATTATACATGTAATCAATTGAAAAATTAGGATAACACTGAGACTATAGTTATATGATCTGCCTTATTGTCATTTAATATAATGATTTTCTTTATCATTAAACAATATTTGGATACTTTTCATTTCAATGGAATATTGCATTATACAATCATGACATAATTTATTTAAAAAAATTTCTATTGCTGGATATGTGTGGTATTCCCAATTTTTTACTATTATGAAAAATACTACAAAGGACATTTTATTCATCAATATTTCTTAGTATCAGTAGGATAATTTACTAGAGAAATCTGAAAAACATAATACAAGGAATACAAAAGAGGCTATAAATGTTTTTATGGGTCATTTTGCAAAATGAGATTTTACTTCCTGTGTCAATCTTAAAATGGATGTCCTTTAAATTTTTCTAACATAGATGGATGAAATAATTAGCTTCATAAAAATGCAGCAAACTAAAGAATTCAGGCAACATAACATGATTCAGAGTTTGTAGAAGTGGGGAGCAACTGCCAAATATACAGAATGAAGATTAATTAAATAATCTATATCTCACTTATTTTAAATATAATTGAAGGTACAGCATGGAGTTTTGTAAATGCTTTGTATCTGAAATAGATCTTGATTTTAATCCTAGTTGATATTTCTACTGTATAATTTGGTATTACATTGGATTGTGATGAAAATAGATATGTAACTTCATCAATGTTTTAGAAAGCAGAATTTAAAATGATATTTACTTTCTAGAAGAAAAGAGAAAAAAGAAAATGATTTTAGCACTTAACCCACATTTAACTTGTTCCAAAGTCATGAGTGTACAGTTGTGTTTGTTAAAGAATGCAGTTCCATTGCAGAGCTGTCCTCTTAATGATTGTGGCATTGCAGTTGGGCACTTGGGCAAATGGGAGAGTGAAAAAAAAAAAAAAATCTGATGAAATGTGATGTTAAAGTATGACCATAGCATCAAGCAGAGTTTTTAAATGGATGTCTCTTGCATATTTTATTCAAACATATTTCTAAATCACCTAAAATAAAATAATGTATCACCAAAATGGATGTCTGTGGATAATCTATGTGACTTCTACATGATATATTATGAAATCCAACTTAAATTACTTTATACAACTTAACCCTTGTCTCTAATGAATTGTATTTTTATAAGCAATAAAGTTGGATAAGTAAATAAGATATCACACAGGGTATGAGTGTCTTTAGAAGAAAAAGGGTATGTGATGAGCAATTACCATCCTATTTGCATTTGTGTAATAAAAAAATTGTTTAAATAAGTAATAGAAGTTGCTTTTTTATTAATCTGAACAAAGTAAATGATTAATCTTAATTTAAAATCCAAAACAATTTTATTAGTTTTAATTTACTCAATAGATCTTATTTAAAATATATTGACTGCATTAACAGAACCATGACAAAACTCAAAACAAACAGAAGATTTTCCATGGCTTATCTAACCATAAAATGATAATTGAAAGATTATCAAGAGAATCAAGAATGAATCGCTGAGAAGTATTGCTAGGAAAGTATGTCTATAGGTGATTACTCATTAATGATTACAAACAATGTATTTATAAATGGCTTCTGAATGAGCTAATTCAATTTAACACTGAGTTATAGAGAGACATTTGAATAAAGTCTGGATGAGTTCCAATTAAGTAAATACTATTGAGTGCCTAAGAAAAATTAAGGTTCAAAAATTTTTAAAAATTTTTCATCTTACTTATATAAACAAATTCTTTGGGTGAATTCATTCAAGTTGGCTGGGGGAAATAATTGGCATTAAGCAATAGACTTAAAATTAGAAAAAAACTTGGGGGAAAAATTGAAAGCACCACATGGCACATGTTAGAAATTTAGTAAGTTTTAAATAAATTTTTAGACTGAAAATAGTTTAGGAAATGAAGATAAACACTTCATCTACTTCTGAAAAGTATTTATTGAATGTCAGATTTAAAATAGCTACTCAAATAGAAGATATTTTAATCAATTAATTGACATCTAATTTTATATTTATATCTTGCTTAGTGCAGATTAAACACCTGTATATGTTCCTGAAGGTTAATACATTCATATGAGTGCAGTTATAATTTTAGTGTTTTTAATGCTCCAAATGGAATGACACAAAGACTAATTCATAGCATACACTTAAATGGGGCTTTCAGTACATTACTATGACACTTTTAGTTTCCCAGTATCTAAAACATGCCCATTTCCTCTGGAAATATTTGCCTGGTAAGCAAGTAATACAATCAAATATGCTGCAGAAATCAAAAATTAAAAAATTAGAACTTTATTCACAATAAGTATAAAAATATCAAAAATTCAAGAAAATATTTATTTATTGGGGTGCTGGGGATTGAACTCAGGGGCACTTGACCACTAAGCCACATCCCTAATCCTGTTTTTAATTTTATTTAGAGACAAGGTCTCACTGAGTTGCTTAGCACCTGGCTTTTGCTGAGTCTGTTTTTGTTTTTTGTTTTTTGTTTTTTTGTTTTTTTGTTTTTGTGGGGCTGGGGATGAAACCCAGGGCCTTGTGCTTCCAAGGCAAGCACTCTACCAACTGAGCTATATCCCCAGCCCTGAGGCTGGTTTTGAACTCTGGATCTTCCTGCCTCAGCCTCCCAAGCCACTGGGTTATAGATGTGGACCACCAGGTCTGGCAAAATCTTTACTTTAATAATGAGAAAATCAAAATAGAATTTAAAATGCAGGACAGAGCTCATTTAACACTCCATGCTGAAGAACAATGAGTCTGAATTTGCATATACATATAAATTATATATTTATCAGTGAGTATCAAGTATCTTATTATAAATTCTTTAGAATTACCATAAGTCTTATAACTTTGGGTTGAGTACTGGTTTTATGTAACAATATTATTAAAGCTATGACATGGCAGAGAAGCAAAGATAAGTGACCTGAATACAATTTTAAATATGATGTGGAGCAAATAAATGAGCAGAAGGCCATGAACATCAGTGAATGTCTAATATATTATAAATGTGATCTATATTTTCACATTATTTAATTCTGCACAATATACTAACAGGTATTTTTATACTCACTTTTTCTATAAATAAATATCTGATGAATTAAAGAAATGAAGTTCGATTCACTTTTTATAGGTGAGGGAAATGAAACAGAATGATTAACACATTTTCTAAGATATGCAGCTATAAGATGACAAAAAAGTGTTCAATCACATTTATATCATCACATCATGTTGAATTTTATTACAATAGAATTAAATTATCTTTGAACCATGAGGAATCTTTACCATTATTACTCTTAGTCTGACAAGGATTGTAATTAAAACCCCAATACCGACAAAATAAGACCTATCAGAAACTCAGAGAAAACCTAACTGACCTAATAACTAAGTAACCAAATTTAAGGTTGAATATAGGTTTCCAAGAGAGAGGAAGAAACCCTCTAATCATGCTCAAATAAAAACGAGTTGACTCACCTGAACACTAGTCCATTGATCCTTGTGTCTGCATATGTTAATTATCCCATTCGTTTTTTACACTAAACACAAAATTAAAGTACCTTTGTCTTTATTACAGAACTATAAATACTGATTTTTCAGAACAATTTTTTCCAACTTTCAGAAACTATATAAAACTAAGTATATTTACCCGGTAAATGAAAATTGGCCAGAGTCAGGTTCTTTGTGACTGAGTCATGAGTTATGAGCAATTAAATAAAAATTTCCACCCCAATATCAACAAACTTCCATCTCTTTTAGGATAGAAAAATTATTCACAAATAGAAACATTTTTATTACAATAGGCCCATATCCAATTAATGTCATAAATTAGGTTTGGTATGATTTTATTCCATGTTTTGTTGTTGTAACAAAAAACCTGAGTCTGGGAACATTATAAACAAAAGAACTCAGACTGGGGATTTAGTTTTGTGATGGAGTGAATGCATAAGAGCACACACAAGCAAATACATGAACACACACACACACAAAGAGAGGAGTGGAGGAGGAGGAGGTGATGGAGAGGAAGAGGAGAAAGAAAAGAAGATGGAGAAGAAGAAAGAAGAAGAGGAGGAGGAGGAGGAGAAGAAGCAGCAGAAGGGGAAGAAAAGAACAAGAAGAAGACAGGGAAAGAAGCATGAAGAAGAGGAGAAAAGAGTAGGAGAAGGAGGAGGAAGAGGAGGAGGAGGAGAAAGAGGGGCAGAAAGAACTTTGCTTAGCTCCCAGTTCTGGAATTCAAGAGCATGGTACCAGCACCTGTTAGAATCTGCCAGTGGTCTCTGGCTATGTCACATGACACATGGAAACATGGTTAGAGTACATGCAAAGGGGACAGATCACATTGAACATAGGAAGCCAGAGAAATATAGAGTCTAGATTTGTTCTCATAGGAATTAATCTGGATCCAATGAGAACTTTGTTAATCTGTTCCCAGGATGGTGCCCACCATTTTCTACTAGGTCTCACTTCTGAAAGGCTCCACCACCTCAATATTGTCAGCCTCCCAACATATTAACCTTTGGGGGCACACTTAAACCATATGGAAACCACAGCAGAGTTGCTGAATACAATTCAAAGGCTATCATTTATGTATTAAAACAAATTCCCAAAGAATTTACAGTGTTCATGTTTTTCCTAAGGAGCTAAAATAACCAGAAATAAGTTTAAGCATAAATTATTCTGGAATAACAAAAAACAACATTGAAAGTATTTAAAAACTAATATACTTAGTAAATATTGTCAAATTTACCTCTGTGATTCCAATATGTATTTTCTAATATGTTTCCAATAATATGTTGCCTTGAAATTTGCAAGAATGTGTTTTGAATTGTAATATTGTTGTTTGTTCTTATATTCTGATTGGTTAGAAAATTATATTCATTTAATTTTTATTTGCATTGCTTATATAACAAGTTAATTTTGACCTCTTTTTTACATTTTCAAGCAATTTATATAAATTTGCTTGTGAACTATCTGGTCATGGGTTGTCAATAGCTAATAATGCTACATACCAATTAACCTAATAATCCTTGTCTAGAAATTCATCATTTACTTCTAAAAATAAGAAAACTCATATATGCAGTTTATATGTATATTTTCATACATTAAAATATGCAAAATATTTCTCACTGAGAATGTATTTTTAAACAGCAAAATATTGAACACATGAGAATAAGGTAAGGGATTTCCTTATAAAACTATCTAACTCCTATGGGATGTTCTAGCTACTTTAACAAAACAAGAAAAAGAAATGAAAAGGTAGCTGTACACAGTGGTACACAACTGTAATTCCAGAAACTCAGGAGGCTGAGGAAGAAGTATTGTAAGTTTGAGTTCAGTCTCAGTAACTTAGTGAGGTCATAAGCAAATTAGTGAGACTCAGTCCCAAAGTAAAAAATAAACTAAAAAATAGGGGGCCTGGAGATGTGGCTTAGGGATAAGCACACCTGGTACAAAAAAAGGTACACAAATAGGAAAATAAGAAATTAAACAAGATATGCCACAGGATATAAGGTAAACATAGAAAACTCAGTTGTTTTCCTATATACTAGTGATGTACAATTGAAATTTAAGATTATAAGAAAATATATTTTCTATATCACCAAAACAATGTTATAAACATGATGAATATGTATAGGATTTGTGTGCAAAATAGTTATGAAACAAATCAAAGAAGATCTAAAGAGAAAGGATATATCCTATGTTTATAGGTGGGAAGACATACTTCCAAGGTTTTCATTTATTTCCAACTTGACCCATACATTCAATACAATCCCCATCAAAATCTCAGAAAGGGATTTTGTAAATATCAATAAAGTATTTCTAATGCCAAAAGACCTGGCATAACTAATGAAATAATAAATAAAAACGAAGTTGAAAGATTAAGATTCCCTAATTTCAAGATTTAATATAAAGCTGCAATAATGAAAACAATGTGGTATTGGTGGAAAAATAGGTACAGAGATCAACTAAAAATATGCTCACACAAATAAACATGCTCACACAAATAAATACTCAACTCACCATCAACAAAGGAGCAAAGGCAAGTCAATTGAAAAATTGTTTCAAAAAATTAAACTGGAAAAATTGGGCATAGGTATGCAAAGAAGTGAAACTAGATATAGAAATTGCAACATTTACATACATACATAAATGAATACTACAGCTGTCAAAAGCAAGATAATGAAACTTCAAAAACAAAACAGGAGAGCAATCTATGGGACCTTAAGTTTGATGTTGAAATTTTAGATGCAAACCAAAAGTATGATACTTGAAAGAAAAAATGATATACTTATTAAAATTAAGACAGCTTCTTTGCAAAAAATAAAAGAATGGAAAGATAAAGAACAAAGGCACAGACTGAGAGAAAGAAATTTGATATCTGGGCAGTTTAAGAATTGGGCAACAGCATCTGGTGAAGTCCTTCTTGCTGGAGATGGAGAATCCAGAGGTGGCATGAGGCATGATAAGAGACACTCCTCTTCTTATAAAGCCCAAATTCCACTGGATTAGGGACCCCCCATATCATTTTTCTTGATTCATTCCTGTCTTGTCTGTTCAGAGTAGCTTAACTAATATACCATAGACTGTGTAACTTAGTCATTGAACACTTATTCCTTGCAGTTATGAAAGCTTGAAAGTACAACACTAATATCTAGTAAGGGCCAAAAACTTGAAGAGTAGATACCATTTTCCCTTGGCCCTCACCAGGTTGAAGGGGCAAGAGAGCTCTCTGGAGTCTCTTATAAAAAAAACTCTTATCTCAGTCATGAAGGCTCTATCCTAAAGATTTAATAACCACCTGAAATCACAAATCCTAATAGTAACAATGAAGTTTAGGATTTCAACATAAACTTGGAAAGACATAAATATCCAGCATATTATATTCTCAACATTTTTTAAGTAGACATGCATGGAGTATCTATTGACTGACTGACACCCTTCTAGGGTGGACTTACATAGGTAATACTGTTAAAAATGTATATCAAGGTATTTTTACCTTCAAGTGAGTAAAACTTGGACAACAGACAATAAACAAAAAAAATTCAAGGTAGTGGTAAGTGTTAAGATGAATTAAACATTGAAGGGCCTGAACAGATAAAGCCTCTTAGAAGTTTATATGTAACATAAAGTTAGAATGACATAAAGGAGGATTTAATAAAACTTGGAGAAAGATATTTTGAGGTAGAATATGTAGAAATGAAGAAGGCAAGAATAGTCTTGACATGTGACTTGATACAAATGAGACTAGTATGGCTAAGTATAGGAGTGAAAGGGTAGATGGCCATGATCAATATCAGTAAAGGAGGGCAAGATAAAGAATCTGGCTTGATTTGGGACTAATATGGTGGTCCATATGGGTTTTTATCCATTTATTTTACAAGGTATATTAAATGATATGCTTCTTGTTGTTATGCACTAGTTATTCTCAATTGCATAAAGGGAGACCTATTAAGGTGACTGACTATGGTATGGGATGGCATGTGAGGGATTCCCTGGCACTAAGAACATTAAAAGCATTTTATAGTGATGTGTGGCTGTAAAAAATACTTTCATACCTAAATTGCTTTGGTTGGCTTTTCAGTTACAGTTATAATGTGTTGTGAAATGTCAACCATATTGATGCATAATACACAATTTTAAGGTTTATAAAAAGGCAGTTGGGTTTAAAAGTGGTGAGAAATACAGCATCATGGTCTGTCATAGATCACGGAAAAGACATTTCTGTGTATAAAAGATGCCTAAATGTGTTTGTTAGTATTGAAGTTAGCTTGGAAGATGGAGCAGAACTATGTCCCATGGAAAACTACCTATGTGTAGTTAGTTATATGTAGACAGAGAAAGGAGAATAGAAAGCTTTTGCCATACACAGCATGGTTAGGGAGAAATCTGTGTTAGATCTTATAAAAACCATCCCTGAATATGTCCACAAAAAAAAATAATAAAGCACTTGCTCCATTTAAAATATTTGGCTGCTGATGCATGGGAGGCAGATTTTGAGAAAAACCTAAGGATAAGACAAGAATGTTATACAAGTAGATAGTGCTGCCTAAGTTTATAATCTGTTAATACTGAGCAAGTGCTTATTTTCAGGTGGACTGAAACTACAACTAAGCACCATTTAGTTATAGTAAACACTGAAATATTTACCTAGTTAACAAAACCTCAAATCCTTCTTTTACTTCCCTTAACCATATTGAGTAACAGGCATTGTAATAGTTCTTCTGTAGTCATATGAACAGAGACAAAAGGTCTGTAAATCAGTTATAGTGTCCCAGAATATTGTATATATCCTGCACCTTCTTTCCTTAAAGCTTTGGTCTCTGTTTTAACACAGCACCATAATATAGAATTATTTCTTAGTAAAAACATATTTGTAATATAAAGGTAACTCCAAGACATACATGCAGCTCTGACAAAGAGCTGTGAGACTTTGAGTAGCTCATTTAACTTTTAAATTTTTGTCTCTTTGAAATATTAGTTTAATATTATTACCTACCTCATCATGTGAGAAGTAAATGAGAAAAATGTAATTTTCTACCAGTTACTCTCCTCATATTTTTTCTTTGATTCAGAACAACCAGACATGTACAGTATTGCAGTGGAGCTGCCATTCACTTTGCAAGGCCATAGCTATGTTCTGGTCAGTCTCAGGTCCCAGACACACTGGAGAGAACGTAGCCATATCTAGGGAAGCATATCAAAACACTGGGCTACTGGAGGACTAAGGCCTGAGTCAATAGCTACACTTTCCAAGATCTAAAGAAATTACTGGTCCAGCAATGGGGAGAACTTTAGCACTCCTCTCTGTCCTTGAATTACCATCATGGACAATAGATGTGGGGACAATTTGTTAAATGAAGAGTTTAAATAGAACAATTAATTTTGTAGCCCTCTTTTAGGACCTACCCACAACAGGCCATGCAAATTTTTGTTAGGGAAAGGACAGCAGGTTATCTCAGTTCATTTGACCTACAAGATAATTTGAATTGAGGAGAAGAAAACTACTTAAGGCTACTTTTAATACTAAAAGTATTTCCCATCTAGTTGTGCTCTGATCTCTTACTAAATCCATTTTCAGTTGCCTTACAAATTAGAGAGAGCACATTGCTACTGTGTATATGCATAAATCTAAATATTTAGAAACAAATAGCACCTGTAAACTATGAAGGGACATCTAAATGGAATTCATGACCATACTCATGTACTCATATGAAAGACCAGGGTTTTCAATCACACATATGTAAGGTCCAGATAGTTGCATAGTGATCTAGATCAGGTTGAGAATAAAAATATAAAGTGTGGTGGTACTAATAAAGTATTGTTAAGTGCCTTACCTACACAGACTATTTATATTCACTATTTTTGACAGTACATCAGCCAAAGAATTTGAAAAGTTGAGATAGCCCAGGGCTGCTAGTGGAAACCACTCTGCTAAGAACCAATTCTTCAGGACTAGGGATTGTCTTTGTTAATTACTTTTACTATTTCTACTTCCTATTGCTAGAGCATATCTGCAATAATACTCAATGAATTTTTCTTGATCAATCGAATGATTGAAAGTAGGGAATGATTGTCTCAAATCTATGAATTATTATTTTTAACTAAAATTTCCCTGATCAAACATTCATCTTCATTTAACATTGATGTGGCTTCAATGTTTCAGTGTGCCAGACCACCAGTGTAAAGTAGATGCACACACAAAAGTTGCTGAATACAAATCAAGAAACATGAAGTATTAGTATTATTATGTATCTCAAGCTTATAAAATATTGAATTTATTTTATAAAATAGATTTAGGTAATAAGAAAATTGAAATGTCTTTTCTAAGAATGCAAGCTATAAATATGTGAAAACATAAATATTTTTTGCTTACATATTTTATATTGAAAGAGCAAAAACTCAATCATAGTAGGTCAAATATTTTCTTTCACATTTTGTCAACCATTGCTGATGGCTATCCCATTTCAAAGAATATCTGATTTTATCCTGGTAAATCTGAGCTATCAGGAAGTTCATCATTTTCAATTTCAGAGTGTTTGCTAGTCCTAAGTAATAATACTTTCTATGATAAATTACACAGATGCTACGGATTTCTGAGTTCTTTATCTACCCAGGAATATATCAACTTAAATTCAACTGCTAACAGAATTGTCATGTCTATTTTTTTTTTTTACATTATGAAAACCTGCTGATAAAAATGGATAGGCATAAATGATATGTAAGTATACCTTAAGGGTAAACACTTTAGATGCAGTTTGAAATATGACTAAATCTAGTCATTATAAGCAAAATAGCATTCATCTTATTTCAGAGGGTTTAAACAAACATTGCTGCAGCTCAAGGATTTAAAGATAATCTTTCACGTTCTATCCAGATTTTCTTATTCTTTGATTTGAATTCATCAAATAAAGTTTCATACATTCTTATATTGCTAGGAAGGAAAGCTGACACTATTGTGTTCAGGAATGTTGATACTATGAGATTATTCATTTAAATAAATTAAGAAAGTATAACATAAAAATGACACATTTCCTCTTTTCCATGCCCCCGCATACAGATAAGTAAACATATTAAAGCCCACATATGTAGAAGAATACATAAAATTTCATTTGATGCCATTCCTTCTTTTTTATTGACAATCTGAAGCAATAAGAAGAGAATTTTCAAAGGTATTCTATCATCACTTATCAGCGTCAGAATTACATATTCTTCCATTCTGACTACTACCAAGGATCAACTCTACATAATCCCATGTGACATTCAATGCCACCCAACCTCACCTAAGGACTTTGTCTTCATTTTTTTCTCCCTTTTCTCTCTACTTTCCCGTTTAACTGGATTATTCTTGTTACTAATCAAACACTTCTTAATTTCTTCCACTGAAAAGAGAAAACAAAAAACCTCTTGAACACATGTAAGTTACCCATTGATTGTAAGTTATCACTTGATTGTAAGTTACCACTTAATTCTTCAAAAATAAAAATTATAAAAAATCTTCTTCAAAATTTCTACATTTGCTGTCTTTAATTATTCTTTTCCCGTGTCTTAGATACATTATCCTCTGTTCCACTTCCAGCACACCAATCAATTATTTTCATTACAAAAGTCAATATTCCCCATGTGGCTGATTCTAATAGTCAGTTTATGGACCTCTTTACTAGAGCTTTCAGCCAACATTTGCTGAAGTTGGTTACTCCTTCTTTCTTCATGTTCACTTGGTTTCTAGGACACCACATTTCTTACACTACTGTAGGACAGTACTCTAAATTGCAGTGAACAGACCCAATTATCCTTTTCCCTCTTGCAGTTTTCAAGAATCACTAGGATATGCTGGAAATGTAACATTCTGTTACATTCAAACATTCTAACATTCTGTCCAGGGAGCTGGACAGAATAGCTTGTGTTCTGTTGCAGTTTTCTCTAGGAATAAAAATGCCCTTCAGTGTTCTAGCCCAATAATTCTTTGTGCTACAGACATCAAATCCATTGTGGGCTGCTTTCTGAGATCCCTCCTCTATGGTGCCAATGGGTCACATGCATTCAGGAGTCCATCCCCCTTGGGAACCTTTCCTGAACCTTGGAGGAACAGTTCACAATGAACCCTCTGTTTCTGTTGTACTTCGCCACCATCTGTAAGTGATAAGTATGCTTGATGTAACTCATGGGCTGTTCTCTCTTGCTAGACTCAGACAAGTTGATGGTCAGTGCTCAGTGAACCAGCTTCACTTTATTTACCACTCTTTCCTAAACTCCTTTAAGTATGTTTCTCTGCAATCACTGTAGTCACAGCCATGATCATCATCGATGTGCTAAAGTAGCATAGTAGTTCCCTACACTACAACATCTGGTTCTATTACTGCCTACTCCACCACCAATCCTGGCTTCTTCAGCCAACACAGTTGCTAGGATGACTATTTACAAATATTTCAAGGTCTCTTCTACACAAGTCCCCACCATGGTACCCAGACACTGGGCAATAAAAGCTTAATTTCACAAAATGGCCTATGAGATCCTCCAGGGAGGACCCATGCCTTTACTCTTCCTTTGAGACCATCTTCACTACTCTTCCCCTCAATCCTTTTGCTGCCTTGGCTTTATTGCTGTTCCTTGAATACAGAAGACACTTCCCTGTAAGTCTTCGCATTGCTATAGTGGCACAAAATTTGACTGGATTTTTTTTTTTTTTTTTTTGTAGCTAATTTGAACTCCATCATTTTACTTGAAAGTTATCAAAATGTTTCTTATGGGAGGACTTTTTTTTTTTTTTTGCTTACTTTTTTTTTTTTTAAGTTCAACCCTTATCTCAACACTGCATGCTGAATGTACCTTATCATTCATTATCTACCTTTTTCCCATCCATTTGAAAATTACCTTGCAACAACTACTATTTGTACTGTTAGTGCTATTGCTCATTACTAAAAACCAAAAAGTATTGAAATTTTGTTTTTATTTAGTTCACTGAAATGTCCCAAATGCCTGTAAGTGCCTGGACTTCCTTTTTGCTTCAACAATATTTATTGAATACATGAACAAATATTCTGATAGCATGACTTTATGCAATGTCCTTTTAAGCCTAATTGCAACATTTAGCATTTCTTGAATTTCTATGTGTGTCTATGTGTGTGTGCGTGCGTGCACATGTGTGTGTACTTGCATCCTTATAATTCATTCCAGGCTTGTGATTAGTGTACTGTGATGGTGATAGATTTAAAATAAGTGCAAAAATATACTCAGCAGGAGACTCCAAAGTTGTTTGTTTTCATCAACTCATGCTTCATTATATTAGGAAAAGTTTTTTCTATCCTCATTCCCATCCTGTGCCCTAATTTTCTACAGAGTTTTCATATCTTACCATACAGTCTCATAGCACAATGGTTTAAGTTACATTCTAGAATTAGAGGACTGGCGTAAATCCCAGATCTGTCTGCCTTATTCTAGCAAGTTGCTTCACATCTTTATGACTCAATTTCTACATCCAGAAATTACAAGAAATAATTATGTCTCTTTTAAATTTTTGTGAAAATTAAATGAATACATCTAAAACACTTATAAGAGTGCCTGAATCATAGTACTATTATTTTGTTTCTCATATTAAATTAATCTTGCCCTAGTTTTCTGTTAGAGTATCTAGTTCTTGCTGTTTTCTAGATATTTTTCATGAAACTTTATTGTGTCCCCTCAGAACACTGGCTTAAAGTAAACATTGAGTCCTGTTATCTTAATGATAAAATTTGCTTTTTTGATGATTTAAATGAATGTCACTTGTTCTTTGTGATGCTGTGAATCTCCTTCACACTTATTTTCTCTCAAAGATGAGTATTCTGCATTCACCAAGGGTGACTTTTTTGGTGCCTAAATAATTTTCATTTAGGTATTTTTTTTTACATATACCTTGGCTATAAATCTCAGTCTTAATAGAGCCTTCTCCTTTTGAGATTTAACAAATGTACATTTCTTCATGCCAAGAAATGTACATAACATGACATTTTTGTGATATACCACTAGGTTTTCTAAGTTCTTATGACTAAGGGCATAAAGGGCACATTGTTTCAGCTTCCATGAAACTTTAGTAATGCATAGTATGGATATATGTTATTTTACTTGGATTTTTGAGTGTTCTAGTTTGCTAATTTAATAAATATTCCAGTTCCAAAATCTTCACATGCAGTTGTTTTATAGAATCTATAAGATGATTGTTAAAAGTAGATATGGGTTAACCAATATACACATGTCAAGCATTTGAATTTGTAGCATATAAGCCCTTAAGTTTTTAATGTATCCATATGTACATGAAAATATTTATTTTTCTACAGGTTCATTTAGTCTTCTATTGAATACATTGCTAAGGATTCTGATCTAAACAAGATCATCATACAATTCTTTTCACTGTTTTTCCCATTTTTTAACTGAATACATTTTTTATATTTGTTTACCATTCTTGCTCTTTTATAAAATGCTATGTCTTTTATGCATTTACTTATTTTTTGGAGTATTCTATATTTTGTTGATCCATAAATTTTCAATACATATTTTTTTATTTTAACACATGTTAATATCAGCTTGAAAATATTCCACATTGTAGGCATAAATGTGTTTATTGCTCTTACCATATATATTAATTTCAAAATTTATATGTATATTAATTTCATAATTAATATATATTAATTTCAGTGTACCCAAACTTATTAGTCTTTCTTTCTTGATTTTAGTTACTGTCCTGCTTAGTCTATTAAACTTTAATGCATCATTTTCCTCTGGTAACTTGTGATTCTCAAATGTTTTCAGTTCATTTAGCATTTAAGTGTTTGAAAATTCCCCTTCATCTTAATAGAAATCTAATTAACAATAAAAAAGTAAATGTTAATCACCAGAATTAAACAGGATATATTACTGTGTTTTATATAGTTTAAATGAGCCATTAATGGAGTTCTAGCTTGTGTTTATAAAAATATGATGAATTCATGCCATAATTTACAAAATAGTATTTTTATTGTTTTTTATTTATAATAATTTAGTATGTTTCTATTTGAATTAATCTTTTAAATATATATAGACTTTTCTTTGGGGAAATATGGAATAAGTTGATGATCTTGGAACAATTAGTCTTCATATATATCATATCATATTTTCTAGTCAAAATCAGAGTAACATAATAGTTGTCCTCATTCATGTTTGAAAGGCTTATACACATATTTTTATATTTCTATATTGCCTAAGCATAATTCTTACTATGTAAATTTGCTTTTGCCTCTTTAGACAATTATTTGTGATGTGTATAGGTACAACTTACCTGTGAGCATTTTGGTACAATATAAGTAGTTACATGACAAATACTCATGAAGAAAAAAATAAAGAGGAGAAATTTTTCAAGACTTTATATTTATTTTAAATAATTATTTGATATTTTCTCAATACCTTCTTATCTCCCTTGTATAGGGTATGCTTAATAATGTTAATTAAGTTAAAGTGATTCATAATGGAAATAATGTCATTAATTTAATAAATATATTCCAAAAACAAACCTATTCTTCCACAGTATAATGTGAAATCATTGGGAATATTGCACCACATTGAATAATTTAATCTTTCAATGCTGGTTTCAATGTCCAAATTTCAAGATCTTACACATTGTGTTTTCAAAAATGCCCATCTGCTTACATAAATGCATTACCATATTATGCATGTCTTTGTGAATCTTGGTACAATTACTTGTAGAAGTTATGGTATGAACACCTGTTCTGGTTGTTGCTTTTATTCTCTAATACACTATTTTCTACTAGTTATCATTATTTTCTTTTACTAGTTACAGTATCACTTTCAAAATTCACTCTCTCTACTAACTCCAACATTTTCTGGCTAAGGACCACTATTATTGTAATCTACATCTATTTTTCCTATCTTTTACTTCTTTTGGGGAGATTGTAATGTAAAGATTGGACTTCTATTTTCATTTTCCATGTTTTAAAGCTTGAAAGTCACCATTCCTATTGGAACAACAAGATAAAAGATGAACAAGTTGAAAATCAATGGTTTCCTTGTACTCATCAGTCAATTGAGATTCTGTAGGAAAATGCCACCTCAAAATACAAGAGACAGGTGACTATGGAGAATCACAACTAACATAAGGTGGAAATTCCAGGCAAAATAAACTAAGGGAACATTTAAATGGTCATTCTGATGAATTGCTGGTGGCCTAGTTTGACTTATTTTGAGAATGAGATATTTCTGGGGAAATACAATCTTGAGGGTGAGGGATAAACTACAACATTTTTGTGGGGAGGCATACATGCCCAAACCGTCAACATTCTCACATAAAAGAATTTAGAACACTCAACTTCTTTGATGAAAGTAGCCATTGTGAAATAGATCTACTACAGAATTTAATAAAACTTTCTGGAAAAGGCAAATCTGTAGACAGTCAAAGGTCAGTGGTTGCCATAGTTCAGGAGTCAGCATGAATGAGTAAGTGAAACACAGATAATTGTTAGGCTAGTGAGACTACTCTGCATTATATTTTTATGGTGAATATATGACATGCATTTATAAAAACTCATGAAAATTAAATTTAAAAAGCCAAAATTGACCAAATTATTATATTGTGTGAATGTACAAATATGTAACAACAAACCTATTATGTAAAGTTATAATTCATCAATAAAAAATTAAATAAAAAGAACAACTGAATCTTAATTCCTGCATATTAAAAAAGAAAAAGACTTAGAAGGTGGGGGATTTCAGGGAGGAGTGGTGACTATACCAAGATAATGTAACTATGTCATAAATGTATGGAACCAATCTCAGTAAAAAAGATGGCAGATAAATGTGCTGACTGAGGTAAATGTAAATAAGACTGCACATGAACACAATATCCTTGTTGATAATGTTTTCTCCCCCATGGGATAGTGGCAAAGAATTCTGAATTACAGTACATGTATATTGAACTTGAACAATTTAGTAAACAGATGTTGGGAAGTAGAATTTTAGTTTCTTACAGTTAGAGAGCTAGAGTGGAAATTCTCTAAAGAATGGGAGGAGACTAGAAGGACCTATGTGATCCCTTAGATTATAATTGAAGACATCAGTATAAACTGATGTTTACCTTAATATAGATATAAAATTTTGCATGTAGAATTAGTTATACATATAAGGTATATGTATGTATGACTCAAAAATCTGTTCATATATAAACACATTTTTTTCTCAGTTACATAGTAAAAAATAATCATTAGTTAAGATAAGGATAAACATTTAGGAGGCTACCCTTTATTTCAGTCCTGAGGGTTATGAAGAATTAATTAGAACCTACAGAAAGACCTAAGGCAGACCATTTCAATCACTAACTAGTTCTCAGCCTATTGCAGCAAATATGCCCACCTCACCTCTGGGTTGCAGTAGCCTGCCACAAATTGACTTTTGCCTATTCGGGCCCCTCTCATTCCCTTGAATTCTGTGTTTCAAATCCTTTTGACTTACAAAACTTTCTACCAATATCTAATGTCTATCAAAATTGCTATAAAAGAATTTTCAAAGATGATGATATCCCACATCCCTCCCAAAAATCTATTCCTGTGGCTCTTGATGAAGGCATAATTTTCAGGAGTGTGTGGCCACATCAAATTCACTCCAGCATTTTTTTCTCTTCCAACATTGTTTGAGTTTATTTATCAACATAGTGCCTTGGAATTACTGGTATTTTTGTTCAATTTGCCACAGGCTATAGTGCAGCCAGACCAATAATGTGGACTACTCACAGCTATTTAAGCTACCACAGAGAGCCCAGAGACTCCAGCAGACAGACCAATATTGATTAATTCAGCCAAGTTTCTCACTGCATTCTCAGAACTAAATCCACTTTCCCATATATTTCCCTATACTTCTGCAAATATAAATAAATTATGTAAATTGATAATATAAAGTATTACAAATCTTTTTGTATAACACCCTTTTTTAATGTTGTCTTAAAAGGACAATCTCCAGAAATGTTTAAGCTATTACCCTAATTCAGTGTTTCTCAACCTTGATTCATATTCAGGTTTGGCTTGGGAGATTTGAAGATTCCTGATGCCCAGCCAATATCCAAACTAATTAATTTGGTATCCCTGGGGAGAGAACTTTGCATCAGTACCCTTTACAGATCTCCAGGTGATTCCAATACACAGAAAAACCGGAAAAATGTTGTTTTATAAATTAAATATCATGTAGATTGGTAGTTAGACTAAATGGTGGCCTCCCAGAAGATATGTCCAAGTTCTAATACCCAGAGTCAGTAACTAATAAATTATGTGACTTAAAAAGTGAATATTGCCTTATATGACAGAAGATGCGATTAAGTTAAAGGTACCTAAATGCAATCACTGGTATCCTTATTGGAGAGAAATAGAGAGTTTACAGACAAACACAGAGAAAAGGGGATGTGGTAATGGAGGTAGAGACTGGAGTGATATGGATACAAACCAAAGATGCCAAGGATTCCTGGTGGAGTGTAAGCATGGAAAAATAGTGACAGGAACACATTTAAGTTACATTTAACTGTTTTGCAGTAGTCACTTTCCAGACAAGGGATAATCTTCAGTGATCTCAGAAGGTCAACAAGAGTTTGCATACTGTGTTGCTGCTACTAGTCAGAGGACCTCCTGAACTAACTTCTTGACCAAAAGAAGGAAGGGAATCAGCCTCCCTGGACCTTCAGAGTCTAACTGCAATTTTAGCACTTCATACATTTAATTCTCAATAACCCATTCACATAAGTATTATCTTCATTTATAGATTGTTAAATGAGGTTCGGCAAAGCTATCTAACTCTCTCAATTTCATGGAAATATCATTAACAAAGCTGAGTGTTGAAACTGGTAGACTTCTCCCTGTTGATGCTGTTGATGACAACACTTCACCATAACAAGGAGGACTCTGAGGTTTCAATGTGTGGGGTATGGTGAGCAAGGACCACTGACTCCACCATGCAGCCTGTGTACTTTCCCTGGGCTCCATTCCTAGAAGGGCTCCACGTTGGTTTAATGCTTGGTTTGTTGTAAGGCATCTTGAAATCATTCATCTTTGAAAAAAGAGTCTCACATTTTTTATTGTGCATTGGACTGAATACAATATAAAGCCACGTGTACTCTGAATCTTCAGATTTTTTTTTTTTTGATACTGGTGCTTTATCACTGAGCCACATTCCCAGTACTTTTTATTTTAATTTTGAGACAGGATCTTACTAAGTTGCTTAGGGCCTCACTAAATTTCTGAGACTGGCCTTGAACTTGAAATCCTCCTGTCTCAGTTTCCTGAGTTGCTAGGATTACAAGCATGTGCCACCATGCCCATCTTCAGAATTATCTTAATTCCCTTATCAAGTGTCCATTCCTTACCAAAGAGTTTATGCTCATAATGGTGTCTAGTAACAGATGATAGTGAGTGCTATCTCAGGTATTTTAACATCACTGATTATCCCATAAACCTTTCATAAATGACATCTTAAATTCAGTGCCAGGTGCCAATCCTGATTTTCTATTACCTATCCTGTGCAAAAACAACTATTGCCTTTCATTATGTTATCATTAAATATATTTGTTTACATTGTTTTAACAACACATGTCATATTTGTCACTCAAAATGTCTTCCAAAGGACTAAGTTCCAATGTTTTTAAAATTGATGAATTATCACTGTGTTTGATTCAAAGAAAACTTAGTTTATTTGTTCTCACTGTAGTAAGAGAAAACACTAGCATGATTGTCTTTGAACTGTCTCAGTAGGGGAGTCAGAAGTGGTACACAATCAAGGTTTTGGGGAAAATGAAGTCAAAAAATGTAACATGGGTCTTTTAAATCATGAAACTAAAGGAAATTGGGCAAAGTGAGTTGGAGTTGTTTCTCATTCATGTGTTCCAATAATTCTTGAAACAAAGTGGGAAGTCATTGATGGCTTTAGAGTCTCAGTTTTCATGAAACCAAAAAAAAAGGATGTAAGTTGTCTGATTTCTAGTTTGCTTTTAAAATATAGTGTACTGTGTTTACAGTAAGTGCATGTGTTATACTATGGGGGCATTACTACTGTTCCATATTTTGTCACAAAGCAAAAGTCAAGTGCTTTATGTTTCTGCTACTTGCTACTCAAGTTATTGGCATCATCAGACATATGTACAAAACGCTGAATCTGAGCTCCTCACTCCTCTATTCCAGTCATAATAAATCAGAATCTCTATTTTAACAAGATCCTTATTATTCATATGTACATTTTGAGAATAAATGCTTTCAGTTACCACAAAAATAAAGCAACCCACATAGAAGTTGTGTTAACTTTTGTCTCTGAAATGGTAACTACAAAGTTGCTATCAAGCATCATAGAATTTGATTGAAGACAAGAGAAATTACCAAATATCTTAGAAAATAAAAATAAAGTTTAAAAAACTAGTTAGTTAAAATGGTAGATTTGTGTGACAGACAGTATTATTTTCAATTGTTGAAAATTAATTTATCTGATAGTTTGTATCTTTGAATAGAAGTGTTTAACTTCCATGAGAGTCAATTAAGCAAATGACTTGAAGTTCAGTAAAGTTGGAAAGGACTAGCATCAAAAGTTGAAAAGGAATATGACAAACTTGGAAAAATATCCCAGAAGGTATAATTAAGACTTTAGAAAGATATTCTGGCACACTAGGAATATCTTGGGAAAATCAATATATCAGTGACTCCAAAATGAGAGGTGAGAAAAAGATTCAGTTATGGAATTTAAAGATATTTTGATAATATTTTAACTGCTTTATCCCATTACTGTTTCCTTTATGGACTATAGATATGATTAATAGATGATAAAATTTTTTCTTAATAAATCTAGAGCTTCAACATATAAAGCAGTACAAACCCATTTTTGGAAAGTCAGAAATGTCATGTTGCTTTTAAAATATTTTAAAATCAACGAAAATAGAGAAATCCTATTGATTGTGTTTGGCATGGAAAATGAGAATGACTTGTGTGACATAAAAGGCAAGTGATTAAACAAAGGACTGTATATGGCACAGCAGAGCTAGATACTTCATTCTTTGTATATTTTCAGGAATATAAAACACTGGAGCACCAGTAGTAAGAGCACAAAGTGCATAATCTGTCTGGAAATAGCTTTTATTCTGACTGTGATACAAAGTCCTCAGAGAAAAGTCTTATTTGTTGTGGCATTTAGTGAGTAGTGATTACTTCCAATTATGTGAGTGTAAAAATGTAACCGATCTATTAAGATAGCCACCTTCATTAAACAGAATTCTCTTTCATTAGTGAAAGAAGTCTCTTAAGGAAACAGACCCATATAACTGGTAAAATGTCTCTGCCATCTGTCCATATTAATAAAAGTTTATTCATTAATACAAAACACAGAAGAAGGGGAATTTGAAACCCATTTACCCAAATGAAAAGGAGAATCATGAGGATGAAAAAAACTTTGAATATCCCAGTATTTTAAACCTACATTCCTAACTGCCATAGTAAAAGTGTGGGCGCATGTGTGTGTGGGTGTGGAAATGTGTAATTATTATGTTCACTTATTTAATAAAGAAGCAAGGGCTGCTTTTCAACTCTCTCAGGGTATCTTCTTGAAAACATGAGACCTTTGGATTTTACAATAAAAAGTGCAGGCCTTGTAATTTGTGAGCTGTAAACACATATATTCAAGACTAATTAGAAGGCCCTCAGGAGGGTTATTAGAAGTAATCACAAGGTGTGCCCTCTTGTCTCTCAAGAAAATGAGGGAAGTTTTAATATTCTCTCTTTAACTTTCTGCATAATTGTGTGAAATTCTTTCCTGCCTCTGTAATTACTCTTGTGTTAACTTACATGAACATACTTAACAGATTTTAAAATTGTTCTTTCTCTCTTCTACATTGGTAGGGGAAAGAATTTTGTTGGCAGGATTATTTATATCCACTAACTATTTTTGTGTGATGGGCTCTAGCAACCTAGGCTACTATTTCTGAAAGCAGAGTCTTCAATTTGAATCTGTTTTCAATAATATGTGTGTTTAAATGGGATACGCATATGTAGATCAGTACTCTAAAACAAAGCAAAAAGACTGAATTCAAGTGCTTCAGGACATTGCAAGAGATATTTCAGGTAGGCATTAATTCTCAAAAGTATCTAAAACATGTTTATAACTGAGAGAATGGCATTTTTCCTCAGCTAATTATATGTCCAGGTTTGTCTATGTCCTGTTCCAACCATTGTGTGCACCAGTATTAGCTGTGAGAAGTTAAAGTGGAAAGGAGTTTGTTATTCTGATGACATCCTATTTTTTTTACTCCATTTATTTCTCTAAATTTAAAATGTTTTTAGCCATCAAAATGTCAAGTCAAATTTATTTCTGTAGTATAGATGTAAAGCTAAACCTGTTAAATTGTCCAATTTTTTTGTAACATTTAATAGATTAAAAATCATGATCTGTGTTTAGAAAGTATGTAATTGCATCAATAGATTCTACTTTTAGCCTTCTGTCTAGAACATAAAGTTCCACTTCAATTATTACATGGTGGCCAATTTCACCGTGATTCTGAACTTTCATGGGTCTGTAGGGAAGGTTTAAGATGTGTGTATTGGTAATATGAATTTTATTGGGCTTCCTTCCTCAAGAAATAAAGATAGTAATTATTTTCTATTGAGGGTATGTGCCTGTTGGATTGTCCTGCATCTCCTTCACTGTGAAAGTGTCCCCTGACAAGGGGCAATATTGTGTGAAATTTCATGCACATTTTTACTGCCTCATCCAGGACCATGGGTATAAAACCAGCCCACAAAAGATCAATTGAACAAAACATACCCAAAATAGGAGTCAGTTCCTTTGAGATGACTTGTTATCCCTCTCAGGATGGGGGAACCCAACAGAGCAACTTACTACCAAATATACAGTTTGATTCTCTGATGAGAAGTACCACACTGGTGCCTCAAAAGTGGTCTTTTTCTCTAACAGATTGAATATTCTGAGAAGGCAGAAGCTGGATTGTGAGAATCTATGCTGGTAGACCCATATTTAGTTTCCATCTCTACCACCATGGTTATTATATTCCTTTTACCACCATGCCAATTTAGGCATGGCAATGACAACAACAGTTTAATGTCAATGAGTTGAGTAATGTGTCTACTTGATGGTTCAATGCCTCTTCATTGTGAATTCTGTAAGGTCAGCACTAACATCTAAAATGAAAATTTTCATACTTGGTGCAAATATGCAGATGTGCTTCCACATACTTTTCTCTTAGACCTCTTTTTATCTGATATTCCAGTCTTTGAACTTTCAGAGAACTTATTGCTACCCATAATTGCACATATGTATTAATGTTAGAATTAGAAACTATCTATTATGAAGATTTTCAGTTACTGTCATTCGAAGTCATTACTGAATGAGACTGTAATGTGGCTACAGTTATTTTGGAATTACCCTTAAATATTGAGCCAATATACCCATAAAGCAAACTTGAGGTTTTTATATTTTCTCCATACATCCATAATTTCAAGATGAGAGAAGGATGCAAATAAGGTGGGTGAAATGAGAATCTCAGATATATGCTTGTGGAGTTTATTTATTCCTTTGGTTCTGCTAAGACCAAATTCTCCATGCACCATTTCTGTCCTTCAGTGAATTGTTGGGGAATATACCCTATTTGATTACTTCATAGGTTTAACTGATAAATGATCAAATTGGGCATCTGCCTATCTGCTTATTCAGGGATTTAACTCTATTTTCAACTTGTAAGTCAGAAGAGAAGATGGGGCCAGATCTTGAAGGATATCTGCTGTCCTCAAGGAAGAGACTTCTATAGGGCCTTTTATAGGAGCAGTGCTAGTTCTTTATTGGGAAGGAGAAGGTTCCTTTGAAGACTTTGAAGACTTAGTCACTAGACTGAGAATTCAAAGCATTTCAATAGTCTCTGTGACTCAATGATCCTACCAGTAATAGTCTGAATCTCTGCTCCTTAGTTGATCCTACTTCACACTGTAACAGATTAAAAAAAAAAAAAAAAGAGTACTCTTTGCAAGGTACACTGGAGGCTTCATAAATTGCCACTCCCAGTTTATCATCCTCTCTTGTTGGATGTCAGCGTAACTTTCAAAATACTAGCCAATTCCATTATCCTTGTATGTATTGTTTCTCCTGATCTTTTCAAAGTCTTAATTCATCAATCACACTGGACAGTGTATCTTTTCCACCTTTGAATACCATCCTTCACTGTTGTTCCCCAAGGTACCCATGACCTCACTTTGAAAGTGGAAGCAGATCCTGTGGCACTCACAACTAGATGCTATCAAGTAGCAACACTCCTGGGGAAAATTTGTTTTGGAAGGAAACACTAGCAAGTTACTTTCAGAACTGTCACAATCTATAAATTATATACTCTAGTATATACTTCAAACATTATTAAATATACACTGTGAAAATATATTTATTTGGATTCAACATATTTTGTTAACACCAACTATGTGAAAACTGTGAAGTGCATGATCTCCAATATCAAGTAATTCATTCTTAAAATGGAACTTGTGTTCTATACAAGTAATTATTACTAAGTATATTGCTTATACTGTCTCACAGGAGACAAGCAAACTTAGTTAGGGAAGATTGGTTGGAGGTCAAATTCAAATGACAGTATAATGAGGGAAAATTTTAAATCATGAACTGTGGGGGGCTTCTCTGCCATGTCCCACATGGATGAGGAAAGGGTTAACTGCATGAGGAGGATGTTGGCTGTGTATCATTCAATTACCCAAAAACTTATCTACTCAATAAGCACACAAGAACAAATACCCTTTTTAAATGACAGGGGTATGACAGGTCTGGCCATACCAGCTCTGGCCTCTAACAACAACTCCAACTCACCCAATTCCCTTTTATTTATAATACATGGGTAAAGGGGACAAGGACCGGGAGGAGTGTCTTCTATGATGGACAGAATAGGGTGGAGTTAGGGGCGCCATTTCTCTTAGGGGTAATATTCCAGAAGGAGAAGGGAACCATTCCCACTCAGTGCCACATGTTTCCTGGCAATCCGGGACAGACTTCTGTGGCTGTTGTTCCCTGGAAGTCAGGCCTCTGCGTCCTATGACTCAACCTAGTCTGATTCTGCTAAATAAGGATGGCTTCCCACAATGAACATAAAGAGAAGGTGCAGGGTGTTTCCAGGGAAAGAGATTGAGTTCTTTAGTTGGATGAATTATACATAGTATAAAGAATTTTGTACCTGTCTAGGTTGTGGCCAACTGTGCAGTCTTAATGATGATTCTCAGATAAGCACCAAGCACGCGTAGCTATGGAGCTCCATTTTTGGCCCAGTTAGAATCACTTTTATAACCATTCTAGTTAGTTATTGAAATTTCCTGATTTTATTAAGAGTTACCAAAGCTTCATCACAATGGATTCCATGAAGGGCATAGTGGTATTTGCAAATTTTAAGTTCATCTCCAAAAGGTATTAATAAAACAGAAATAGCAATAAATCTATTCTATCTTCCTACAACTTCATTCCTTTGATAGAGTCACTCCCTTTACAAAAGTTGGCAAAGCAAAGCTTATAATTGGTTGTCTCAAGATACCACTGATGAAGCCTAAAACAGAAGCAGGATAAAGGAAAAGAAAAGGCAATCACAAATTTCAAAAATTCTATGGCCATATAAACAACAAGCATTTGTATGAAACAGTATGTGTAATGAAGGAGAAAGTATGGTTTAAGATCAAGAAGTTGGTCATAAGACTAGACAAATGAACAAATGAATAAAACAAAGCAGCAAATGCAAGCCCTTTCTTGTGTCTATGGATTTGAACTTATTTAGTTTTGTGCAGTTAGTAAGATAAAAATATACACTGAGAATGGGGTGTAAATCAGTGGTAGGCTGTGCACTGTGGGCTGGCAGGGAGCCAAAGGGCATGGTTGGTATGCCTGGAGAAAAACAGGAAACTGTTACAATTGGCTACATGGATGCTTGAGCTCGTGATTGCTTGACCTTTAACAGGATTGGGTGGACATATCTGATGGAAATTGCTTATGCAAGAGACTGCTTATATATTGAGGGTGAGACTGCTTTTTGGTTGTTGTTGTTGTTGTTGGGATCCGAATAAAGAAGAAGCTCCTTCATGACAATCTGAGGTGTACGTGTCTTTATGTCACGCTGGATGGCGACAGCGCACTTAGCTCTAGATTCAATCCCCAGAATCAAAAGCAGAAACAAAACCTAAAAACCAATGCAGTGACGATTGTACTATTGAATCATTATTTACTCATTGAAAAAAATATTTTTAGTTCTTTTTCCAATGAGATTATGAAAAAAAAATCCAGTAAAAATGCCCAAACACACATAAATAAGAGTGTGTAAGGAAAATACAGAATCCAACTTAATGTTTCAAATTCATTTTTAAAGTAGCTGATTAGAATTTCTAAGCTAAAAGATGTGTTTATGTCTATTGAACTTGATGATGTGAGTAATAATTGTTTAGAGAAGTGTGTATCATTGTCCTTGCTTACATTTCTGTTTCATAATATTAAAGAGCTTCCTATTATGATATTAATATAATTCTTGAAGATACACATGTACATGCACTTTTGTTCAAATTGAAACTGATATCAACTACTAGACATTTTCAATGTTTAAAAAATGTGATGTTTGAACATTACAATGTTTCAGCAACAATAACATTTTCCCTTAAAAGTGATGATATTTAAACAAATTCTTCAGTTGGTTATACTTTCTTTGAATGGAAGAATAAATTTTAATTTTTACTTGAAAGAAAAAGACTCTTACAAAATTGAATCTTCAAGCTGTCTATTTTGCATGCACTAAGAACTTATAAGAATTTGTGTCTTGGGTTTTTCATAGTTAACTACGTGAATATTAAGGATTTCAAACTTAATTAGAAATTTAATTTTGTTTGTCAAAGCCACTCATTTTTCAAATACACCTGCAATTTAGTATATTTCAGAATCACAATTATTTACAGTTTTATAAAGAAATGGTGATTTCTGATAAAACTCTTCCCTTAGATGACCAAAGATGGTACAAAATACAATTAATTGAAAAGGATAAATCTCTATAAACAAGGAATTTCAAAATTTGTTGATAAAAATAAGATACATGTAAAATATATTATCAATATAACTTTCCCTTTTCATATTTTATTTATGTCTTCCTTATTCTACCCATTCTTTTGTTGTCCTTAAGTGAGATTTTATTTTTTTATTTATTTTTATTGTAAACAAATGGGATACATGTTGTTTCTCTGTACATGGAGAAAAGGCATACCATTTGTGTAATCATACATTTACATAGGGTAATGTTGTTTGATTCATTCTGTCATTTTTCCCTTCCCTCCACCCCTCCCACCCCTCTTTTCCCTCTATACAGTCCCTCCTTCCTCCATTCTTGCCCCCTCCCATCCCCATTATGTGTCCTCATCCGCTTATCAGCAAGATCATTCATCCTTTGGTTTTTTGAGATTGATTTATCTCACTTAGCATGATATTCTCCAATTTCATCCATGTGCCTGCAAATGCCATAATTTTATTCTTCTTTATAGCTGAGTAATATTCCATTGTATATATGTACCACAGTTTCTTTATCCATTCATCAATTGAAGGACATCTAGGTTGGTTCCACAATCTGACTATTGTGAATTGAGCATCTATGAACATTGATGTGGCTGTATCTCTGTAGTATGCTGATTTTAAGTCTTTTGGATATAGGCCAAGGAGTGGGATAGCTGGGTCAAATGGTGGTTCCATTCCAAGCTTTCTGAGGAATCTCCATACTGCTTTCCAGAGTGGCTGCACTAATTTGCAACCCCACCAGCAATATATGAGTGTACCTTTTTCCCCACATCCTCTCCAACACCTATTGTTGCTTGTATTCTTGATAATTGCCATTCTAATTGGGATGAGATGGAATCTTAGAAACCCAGAATAGCTAAAGCAATCCTTAGCAGGAAGAGTGAAGCAGGGGGTATCACAACACCAGAACTTCAACTATACTACAAAGCAATAGTAACAAGAACGGCATGGTATTGGTACCAAAATAGACAGGTAGATCAATGGTACAGAATAGAGGACACAGAGACAAAGCCAGATAAATACAGTTTTCTCATACTAGAGAAAGGTGCCAAAAATATGCAATGGAGAAAAGATAGCCTCTTCAACAAATGATGCTGGGAAATCTGGAAATCCATATGCAGCAGAATGAAATTAAACCCCTATTTCTCACCCTGTACAAAACTCAACGCAAAATGGATCAAGGACCTGCATCTTATAGAAGAAAAAGTAGGTCCAAATCTTTAACATGTCGGCTTAGGATCAGACTTCCTTAACATGACTCCCATAGCATAAGAAATAAAAGCAAGAATCAATAACTGGGATAGATTCAAACTAAAAAGCTTTCTCTCAGCAAAGGAAACTATTAGTAATGTGGAGAGAGAGCCTACAGAGTGAGATTTTAAATATTAAAATAAAACACTTTGGGGGGAACTATTACATTGGTTTTATTTTAATGTATAATTTCCGGATGTTCAATAATGTGAAATAGCAAAAGGATGAACTTATATCACTCTCAACAATAAAAACAAGCAAATAAAAGGCAAAAAAATTCCCAGTTCCAAATCATCTACTAGGAGGTAATTTATCAGACAGAATTTAAGTACTTTAATTTTGCTGCTGATTCTCAATCCTTCACCTTGTGACTTCATCTGCTGCTTTAGACACATTTAGTCAAGGAGGTTTGTAATTGTTATTTTTTTATTTCTTTTCTTATATATTTTACACTTACAATTTTTATTGCACTAAGGAGGTAGTGGGTAATAATTCCTTTGGGGTTTTTTGATTTGTGTTTGGTTTTATGAAATATCCCACTCTAATTTTGACTGGCTCCATGTGATGTTATATTCATTTTCATCACACAGACTACATCTCAGGGACACAGTGAGCAGAACAATCCAAGGAAACATTTGCTCATTTATATTCACTAATATCATGTCAAGACCCATTGGTCATCTCTTTGGTGACAATAAATCAATAAGAGTACACATCAAAGAAGTCAAACAAGTTTCCTTGATTAAGAAGCAAACATTTAGTATTATGAATACCAGGACAAAAAAAATGCAAATAATCATCAAAAGGTATTTGCAGAATGCCTAGAATATTTGCTTTAAATATATGTGACTATTCATATCAGATGAGCAAACTCATCCTGAGAATTCTGAATCCCAAGTCCAAGTACCCTATATGTGAAACTCAGAAAATGAATAAAATGAAAAGTTGATTAAAATAGAGCACTGCAAAGTAATCTAAAAGTAGGCTATGGAATAAACAATCATGTCAAGCTAGGAAATTATTTTTTTACCACATAAATGTCATGATTATAAGAAAATTACAGTCTTTCTAAACAATGAAATCAAATTAAACTGCTAAATAACTAAAATTCAATTATCTTTTTCCTCCATTTTCCAACTAGTATAATTTTATTTTCAAAATTCTGAGTTATAAAGGAGCAAAATATGAAAATAAAGACTATCTCTAGGTATGGATTTCTTAACCTTACTTCTACTAACTAATTGGATCAGATAACTCTTTGTTATGAGAGGTTATTCTGTGCATTGTAAAATGTTTACCAGTATTCCTGTCCTCTATCAAGACAGGACAGAGACAACAATCAGTTTTAATAATAAAAATGTCCCAATCATTGCTTGTGTGTGTGTGTGTGTGTGTGTGTGTGTGTGTGTGTGCACGCGTGCATGCACATGCGTGTAAATTTGCTTAAAATCTGTTTCTTATATTTAGGGGAAAGAAACAGTTATTGGCATCCAGATAAAAGCATAACAGTCTTTATTTGAAATTCACAAAATGCTCTTACTTGAAAGATTTGGCTTTATTTATCTTTTCTAATATAGAATACTATACCAAAACTCTAGTTATAATATGTTGCTAAAAAGAATAAACACAATTAACTTTTATACAGTATTCATATGAATGTATTAGTGACATTAATTTTTTTCTTATTTTTGTTTTTATCAACAGTACATTAAAAGATGAATATATACAAATAATTGAGAAACCTTCTGTATTACTTAAGTCTTTGAATTTAGAATTTTAAAAATCAAAATACAAGTTTGTTATTCCTACATGAAGATATTAGCATGGACCACAACAACAAAACATTCCTAAAGAATTTTGTAAAGTTGCTCGTTCTGAAACCAGAATTAATGGACTGCTCAGAATAATTCATTGATTCAAGAATAATGCATTGAATGCCAACTATGTCCCAGATAGTGCTGTGGTACCAGGGAGAAAATAACCTTTTAACTGTAGTGGAACTTATATTTTTATGGAAGGAAATTTGAGGAGACAGAAAATAAATAAGTAAATAAATACACTTAAATAAATATGTTTGTCTAACAAGATAGCTTCATAATTTATGAAGTAAATGAAACATATAACTGACCTAAGGAGTGTCTTCAGGACCTTAGCTAGAGTGCTCAGAAAAACCTTTCAGTACTGGTGACACTTGAGCCAAGGGGTAAAGGGGTAAATGATGAGCAATAGGCAGAACTATGAAGGATAAACATTTCACCCAGAGGTGGCAATAGCAAAGTCACAGAATGTGACGGATTTTGGTGATGGAAAGCCCACTCGTGAGGTTAAATCTTAAGGCAGAAATGTCAGGACATAGATTTTTCTCATAATTTCCTTAAAATAATAATCTTAAATAGTTCATGTATCACATTTTAAATGATAGCATCCTTTACATTTATTAAACATTTCCCTTTTTGATAGCATAGGTATACTTTCAATCTGCACTCTGAGTTTCAAAGAAATTACCAAACCATATCATATCCTTCTGAATTCATTTATTTCAAGTTGCTGAAATGTGATGGAACCAATTGAAGTGCTCACTCTCTAGAAATTTGCTCAGACATTTTGTGAATTTGATATTTCTATCTTCTTCCTCTATTTAAATCTCTTCCCATTTTTAGTTCTTTCCTAAGATCTATTTTATACCCTGTCTGGGTTGCTACCTCTTTGGATATTAATGACAGTTCTGATGTGCTTGGTATAACAATCCCTAATTGTCAAAAATGGAAAATATTGAACTCATTCCTAGGTTCGAAGTTTACATAATCTATTTAGCTTCTTTGTTTTCCCAACATCTGTCATCAAGGAAAAAATCTAAAATTCTTGAAGTTGAACAAAATTACTTAAATTCATATATAATAGGCTATATAGACTATTTGACTCCTTTTAGGATTCCTTGTAATAGGTTGTTCATTTATACACTAATATTTATTGATGCCAGACTCTGTTGTAACTTTTTGGAATGTAACTTCCAATGAGACAGAAAGAAATAGCCTGCCTTCATGGCACTTATAAGTGTGAGAAACAAAGTAGAATACAAACTACAAATATGATAAATAGCTAAATTGTATACCATCTGAGAATATGATAAGAGCTATGAAAAAATAAAAATTAATCCAATTGAAGGTTTATGAGAATTTATGTATGCTGCTGTGCATTAAAATTATGAAAACTATCAGGTATGCCTATTAGAATTGATGATATTTGAGCCAAGACTTCAAGAAATACAAACTGTTTTATTTAACTCATATTAAAGTAGCCAGACAACTGATCAGTGAAATTATATTTCAATATACTCAGCCAGTAGAAAATAGTTATCTGGAAGGCAGACATAAATAAGAGAATTTGCAGTTACTTTAAATGTAAGTTATAAACTCGGTTTTTGCAATAGTCTTTTCCTTGGCCTGTTAGAAAATTATAGCTTTTGTTTCATTGATCTTAGATTGTGTCTCTTGCTAGAAAAATTTAAAGTTCATGAATCTCATTTTTGGAGAATGAACACTTTGTACTAAAACAAACTGCTATAGTTGCCTCAATTCGTCCAATAAATTAGAAATAGGGTTTTGAGTCAAATGAACAGAGAGAAATTAATTTCATAAGAAGAGAAATTTCACAAAAATAAATCTATCAGATAATTATAAATGTTATTTATAATAGTTTAATCAGAAGATTTTGCTTTATTTCAACATCAGGTGATATCAACCACTGTGGAAAATGTATAATTTAATTATATTTAGCACTATGTTTTCCATAAAGCATGTGATTTCTCAAATTGAATTAAAGATTTCTAATTCACAGCCAGGGGTGATGGCACATGCATGTAATCCTAGCTACTTGGAAGGCTGAGGCAGGAGGATGACAAGATCAAGGTCAGCTTGGGCAATAGCAAGAATCTATCTTCAAATAAAATTTTAAAATGGGATGAAGATGTAGGGCTTTAGTGTAGTGATAGAGAGCTCCTAGGTTCAAATCCCACTGGAAAACATTCTAATATACAAATTAAGTTTTAAATTAGTAATCTGAGCAGCTTTGTCTAAATTGTGTGTGAATAAGGCAATTCAACAGACACTGTATGTTTGAGCATGAAATATAATAGGAACATTTTCTTACAGTAAAGGTCAAAAGATCAATTCTCTATTCTGTGATTGCTTTACTGAGTAATATTGTTTATGTTATATGCGATTGTTATTACACTTAATATAAACTTTCATGACTAGAGTTACTTCCTTAATGATTTGTTAATTATTATTATTGTTGATATTATTATTATTAATTTATTTATTTATTGGTACTGGGGATTGAACCTAGGGGCACTTAACCACTGAGTTAATATCACCACTCTTATTTTTATTTTTATTTTTACTAAGTTGCTTAGGGCCTCCCTAAGTTTCCTGACACTGACCTTGAACTTGCCATCCTCCTGCCCAAGCCTTCCAGTCTTGTACCTGGGATTGCAGGTATGCATTCTCCATTAATTTTTAAACCAGTTTTGCTTGTCAGTTTCAAGAGCTTTTGCAATACCTTTTGCAGTGTCAGTTTACCTTTGTTTCCTGATTTACAGCAAAAAATACTAAATGGCTAAGCATTTTCAGAAATTGAAAAAATTACCAAAAATTGGAAATATTAGAATTTATTTCAATCATATTATGTCAAAAATATATACAGGTAAAAATATACAAACATTTGAAAATGATCATTTAAAAGCATATTTCAATGTGGCAAGCAGGTACATATTTTAAGAATCTGCTTATTAACTATTATTTAATTTTTCATATCCCCCTCCTTCTCATTTCCTCCTACACAATCTAAAGTTCCTCCATTCTTATCTCATTCCCTACCTTCCCACCCCCATTACTTATTATCATCCACTTATGAATCAAAATGCAGTCTGTAAAAATCAAAAAAATGAATAAATAATTAAAAAAACATTATTGAATATTATTTTTAAAATTTCCTCAAGATTTTTGAGATAATATAATGAGTAATCTTTTGCAAAATATAGTGATTATTATTGACTTAACAATTATTGACTTACTAGAACATTAATTAAAATAATTAAAATAATTTGAGATACTTTAGTTTTGTAAATGATGTTTTTAATGATGTTCTATTCCCAATTATCCTTGAATGTCTGATCTTTCTTTGGCTATTCAACACATGAAATGATATTAGCTGTGAAAAACAATCATTCCTTAGAACATTTATATAAAGTTTTAAAGTTATCTATCTCAATAAGCATTATAATTTGTAAGAAAGTCCAAGGAACTTGCAGTTAGAAAACTTGAAACAAGAGACTTGTTAGATTTAATATAGTAACAACATGCATTTCTTTTCACAAAAAAAGCGATCATTTACCAATGGTCTTTTTTAATCAAAGCTAGTCAAGTTGAAACTAAAGTTCATTATGGAGAAAAAAATGTGCAAGCACAGTTAGACATGTATTGAAAGGATAAAGATATAGAGAAGTCAATAAGTTTTCCAGATATTTCATCATCCATAAAGATTCTAATTAAAATAATGTGACATTGGCACATAAATAGTGCAGTGAATCCAGAAATAGACTGACTCAAATGTAGGCATGCAATATATCATGGATAATACTACAATAACTAAACACATATTTATACATGATTAATACAGTTCCATTACTTAATTGTAATTTAATATTATTATGTTACCTTTGCAAAGAGAAATGCACAGATTATTTTTTCAGACATCTCGATAGGTACTTGGAGAAAAGTGGATAAATGCCTATTATGTTCACTACCTTTTTCATTTTCTATTTCAATTAATTCACTGACCTTGTCACATGCTTCCTTGTTTAATAATGTATTTTCCTTAAGTTTTTCATTGGTCATTATGGATAGTATTCAACTTCACTTTTGTTCCTAAATAATGTTACTCTTTGTTTAAAATTTTGATCCATTTTTAAAATAAATTTCACAAATAGTTAGCTAATATGTTATAAACCAGACAAAAACAGTTAATAATATCCAAATAGAAATACCATAAATTTAATCAGCATTCAACAGTGAAAATTGTATTTAGGGATCTCTTACTAGTTATATGAGAACTGGTATTTTAAAAAATCTCATTGAAATTTTGCACTATTTTGGAGATGCAGTGTAATTTAAATATGGAAAAGCTGTCAGTTTCAAATAAATATAAAGCAATACATTTGGAAAACTGATAGTACCCTTGACACTCATCTCTCCTTACTAGGGTTTATTTCTCATGTTCTTCTCCTGTACAGCTTATACTAAAAGAAATATCAATGTCCATTGAGTTTGAATATGGGCTTAATCTATTGTCATAGATTCTATTTGTTTCACATTAGACACAGGTTTCTACATTGTTCTTCTTTTTGTTTGAAACATGTGAATTAACAATAATGTCCTACGATGATTCTATTATTTTGGAATAAAAGAGAAATAAGAAAACCTACAATACCAAGACAGCGTCACTTTACTTCCTTCCAGAAATGCCAACACTGTACTCCATTTTCATTCATTGCTGAAGATTAGAAATGTGAAATGAAAAGAGCAAGATTTACATTATATGTTGAAAAGTTGTAGAAAATATCACTAAAAGCCATCATTATCATATAAGGATATATTTTTGTTGAAGACACCAAGTTGGAACAGTTTGCCTTTTTCTGCTAATTTTAATTACTGCCTTTGTGAGCTCCTTTATAACTGCCAAATTCTCAAGTAATGATGTGTTCTGTGATGGCAGTCATCAGGTTGTCATTCATTTTGTGAAGTTAATACTAATTGGCAGTGCTTTCAAGAGCAGCTTGTGAAAAAAATCCTTCAGATAGATGTGTTAGCAGTGGGGAAAAAAAAGCCTCAAATGGTCCAGCAAACAGATGGTTCAATATAAATAAAATAAATTGCATGTTTGCCAAGCTGCATGCATTGCCTGGCCACGTGAATGCATAAAAACATTAAAAAAAAAAAAAAAAAAAAACGCTTTTTAAGAATACAAGGCTAAAATATATGAATACAGAACATAATTTTAACAAAAAATAACAAAACTATGGATCTTTATAAAAATAGAACAAGTTATGTAGATGATTTATTATGAGAATTGCATGAATGTCATGAAGATATCAGAAAGTTCTGGAAGTTTGTATAGTTCCCAGTACTTCACATATAATTGGTCTTTGATTTTGGATTTGAGTCAGAGGTCAATTAGATGCATATCCCAGGCCCATAAAGTGACAAAAGATAGTCAATGATTCTTCAATTAACTAAAGTCATTGAGAAGTATATTGTACTATTCTGTCAGGAACAAGAACAGAGATAGAGCTACTATTCATAGGGAAGAATCAGCACCAGGAGGAACCAGCCCTCACCTGTGCTCCTTGTTTTATCTGTCTCCTCCACATTGCTTAGAGTGAGGTCCATTTACTGATCAAAGTTCCGTTCACTGAGAAATAAATAATAAAATATTGATCAAAAACAAACTATTTTTTTTTAATGTGAAAGTTAAGGAAAACATTACCAGAAAAATCATTGGTGGTGGTTCTCAAAGTGAGGTCCTTTATAGTACCCATAATAGCATTAACTGGGAACTTACTAGCAATGCAAATTATTGAATTTCAAGCAAAGTCTTTAGTGTTATGACTGGGAGTGGGCCCAGTAGCTGTGCTTTAATAAGCTCTTTGGATGACTGTGATATAAACTGAATTTTAAAAATCACTGTCCTAGGACAAAATCAAAATCAACAAAGAAATTAAAAATTCTTCTAGAACATAATGCAAAGAACAATATTGCATAAACTTTTGAAGACTGAAATCTGTACTAAGAGGAAAGTTTATATGCTCAACTCTTTTTTCTTTTTAGGCTAATTTCTTAAAAGGCTCATATTTGACATTTTAAAAATATAAATTATATTTTAAATATTTAAGGAAACATAAGTTCTTATAAAATAAAAATCATGTCCCTAAATATTTTTAGGAAGATAGCAATTGTTTATGACAAAATGCATAACAAAATACACCCATATACACATGCATACATATAGGTACATGTGTATGTATGCACACATACATATACATATGTGTATTTCACATTTAACCTGAAAACAAAGCAAGCTTGGTTATTAATAAATAAATGCAAAGAATTTTATTTGTTAAAAAGGACTTTGTACAGGCACAAGATATATAATGTAAATAGAACTCAATTTTAAATCCCCAAATGCTAATTTTCTGAGTCTTTTCCTCCTATTAAACATTTCATTAAATTATAATTCACGATTTTAGATTTCCAGAGAACAAGTCACCTATGATCTGTCCCTGAGAATAACATAGGCATTATCAGAGTATGGCTAATTCAAGAAAATTAATTTAAGATAATCTTTACTCAAGTTGAATAAGGATCTGTTTACAAAATATGCAGTATCTGTCTTCAGAAGAACTTTCAGCATTACCAGATATATTTTCCTTGGCAGTTATTTTCTATTTAAAGAGCAGTTGCTGTCTACATGGTCTGCTCTTGAGATGCCATGTGTCCAAAGGCTAGATTATGAAACTAGACATTGCCTGTAATGCTGAATATAATTTTCTCTGTGCCTGTGCTGATAACTGAACCCAGGGCCTTGTGCAAGTTAAGCACATGCTCGTTCACAGGTAATGCCCCAAGTCCTGCATATAAAATATTTGAGATCTAGAATATATATCTACTATGCCTACATTAATAGCATATGCCAAATTTTACCATTTTGTTATTGGTATTAAATCACAAGGAATATTTAATTATATGGAATACAATTAGCATAATAGGAAAATAAATCCTCTTGGGGTAATAAACTAATGAATGTTACATATCATAAGTCATCTTTTAATATATAAAAAGAGTAGCTTACCAAATTTAATGAAAATAGCCAGGAATATGAAAAAAGTTCCAAGAGTAATTCAGGTAATTAATGTCACCATATAATACTAGTTATGACATATTTAAATAATTAGAAATCTAATAGAAAAACTAAGAACTATAACTGGCACATTATCAATATATAATCAAAGCTCAATATATTTCAAAGAATATTAGGGAAATGCAAAATTAGACAGAATTCAGAAGTTTTACATATTTCCCTTTCATCTCTATTTTTATTTTTTAATTTTTTTTTTTTATTGTAAACAAATGGGGTACAACTTCTTTCTCTGTACATGAAGTAGAGACATACCATTTGTGTAATAATACATTTGCCTAGGGTAATAGCTTATGATTCATTCTGTTATTTTTTTCCTTCCTCCCCACCCCTCCCACCCCTCTTTGCCCTCTATGCAGTCCCTCCTTCCTCCATTCTTGCCCCGCTCCCAACCCCTATTATTTGTCATCATCCGCATATCAGGGAGATCATTCGTCCTTTGGTTTTCTGAGATTGACTTATCTCGCTTAACATGATATTCTCCAATTTTATCCATTTGCCTGCAAATGCCATAATTCTATCATTCTTTATGGCTGAGTAATATTCCATTGTATATATATATATATATCTCACAGTTTCTTTATCCATTAATCAACTGAGGGATATCTAGGTTGGTTCCACAATCTGGCTATTGTGAATTGAGCAGCTATGAACATTGATGTGGCTGTATCTCTGCAGTATGCTGATTTTAAGTCCTTTGGGTATAGACCAAGGAGTGGGATAGTTGGGTCAAATGGTGGTTCCATTCCAAGCTTTCTGAGGAATCTCCACACTGCTTTCCAGAGTGGCTGCACTAATTTGCAACTCCACCAGCAATGTATGAGTATACCTTTTCCCCCACATCCTATCCAACACTTACTGTTGCTTGTATTCTTGATAATCGCCATTCTAATTGGGGTGAGATGGAATCTTAGGGTAGTTTTAATTTGCATTTCTCTTATTACTAAAGATGTTGAACATTTCTTCATATATCTGTTGATTGTAGATATTCTTCTGTGAAGTGTCTGTTCATTTCCTTAGTCCATTTGTTGATTGGATTATTTGTATTCTTGGTGCAGAGTTTTTTGAGTTCTTTATATATTCTGGAAATTAGTGCTCTATCTGAAGTATGAGTGGCAAAGATTTTCTCCCACTCTGTAAGCTCTCTGTTCACATTGCTGATAGTTTCCTTTGCTGAGAGAAAGTTTTTTAGTTTGAATCTATCCCACTTATTGATTCTTGCTTTTATTTCTTGTGCTATGGGAGTCCTGTTAAGGAAGTCTGATCCTAAGCTGACATGTTGAAGATTTGGACCTACTTTTTCTTCTATAAGATGCAGGGTCTGTGGTCTGATTCTAAAGTCCTTGATCCATTTTGAGTTGAATTTGTGCAGGGTGAGACATAGGGGTTTAATTTCATTCTGTTGCATATGGATTTCCAGTTTTCCCAGCATCATTTGTTGAAGAGGCTATCTTTTGTCCATTGCATATTTTTGGCACCATTCTCTAGTATGAGAAAATTGTATTTATTTGGGTTTTTGTCTGTGTCCTCTATTCTGTACCATTGATCTACCTGTCTATTTTGATACTAATACCATGCCGTTCTTGTTGCTATTGCTTTGTAGTATAGTTGAAGTTCTGGTATTGTGATACCCCCTGCTTCACTCTTCCTGCTAAGGATTGCTCTAGCTATTCTGGGTTTCTTCTTCTTCCACATGAATTTCATGATTGCTTGCTCTATTTCTGTGAGGTACGTCATTGGGATTTTGATTGGAATTGCATTGAATCTGTATAGCACTTTTGGTAGTATGGCCATTTTGACAATATTAGTTCTGCCTATCCAAGAACATGGGAGATCTTTCCATCTTCTGAGGTTTTCTTAAATTTCTTTCTGTAGCGTTCAGTAGTTCTCATTGTAGAGGTTTTTCACCTGTTTTCTTAGATCGATTCTCAAGTATTTTATTTTTTTGAGGTTATTGTGAATGGGGTAGTCTTCCTAACTTCTCTTTCTGAGGATTCAGCACTTATGTATAAAAATGCATTAGATTTATGAGCATTGATCTTATATCCTTCTACTTTACTAAGGTTTTCTGGTAGAATTTCCCAGTTCCTCAAATATATAATCATGTCATCAGCAAATAGCGATTGTTTGAGTTGTTCTTTTCCTATTTGTATCCCTTTAATATCTTTGGTTTGTCTAATTGCTCTAGCTAGTGTTTCAAGGACATTGTTGAATAGAATGGATGAAAGAGGGCATCCCTGCCTTGTTCCAGTGTTTAGGGGGAATGTTTTCAGTTTTTAACCATTTAGAATGACATTGGCCATGGGCTTAGCATAGATGGCCTTTACAATGTTAAGGAATGTTCCCACTATCCCTATTTTTTCTAGTGTTTTGAGCATGAAGGGATGCTATATTTTATCAAATGCTTTTTCTGCATCTATTGAAATAATCATGTGATTCTTAACTTTAAGTCTGTTGATATGGTGTTTAACATTTGCTTATTTCCAGATGTTGAACCAACCTTGCATCCCTGGGATAAAACCCACTTAATTGTGGTTCACTATCTTTTTAATATATTTTTGTATGTGATTTGTTAAAATTTTGTTGAGAATTTTTGTGTTTTTCATTAAGGATATTGGTCTGAAATTTTCTTTCCTCAATGTCTGTCTGGTTTAGGTATCAGGGTGATATTGGCTTCATAGAATGAGTTTGGGAGGGTTCCCTCCTCTTCTATTTCATGGAATACTTTGAGGAATATTGGAATGAGCTCTTCTTTAAAGGTTTTGTAGAACTCGACTGAGAACCCATCTGGTCTCGAACTTTTCTTGTTGGAAGGCTTTTGATGACTTCTTATATTCCATTACTTGAAATTGATCTATTTAAATTGTGTATGTCCTCCTGGTTCAGTTTAGGTAATTCATATGTCTCTAGAAAGCTGTTCATGTCTTCGAGATTTTCTATTTTGTTGGAGTATAGATTTTCAAAATAGCTTCTAATTATGTTTTTTATTTCACTTGTGTCTGTTGTGATACTTCCTTCTTCATTTCAAATTTTAGTAATTTGAGTTTTCTCTCTCCTTCTCTTTGTTAGTGTTGCTAAGGGTTTATCAATTTTGTTTATTTTTTCAAAGAACCAAATATTCATTTTTTCCATTTATTGATTATTTCTTTTGTTTCAATTTCATTGATTTCAGCTCTGATTTTAACTACTTTCTGTCTTGTAGTACTTTCGTTGTTGCTCTCTTCTTCTTTTTCTAGGGCTTTGAGCTATAGTGTTAGGTGATTTATTTGTTGACTTTTTCTTCTTTTATTGAATGCATTCTACGAAATAAATGTTCCTTTAAGAACTGCTTTCATAGTGTCCCAGAGATTTTGATATGTTGTTTTGTTGTTATCATTTACTCCTAATAATTTTTTATTTCCCTCCTGATGTCTTCTGTTATCCATTCATCATTCAATAGCATATTATTTAATCTCCAGATGTTGGAGAAGTTTCTGTTTTTTATTCTGTCATTTATTTCTAATTTCAATGCATTATGATGTGATAGAATACAAGGTAGTGTCTCTGTCTTCTTGTATTTGCTAACATTAGCTTTATGGCATAAAATATGGTCTATTTCAGAGAAGGATCCACGTGCTGCTGAGAAGAAAGTGTATTTGTTCTTTGTTGGATGGTATATTCTATAAACGTTCATTAAGTCTAAATTATTGATTGTATTATTGAGACCTATGTTTTCTTTGTTCAATTTTTGTTTGGAAGATCTGTCCAGTGGTGAGAGAGGTGTATTAAAATTGCCTGGTATTATTGTGTTGTGGTCTATTTGATTTCTGGAATTGAGAAGGATTTGTTTGACGAACATGGATGAACCACTGTTTGGGGCATAAATATTTATGATTGTTATGTTGTGCTGATCTGTGCTTCCCTGAAGCAGTGTGAAATGTCCTTCTTTATCCCTTCTGACTAACTTTGGCTTGAAGTCCACATTATCTGAAATGAGGATAGATACTCTGGCTTTTTTGCTGTGTCCATGTGCATGGTATGTTATTTCCCACCCTTTCACCTTTAGTCTGTGGATATCTCTTTCTATGAGATTAGTCTCTTGCAGGAAGCATATTGTTGAATCTTCCTTTTTTTTTTTTTTTTGGGTGTTGGGGATCAAACCCAGGGCCTTGTGCTTACAAGGCAAGCACTCTACCAACTGAGCTATCTCCCCAGCCCCGAATCTTTCTTTTTAATCTGAATGCCAGTCTATGTCTTTTGATTGATGAGTTCAGACCATTAACATTCATGGTTATTATTGAGATATGATTTGTATTCCCGGTCGTTTGGCTCATTTTTGGTTTTTGATACATTTTGGTTTCTCCTTTATTTGGTTGTTTCTTTAGGGTAGTTCCTCCCTTTGGTGATTTACATCATTGTTTTTCATCTCTTCCTCATGGGATATTTTGCTGAGAATGTTCTGTAATACTGGCTTTCTCTTTGTAAATTCTTTTAGCTTTTATTTATCATGAAAGAATTTTATTTCATCGTCAAATCTGAAGTTAAGTTTCGCTGGGTATAAGATTCTTGGCTGGCATCTGTTTCCTTTCAGGGTTTAGTAAATGTTGTTCCAGGCCCTTCTAGCTTTCAGGGTCTGGATTGAAAAATCTGCTGATATCTGTATTGATTTCCCTCTGAATGTAATTTGATTCTTTTCTTGCATCCTTGAAAATCCTGTCTTTATTTTGTATGTTAGGTATTTTCATTATAATGTGCCTTGGTGTGAGTGTGTTGTAATTTTGTGTAATTTTGTTGTAATTTTGTGTATCCTATAAGCCTCTTGTACTTGATTTTCCATTTCATTCTTCTGATTTGAAAAATTTTCTGGTATTATTTCATTGAATACATTGTTCATTCCTTTGGTTTGTTTCTCTGTGCCTTCCTCAATCCAAATAATTCTTAAATTTGGCCTTTTCATGATATCCCATGATTCTTGTAGATTCTGTTCATGATTTCTTATCATCTTCTCTCTTTGGTCAACTTTGTTTTCAAGATTAAATATTTTGTCTTCAATGTCTGAGGTTCTGTCTTCCAGGTGTTCTATCCTATTGGTTATGCTTTCTATGGAGTTTTTAATTTGGTTAATTTTTTCTTTAATTTCAAGGATTTTTTTTTTTTCAGTATCTCTAACTCTTTTTTTTTTTTTTATTATTGTATACAAATGGGATACATGTTGTTTCTCTATTTGTACATAGAGTCAAGGCATACCATTTGTGTAATCATACGTTTACATAGGGCAATGATGTTTGATTATTTTTTTCCTTCCCCCCCCACCCCTCCCACCCCTTTTTCCCCTCTATACAGTCCTTCTTTCCTTCATTCTTACCACTCTCCTTATCCCTAACCCTAAACCTAATGCTAACCCCTCCCATCCCCCATTATATGTCCTCATCTGCTTATCAGCGAGATCATTTGTCCTTTAGTTTTTTGAGATTGGCTTATCTCACTTAGCATGATATTCTCCAATTTCATCCATTTGCCTGTAAATGCCATAATTTTATCATTCTTCATTGTGGAGTAATATTCCATTGTATATATATGCCACAGTTTCTTTATCCATTCATCAACTGAAGGGCATCTAGGTTGGTTCCACAATCTGGCTATGGTGAATTGAGCAGCAATGAACATTGATGAGGCTGTATCTCTGTAGTATGCTGATTTTAAGTCCTTTGGGTATAGGCCAAGGAGTGGGATAGCTGGGTCAAATGGTGTTTCCATTCCAACCTTTCTGAGGAATCTCCACACTGCTTTCCAGAGTGGTTGCACTAATTTGCAAATTAGTGCAGCCACTCTCTAACTCTTTATTGAAATGTTCTTTTGCTTTCCACCTTTGCTCTTTTAACTGTTGATTGGTACGATCATTCAAAGCCTGCATTTGCTCTTTCATCTCATCGTTTGCTTCTCTGATCATTTTAATTATGTACATTCTGAACTCCCTTTCTGATATTTCTTCTGCCATGCTGTCATTGGATTTTATTGCTGTAGCATCTAGGTTTGTTTGGGACATTTTCTCCCCTTGTTTTCTCCTATTGCTCAGGTATCTTTCCCTTTAGTAGTGAAACTCTGAGATATTGCAAATTACCTCTATTGACTTATAGTTTCCCTGTAGATTTCCAATAACTCACCTCCTAGCCTTCAATAGCCTGAAGTCTTGGAGGAACTTGATAATGCAGTGCTCCACAAGGAAGCTTCCCCTCTAGGGGCAGTGGCCTTCAGGTGGGGTATATTCCTTGCTAGTGGGCAGAGGCGCCTCTAATTGTTGTCTGATGGTCAGTCAACGGGGAACTAGACTGCGGGCTGAGACATGGCTGGCAGGCCTGGGTCTCTGGTTCTACTGCCCTGGTGGGAAAGCCTCGCCTGGTGGGGAAGACTCACCTGGAGGAGAAATCTCACTGGGCAGCTCTCCTCCGAGAAGTTCCCTTCAGTCCAGAACTACCACCTGGACTGTACAGCCCTCCTCTGTAATGTTTCCTGGGGTCTGAATCTACTGCCCAGGCCTGGGAGCCACATTCTTCGCTGAAGTCTCACACTGGGTGGCCCTCCTCTACAATGCTTCCAGTTGTCCAGGTTCACCGCTCCAGTGGGAGAGTCTCGCTGGGCAACTCTACTCCACACAGTTCCCTGCATTCCAGGACTACCACCCCATCCCGGGAGTCTTGCCCAATGGGAGAGACTCGCCCAACGTCTCTGAGTTGGTCCCGAGTCTCTCAGTACCTCCTCTTCTTGAATTCTGAGTCCTGGAGCGACATGAAATACAGTCACCCTTTAGTCCTCCATCTTGAAAAACCCTTCATCTCTATCTTTATAAGACATAGCACTGCTTGCAGATTTAGTAAACTAAAAATTAGAAAATTAGAATATTCAGTTATAGCAAAATAATAAAATTCACAAAATAGTATAAAAAATAGCATAACTTTCTTGTCAGGTTATATGTCACACTGATTAGTTAATAGGACAAGTTGTAAAGAACAAGAATGCATGCCTCTACTAGTAATTGATGTAGCCTCTGTATAATAAATTCAAATGCACTGAAGTTGTTATGTGAGTTAAACATAGTTTGGAACTTATAAAATTATCTATATTTTATATAAACTCATTTTAACTGATACACAAAAACATAAAATTGCACATATTTGTGAGAAACTTTGTGATGTTCTGATATCTGTATACACTGAGTAATGTTTATATCAGGGTATATGTTTGAGTTAAATATTGCAATTCTATATTTAAAATAAAATATTCGTAACTTTTGACTGTTTTCCTTTCCTATTAAGAATAATATGATGTTAAATTTTCTTTAAGTGTAAGTACTATGGAAGTATAAAAACTTTTAAACCATTAAATGAGTATCAATATTAAAATAAATTTTTCAATAGAAATAATAGAACATTATTTTAAATATGAATGTATGCGAAAAAGGTAAAGTTTTAATTTAACATAATTGGTCAGTTTAACATGTTTTAAACAAATTTAGTTAAATTGGTTAATGAAAGATAAATGTATGTACATATATTTCATATTTGAATAAATGTGTGTATATGTATGTAAAAAATGCTCCTTCAAAACCTTGATACTTATATTAATGATATCATTATTTCATGATTTATATATAGCCAGTTTTAAAAAGTCATTCTCACTTTGTAAACCATTTATTCATAACAATTTTTTTCTCCCAACTAGCTGAATTAACCTTTACATATTGTCTTCACGTTAATGGTCAAAATCTCTGTGCAATTTCCCCACAGAATTGATGAGCATCATATGCCCACCACAGATGGTGGTAATGGCACTATCAATGACAATGGAGTCACTCAGTTTGACTGAATATTATGTCTAAACCACCCAGCACACTAAAATGACATCCTGTCAATTTCTATATCTTACATATGATCAACAATAGGCTATTACAGCAATAATTAAGCAATAACTCATCACTGAAATGGGAATGCTATTAAATCTAGACAGCAAGGGGAATTTGATAGTGAAAGACTATAAACTACAATGCCTTCTATTTTACCAGGAGTTAAATGTTTAAAGATCAACTAAGGTAATACCAAGAATCCCAATTCTTACCAAAATCTTCTACAAAAGTTTTGGCATAACTAGTATTTGTTCATGTATATTACTTTAATATTATTTCTAATAAATGTTAATTCAACAATGTGGAAATATTTTCACCAATGACTCCATTTCATACAAATTTGTATTTATACATAAAAATTAATTGAAAAAGAATGTTCTCACTCAAAATAGGTTGTGAAAGGAAAAGAGGAAAAGTGTGTATATGTTTTCTTCTAGGACTGCAAAGTTTCTGGTCTAATTCCTAGGTATTTCATTCACTTTTTATTAACTTTCCAGCAGGGTGAAAAATAGGCGTCTAGTTTCATTTTCCTGCATATGAAGATCCAGTTTTCACAACATTGTTTGTTAAAAAGACTTCCTTTTCACCAATATATGTTTTTGGCAATTGTGTCAAGTATTATATAACTCTATTTGTGTGGGTTTATCTCTGTCTTCTGTTCAAATTCCTTGATCTTCATGTCTGTTTTGATTCCAATATCATGCTGTTTTTTGTTAGTACAGCTCTGTAATATATTTTGAGATCAGGTACTGGGTGCCTCATTCATCCCTCTTCTTGCTCAGGATTGCTTTGGTCATTCTGTGTCTTTCATATTTCCAAAAGAATTTTACAACTCTTTTCCATAGTTCTGTGTAGAATGTAACTGGTATTTTAATGGGGATTACATTGAATATTCATAACACTTCTGGTAGTATAGCCATTTTGTCAATATTAATTATGGTTATCCGAGAACATATGAGGTCTTTCCATCTTCTAAGATCTTCCTCAATTTATTTTTTCACTGTTTGATAGTTTTTATTATAGATATCTTTCACCTCCTTAGTTAGATTATTCCCAAGTATTTTATTTTGTTTTTGAGATTACTGTGAATAGGATAGGTTACCTGATTTCTTTTCCAGCATGTTCATTATTGAAAATATGGAAAAAATATTGGCTTTGTTTATTGATGTTTCTTGCTACTTTACTGTATTTGTTTATCAGACCTAAAATTCTTCTGCTTGAGCTTTTTGGGTTTTCTAGATGTAGGATGATGCCATATGTGAACAGAGATAATTTGATTTCTTCTTTTCCTATTTGTATCTCTTTAATATCCTTCTCTTGCCTGACTGCTTTGACTAGAGTTCCCCAAGAACTAGCTGGAATAAGAATGATGAGATTAAACATCTTTTTCTTATTCCTAATTTTAGAGAAAATATTTTCAGTTTATCTCCATTTGATGTAGCTCCCTAGTTTCCCAGCTGCACATGCAGCCTACTGGTCTGTAACAAGAAGTGGAAACAGAGTGGAATGACAGCTCGAGCGAGTGGGAGCATGGGCTACGAGCACAGCTGAGGTCCTGTGGACCCTGCCACACAGGCAGGGCAGACAGAGGCACAGTGAACCAGTGCTGAGGGGAGCCAAGGCACAACAGCCTGTCATCCTTCAGCATGCAGACATGAGCACCAAACAGAGGCCTGCTGCAGAAATCTGCTCCATGGATGTTCAACCTCCTGCTTCCTGATCTGTCACAAATAAATAGAAGTGGGGCAGACCTGAATGACAGTTGGGATTCAAGAAATGACCAACAGCATTGATATGCTTTCAAATCCTAATCAATATAAGTTTGGACCAATAGCATTGGTAATTTTTTCAAACCCTAATTAAATAAATTGGACCAATAATAGTGAAACAAGTGCTGTGTAAATCCCTGGACTAGCACAGTTGGATGAAGAAAACCTACTATGGGATTCCCTCTTGCACTATAAGAGCCCTTTTCCTGTTTCTATTCTTCAATAAATTCTATTCTTACACTAATTCATCCCCATCTGTGGATTTCATTCTTTGAATTCACCATATAAGAGTGAGTTGGAACATGGGCAGCAAAAGGATTGGAAGATGGCAGAAGCAAGCTAGGCAGCAGTCCTGGATTTCTTCACAACACAGGAAGCAGCAAAGGAAAAACAGAATTGGGAGGTGAGTGCTGAAATAAATGCATTAAGACTTGATATTACATAGTGTGAGCCCTGAAGAACCGAGAGGAAAGGGTAGCATAGTAGAAAATAAATGCAGAGTGCTCTAATGCCCCCAACTCCAAACAGTGGTCATTAGGGAAGGGGCATCAGAGAAAGTGGGGAGTGGGCAATCTCACAAGCTTATTCACTTAAAAACTGTTGGAAAGACAGACAAAATTGAAAGTGCATATATAACAGGAAGCTCCTTAAGACAGTGCAAATACCCTAAAACCAAGTTGTGAAAAGAAACCTGATCCAGGAGTCTGTAGCCATCTCATGGAGCCATCAGCCAACCAGTCACCTTCTTACAATAATCCAGTGTCTTCCCACTCCTAGACAGCTACAATTAAAATAGAGTGAAGTCCCCTGCAGTGGGACCTATTAAAAACTCAGCCAGAAAGAATTTTTGGAAGACCCACTACTAGCCCTAAATCTCTGAAACTGCTCTCCCCTTCCCCACTCCTGCAAACCAAGGGAATGGAGTGAGCTGGAGGAGATTGGTGCTAGGAAAGTACAGCAAGACCCACTCAGTGTCTGTGACCTGGACAAAAGCTCTGCAGTTGTCTGCTCACTCACTCAACACAGACAAAGGCAACAAAGAAGCAACTTTGGCATTGAACAAAGGAAGGCCAGTTTACTAGACTCCCAACCACTGACCCTGGGTGTGGGGAGTACCATAGGAAGATGAGGGACAATCCACATAATCTGGATTGCAGGGCAGATCTCAGGGTCTACCAGAGGGAATCAGACTGAATATCCAGTGGCATAGAGAACCAGTAGGGAATTGCCTAAGATTACACAGCAGATAGGGCGGATACCAGAGGAATCATAACTGGCAAGCAACAGGGCATTGTCTGGGATGCTTGTGGGTCCTGGTTTTGGGAATCTATATATGACACATACAAGCTGGGACAGTAGCATCTAGAGTGAATCCAGGTGAATCACTGGAAACCAACCATATCAGAGAACTGTGTCAGTCAGGGGAATGCTTCTTCATCAAAGAACACCAGTGGAAATTCCACAACAAAAGTTCATGTGCTCACAGACAACCATCAGGATCTCCACAATTGTGAAAAGGAACCAATAGAGGGGAACAGGTACAGAGTGTAATATAGCAATCACAGGACACTCCAGAGCCCACATCCTGAAGTTTGTACATACAATAGAAACTCTACAACAACCAAGCACTCAACTGCAGGCCCTTGAGCTGAAAAACAAGAAGTTGTTGATAGAATCATCATAATCAATTAGGAAATTGGCCCCCATACCCAGGATCTCAGGAGAGATCCTTTCTTTAAGACTGATGGGTTTCTGCTAAATGTCTGAACTCTAATGAAATCCAAACCAAGTTTCAACAAGAATTTTCTTCACCTAGATAGGGTATACTACAAAAAACTCTAACATCAGCTTTGATCATATAAAGATATTCTTAACTTGAATGATAATTGTTAACCTGGCAGCCAATTTTATACCTTCAAACCATTTGAATGAATTTTATCTAATGATTTAAAGTATTAATTGGAGCCAATCTTTCTATTTTCATATTCCTAGTTCTAGTTTATACCTGCTTCTCATATCCCCTACTCATGCCCTGGCACTCTCTAATAAAACCTCAAATAACACCCATCCACCTCTCCACCTCCTTTGAACTTGATATAAATGACCATTTTACAGCTTTTACCTCTCCTTTTTTCCTTCTCTCGTACTTTTTCTTTCTCTCTTTTTCCCTCTCCTATTTGTACAGTCTTATTCCTCTCTCCTTTTAGTCCTCACTCAAGGATTAGTAAGTTTACTAAAAGGAATTAATTTAAACAAATAATTTAAAGTTAGGTCCCATAACTTTATTATAGATATATACCTAAACTTGAAGAATAACAGAGATCAACTGTAACAAGTTTTTGTTCTTTTAAGGTTGAATAGAATGAGACCTGACCCAAAGTAAGTAAATAGGGTTGAGTGGTAACACTTAAACCAGGGCTATTAGTATCAGCAGAGATCACACAGTAAATTAAAAAAAAAAAATGTGGATATTAACCCAACACAGGGCTTTTAAGGAAAAGAAGTCCACAAAGTAGTCCTTCACTTAAAAGAAAAAATCAGAACTATACTGATACAATAATATGAAACACAAACAATATAAAAAATATGAAAAAGCAAGGGAACAAACCTTCCCAAATAATGCCAAATGCCTCAACAACAGACTTCACTGACACCATAGTGGAGGAAATGTCAGAGAAGGAATTTAGAAGGTTTATACTTGAACTCTTCTATAAGCTAAATGACAATGTAATGAATATAGAGAGAAAATACAGGAAATGAAATATCACATCAATAAAGAGATAGAGATTCTGACAAAAAAAACAAATAAAAATCCTTGAAATGAAGGAATAAAATAAAACAAATTAAGAATTCAGTGGAAAATATTCATCCTTTGGTTTTTTGGGTTTGGCTTATTTTGCTTAGCATGATACTCTCTAACTCTATACATTTACCAGCAAATGCCATAATTTCATTCTTCTTTAAATCTGAGTAATATTTCATTGTGTTTATATATATGATATATATATATATTATATAATATATATATATATATCACATTTTCTTTATCCATTCATCTGTTAAAGAAAACCTAGGTTGGTTTTATAGTTCAACTACTGTGAGTTGAGCTGCTATAAACATCAATGTGACTGTGATATTCTAGTATGCTGATTTTTAGTCCTTTGGGTATAAATCAAGGCGTGGGATATCTGGGTCAAATGGTGGCCCCATTCCAAGTTTTCTGGGGAATCTCCAGACTGCTTTCCATAATGGTTGCACCAATTTGCATTCATTCCCACCAGCAATGTATGAGTGTACCTTTTCCTCCACATCCTCATTGATATTTATTGTTACTTGTTTTCTTGAGAAGTGCCATTCTGATTGGAGTGAGATGAAATCTCAGAGTAGTTTTGATTTGCATTTCTCTAATTGCTAGAGAAGTTGAACATTTCTTCATATATTTGTTTACAGTTATATTTCTTCTTCTGTGAAGTGTGTGCAGATGCTAATTCATAATGGGGGAACACTAGGGAAAAATTGAGTTACTTTATATTAGTTAAAGGCAATCAAAGGGACGGGAAGAGGTACGGGAATAGGAAGAATAAACAAACAAATATTTGTGAACAAACATTATTACCTCATGTACATATATGACTGCATGACCAACATGATCCTACAATATGTATAATCAGAAAACTGAGAAATTATACTCTATTTATGTGTGATTTATCAAAATGTATTACTAATTAGAACAAATTTTAAAAATTAGCAAAAAAAAATGACATCAACAATAAACTAGACCACTTTTAAGATTGACTTTCAGGCCTCAAAGACAAAGTACATAATATTCAAAATAAAGTTGACCATAGAGAAAAGATGTTAAGAGACCATGAACGCAATGTTCAAAAAATATGGATAACATTAAGCGGCCAATTTGAGATTCATTGGGATAAATGAATGCCTCTGAAATACAAACTATAAGAAGGTATAATCTTTTTAATGAAATTATAGGAGAACATTTTCCAAACTTTTAAGAATATAAAGGAAATTCAAACACAGAAGGGCATATAGGACTTACAAATATGCAAAATCAAAGAGGATCTATTCCAAGACGTATTATTGTAAAAGTGCCTAACATACAGAATAAGGATAGAATTTCAAAAGATTCTAGAGAAAAGTGACTTGCCACATTGAGAGGTAAAATGACCCATACCTCAACTGATTTCTCAACACAGACTCTAACACAAGGAGGTCTTAGAAGAGTATATGTCAAGCTCTGGAGGAAAAAAAGAAGGCTGTCAAACAGAAATTCTTTTCCCAGCAAAAATAAACTTCACACTTGAAAATGAAATTAAAACTTTTGATAACAAACACACCATAAAGAATTCATAACTAGAAAGCCTGCACTGAAACACATTCACTATAAAATATTTCATGAACAAGAAATAAAAAATAAAACTGGAAACCAGCAGAGGAAAGAACTACATTAGAAGAATAGTCAATCAAAGGAGAATTGAATTCAAATTAACACTAGAACTAAATAGAAATGACGGAAAATACAAATCACCTCTCAATAATAACATTGAAATCAAATGATCTAAACTCTTTAATTGAAAGCATAGGTTGTCAGATTGAATTAAAAAACCAAGACCCAACAATATGCCATCTCCAAGACACTTACCCCAGAAGCAGACATCCACAGACTGAAGGTTGAAAGGATGGGAAAAAACATACCATTTACTTGAATCTCCTAAACAAGCAGGGGTTGCTATTCTCATCAGATAAAGTAGACTTTAATCCAAAATTAATCAGAAGAGACAAAGAAGGTTATTTCATACTGCTTAAGGGAATCATAAAACAACAATAATCGTCATAAATAGTTATGCCCCAACCAATGGAGCATCTATTTACATCATATAAACCTTTCTCAATATTAATAATGAAATATGCCACAACAGAGTAAATTTGAGTCAATTAAACACACTTCTGTCATCACTTAATAGATCATTGAAACGAAAACTAAGATTCTACATAAATCAAAAAATACAATTAATAATTTGAACTTAGACATATATGCAAAACTTTATCCATCAATTACTGAATACAGTTTCTTCTCTACAGTGCATTTAAGATTTTCTAAAATAGGCCATATTTTAGACACAAGAAATATTTTAGCAAATGCAAAAAAATAGAGATGATACCTCCCATTATATCAGATCATAATGAAAGGAAATTAGAAATCAATGATAAGATAATATAGAAACAACTCTAACACCTGGAGACTTAATGATTTGAATGATGAATGGAAAGCAGATAAAATCATGGGAGAAATAAAAAATTACTGAGAGGTAAATGAGAATAATGATAAAACAGTAAAATCTCTGGGACAATCTGAAGGGAATTCTAAGAGGAAATTTTACAGCATTGATCTCATACATTAAGAAAATAGAAAGATACCAAATAAATAATCTACCATTACATCTCAACAACCTAGAAAAAGAACAACAACAACAACAACAACAACACAATGAGGAGAAGATAGGAATTAAAATCAGAATTGAAATCAATAAAATTGAGATTTTTTTAAAAATCAAAATATTAATGAAATAAAAAATTGTTCTTTTGACAGAATAAACAAAATTGGTATACCCTTAACCAGACAATGAAAGTAAAAAGGGATAAAACTCTTATTATTAAAATACTACATGAAAAAGAGAATATCAACTCAAACACTACTGAAATTCAAAGAACTATCAGAAAATATTTTGAAAATTTATACTTTAATGCACTAGAAAATCTTAAAAACATGTACACATTCCTAGAGACATATTAAATATCCAAATTAAGCCAGGAGGACATAGAAAATTTAAAGATATCAATTTTAAATAAAGAAATTGAAGAAACCATTAAAAACCTACCAAGAATGAAAAGCCCAGGACCGAATGAATTCTCAGAAAAGTTGTACCAGACTTTTTTTTTTTTATTGTAAACAAATGGGATACATGTTGTTTCTCTGTTTGTACATGGCATAAAGGCATACCATTTGTGTAATCATAAATTTACATAGGGTAATGTTGTTTGATTCATTGTGTTATTTTTTCCCTTCCCCCCCACTCCTCCCACCCCTCTTTTCCCTCTATACAGTCCTCCCTTCCTCCATTCTTGCCCCTCTCCCTAACCCTAACTCTAACCCTAACACTAACCCCTCCCACACCCCATTATGTGTCATCATCCACTGATTAGCCATATCATTCGTCCTTTGGTTTTTTGAGATTGGCTTATCTCATGTAGCATGATATTCCCCAATTTCATCCATTTGCCTGCAAATGCCATAATTTTATCATTCTCTATGGCTGAGTAATATTCCATTGTGTGTATATATATATATATATATATATATATATATATATATACCACAGTTTCTTTATCCATTCATCAGTTGAAGGATATCTAGGTTGGTTCCACAATCTGGCTATTGTGAACTGAGCAGCTATGAACATTGATGTGGCTGTATCTATGTAATATGCTGATTTTAAGTCCTTTGGGTATAGGCCAAGGAGTGGGATAGCTGGGTCAAATGGTGGTTCCATTCCAAGTTTTCTAAGGAATCTCCACACTGCTTTCCAGAGTGGCTGCACTAACTTGCAGCCCCAACAGCAATGTATGAGTGTACCTTTCTCCCCACATCCTTGCCAACACCTGTTGTTGCTTGTATTCTTGATAATCGCCATTGTAATTGGGGTGAGATGGAATCTAAGGGTGGTTTTGATTTGCATTTCTCTTATTACTAGACATGTTGAACATTTTTCCGTATGTTTGTTGATTGCTTGTAGATCTTCTTCTGTGAAGTGTCTATTCATTTCCTTAGCCCATTTGTCAATTGGGTTATTTGCATTCTTGTGTAGAGTTTTTTGAGTTCTTTATATATTCTGGAGATTAGTGCTCTATCTGAAGTATGAGTGGCAAAGATTTTCTCCCACTCTGTAGGCTCTTTCTTGGCATTGCTGATAGTTTCCTTTGCTGAGAGAAAGCTTTTTAGTTTGAATCTATCCCAGTTATTGATTCTTGCTTTTATTTCTTGTGCTATGGGAGTCCTGGTGAGGAAGTCTGGTCCTAAGCCAACATGTTGAAGCTCTGGTCCTAAATTTTCTTCTATAAGATGCAAGATCTCTGGCCTGATTCCGAGGTCCTTAATTGATTTTGAGTTTAATTTCATGCATGGTGAGAGATATGGGTTTAGTTTCATTCTGTTGCATATGGATTTCCAATTCTCCCAGCACCATTTGTTGAAGAGGCTATCTTTTCTCCATTGCATATTTTTGGCCCCTTTGTCTAGTATGAGAAAATTGTATTTATTTGGGTTTGTGTCCGTGTCCTCTATTCTGTACCATTGATGCACCTTTCTATTTTGGTACCAATACCATGCCGTTTTTGTTACTATTGCTTTGTAGTAGAGTTGAAGATCTGGTATTGCGATACCCCCTGCTTCACTCTTTCTGCCAAGGATTGCTTTAGCTATTCTGGGTTTTTTATTCTTCCAGATGAATTTCATTATTGCTTGCTCTATTTCTGTAAGGTACATCATTGGGATTTTAACTGGAATTGGATTGAATCTGTATAGCACTTTTGGTAGTATGGTCATTTTGACAATATTAATTCTTCCTATCCAAGAACATGGGAGATCTTTCCATCTTCTAAGGTTTTCTTTAATTTCTTTCTTTAGTGTTCTGTAGTTCTCATTGTAGAGGTCTTCACCTCTTTTGTGAGATTGATTCCCAAGTATTTTATTTTTTTCGATGCTATTGTGAATGGGGTAGTTTTCCTAATTTCTCTTTCTGAAGATTCATCACTTATGTATAAAAATTTCTTAGATTTATGTGCATTGATCTTATATCCCGCTACTGTACTGAATTCACTTATGAGATCTAAAAGTTTTATGGTGGAATTTCCTGGTTCCTCTAAGCATATAATCATATCATCAGCAAATAGGGATAGTTTGAGTTCTTCTTTTCCTATTTGTATCCTTTTAATTTCTTTGATCTGTCTAATTGCTCTGACTAGAGTTTCAAGGACGATATTGAAAAGAAGTGGTGAAAGAGGGCATCCCTGCCTTGTTCCAGTTTTTAGGGGGAATGCTTTCAGTTTTTCACCATTTAGAATGATATTAGCCATGGGCTTAGCATAGATGGCCTTTACAATGTTAAGGAATGTTCCCACTATCCCTATTTTTTCTAGTGTTTTGAGCAAAAAGGGGTGCTATATTTTATCAAATGCTTTTTCTGCATCTATTGAAATAATCATGTGATTCTTGACTTTAAGTCTATTGATATGGTGAATTACATTTATTGATTTCCTGATGTTGAACCAACCTTGCATCCCTGGGATGAAACCCACTTGATCATGGTGCACTATCTTTTTAATATGTTTTTGTATGCGATTTGCTAAAATTTTGTTGAGAATTTTTGCGTCGATGTTCACTTAGGATATTGGTCTGAAATTTTCTTTCCTTGATGTGTCTCTGTCTGGTTTAGGTATCAGGGTAATAGTGGCTTCATAGAATGAGTTTGGGAGGGTTCCCTCTTCTTCTATTTTATGAAATACTTTGAGAAGTATTGGAATGAGCTCTTCTTTAAAGGTTTTGTAGAACTGGGTTGAGAACCCATCTGGTCCTGGACTTTTCTTTGTTGGTAAGCTTTTGATGACTTCTATTTCATTACTTGAAATTGGTCTATTTAAATTGTGTATGTCCTCCTCGTTCAGTTTAGGCAATTCATATGTCTCTAGAAACCTGGTGATGTCTTCGAAATTTTCTATTTTGTTGGAGAATAGATTTTCAAAATAGCTTCTAATTATGTTTTGTATTTCAGTCGTGTCTGTTGTGATATTTCCTTGTTCATTCCGAATTTTAGTGATTTGGGTTTTCTCTCGTCTTCTCTTTGTTAGTGTGGCTAAAGGTTTATCAGTTTTGTTTATTTTTTCGAAGAACCAACTATTTATTTTGTCAATTTTTTGTATTGTTTCTTTTGTTTCAATTTCGTTGATTTCAGCTCTGAGTTTAACTATTTCTTGTCCTCTACTACTTTTGGTGTTGGTCTGTTCTTCTTTTTCTAGTGATTTGAGCTGTAGTGTTAGGTGGTTTATTTGTTGAATTTTACTTCTTTTATTGAATGCACTCCATGAAATAAATTTTTCTCTAAGTACTGCTTTCATAGTGTCCCAGAGATTTTGATATGATGTTTCTTTGTTCTCATTTACCTCTAAGAATTTTTTAATTTCCTTCCTAATATCTTCTGTTATCCACTCATCATATAATAGCATATTGTTTAATCTCCAGGTGTTGGAGTAGTTTCTGTTTTTTACTCTTTCATTCATTTCTAACTTCAATCCATTATGATCTGATAGAATACAAGGTAGTGTCTCTATCTTCTTATATTTGCTAACATTAGCTTTGTGGCATAATATATGGTCTATTTTAGAGAAGGATCCATGTGCTGCTGAGAAGAAAGTGTATTCGCACTTGGTTGGGTGGTATATTCTGTAAATGTCTGTTAAGTCTAAATTATTGATTGTGTTTTTGAGATCTATGGTTTCTTTGTTCAATTTTTGTTTGAAAGATCTGTCCAGTGGTGAGAGAGGCATGTTAAAATCACCTAGTATTATTTTGTTACAGTCTATTTGGTTTCTAAAATTGAGAAGGATTTGTTTGACAAACATGAATGAGCCACTGTTTGGGGCATAGATGTTTATGATTGTTATATCTTGCTGATTTATGCTTCCCTTAAGCAGTATGAAATGTCCTTCTTTATCCCTTCTGACTAACTTTGGCTTGAAGTTCACATTAGCTGAAATGAGGATGGATACTCCAGCTTTTTTGCTGAGTCCATGTACATGGTATGTTTTTCCCCATCCTTTCACCTTTAGTCTGTGCGTATCTCTTTCTATGAGGTGAGTCTCTTGCAGGCAACATATTGTTGGATCTTTCTTTTTAATCCAATCTGCCAGTCTATGTCTTTTGATTGATGAATTCAGGCCATTAACATTCAGGGTTATTATTGAGATATGATTTGTATTCCCGGTCATTTTGTTCATTTTTTAAATTTTATTTATTTATTTATTTTTTGACACACCTTGGTTCCTCCTTTATTTGACAGTTCCTTTAGGATAATTCCTCCTTTTGTTGATTTGCTTCTTTGTTTTTTATCTCTTCCTCATGGAATATTTTGCTGAGAATGTTCTGTAATGCTGGCTTTCTTTTTGTAAATTCTTTTAGCTTTTGTTTATCATGGAATGATTTTATTTCATCGTCAAATTTGAAGGTAAGTTTTGCTGGGTATAAGATTCTTGGTTGGCATTCATTTTCTTTCAGGGCTTGAAAAATGTTGTTCCAGGCCCTTCTAGCTTTTAGGGTCTGGATTGAAAAATCTGCTGATATCCGTATTGGTTTCCCCCGAATGTAATTTGGTTCTTTTCTCTCACAGCCTTTAAGATTCTGTCTTTATTTTGTAGGTTAGGTATTTTCATTATAATGTGCCTTGGTGTGGGTCTGTTTTAATTTTGTGTATTTGGAGTCCTATAAGCCTCTTGAACTTGATTTTCCATTTCATTCTTTAGATTTGGGAAATTTTCTGATATTATTTCATTGAATAGATTGTTCATTCCTTTGGTTTGTTTCTCTAAGCCTTCCTCAATCCCAATAATTCTCAATTTTGACCTTTTCATGATATCCCATAGTTCTTGCAGATTCTGTTCATGATTTATTACCATCTTCTCTGTTCAACTTTGTTTTCAAGGTTATATATTTTGTCTTCAATATATGAGGTTCTGTCTTCCAGGTGTTCTATCCTATTGGTTATGCTTTCTATGGAGTTCTTAATTTGGTTTATTTTTTCCTTCATTTCAAGGATTTCTGTTTGGTTTTTTTTCAATATCTCTAACTCTTTATTGAAATGATCTTTTGGTTCCTGTATTTGCTCTTTTAACTGTCGATTGGTGCTATCATTCAATGCCTGCATTTGCTCTTTTATCTCCTCGTTTGCTTCCCTGATCATTTTAATTATGTACGTTCTGAACTCCCTTTCTGTCATTTCTTCTGCCATGCTGTCCTTGGATTTTACTGATGTAACATCTAGATTTGTTTGGGGCATTTTCTTCCCTTGTTTTCTCATATTGTTCAGGAATCAGTGGGTCATTAAGATATTGCAGATTTCCTCTATCGACTTATAATGTCCCTGAAGATTGCTAGTATATCCCCTCTTATCCTTCAGTAGCCTGAAGTCTTAGAGGAAGTTGATAGTGCGGAGCTCCACAAGGAAGCTCCCTCTCAAGGTTGGTGACCCTCAGGTGGGGTATATTCCCTGATAGTGGGCAGAGGTGCCTTCACTTGTTGACCAATGTTCGTCCAATGGGGAACTAGGCTGCGGGCTGAGGCAAGGCCTGTTTGTGCCTGTGTCTCTGGTTTTACTGTCCTTGTGTGAAAACCTCACCTGGCAGGGAAGACTCACCTTGTGGGGAGGTCTTGCTGGTCAGTTCCCCTCCTAGAGGTTCCCCTCAATCTACAACTACCGCCTGGGCTGGGCTGCCTTTCTCTGCAACGTTTCCAGGGGCCCAGACCTACCTCCTGGGCCTGGGAGCCTCACCCTTCACTGACGAGTCTCCTTAGGCTGCCTCTCCTCAGACAATCTGCCTGCAGTCCTGGAAACTTCGCTCCGCCCCTAGGCATGTCTCTGTGCGGCTCTTCCAGCAAGAAGCCACCTAGCTCCTGGGACCCTGCTCTGCACCTAATCGCCTGGCTCTGCAGCCCCTCCTCTGAGCCACCACTTGGAGACCTGTACAATAGCTCTGAGACCCAGAGATCCGCCACACACCTCTTCCTCTGGACAGCCGCCCAGTGTTCCGACGCAGTCACTAGGAGTCCAAGCAACTCACTTTGCGTCTCCTCCTCCCGCCAACCACCCCTAGCCCTAGGCAGTCACTCCAAGTCCAAGTGACCCTCCCTGCTCCTCCTCCTCCTTGGGGTAGCCCCCTGGGTGTTCAGGAGCGGTCACTCGGAGACCAGGCGACCCACCGTGCTCCTCCTCCAGGCAGGCCACCGGTGTTCAGGAGCGGTCACTTTGAGTCCAAACAGCTCGCCATGCAGCTCCTCCTCTGGCAAGTGCCTGTAGCTCTGATGCAGTCACTCCTAGACCAAGCGACCCGCCGCGCTTCTCCTCTTCCTCCGGGCAACACCCTGGTGTTCAGAAGCAGTCGCTCTGAGTCCAAACAGCTCGCCACGCAGGTCCTCCTCAGGCAGCCGCCCGGAGCCCCAGTGGTTGCTCCCAGTCCAAGCGCTGTGCTGAGCCTCCTCCTCTACGATGATCCCAGATGATCCCAGTTGTCCGTGTTTACTGCTCCAGCGGGGGGGCGGGGCGTCTCGCCAAACAACTCTACTTCACAAAGTTCCCTGCGTTCCGGGGCTACCGCCCCATCCGGGATGCCTCCCCAACGGGAGAGACTCACCCAGCGGCTTTGAGTTGGTCCCAAGTCTCTCGCTATCTCCTCTTTTGAATCCTGCATCCTGGAGCAACATGAAATGCAGCCGCCCTCTAGTCCGCCATCTTGAAAACCCCTCTACCAGACTTTTAAGGAAGAACTAATAGCAATCTTTCTCAAAATATTTCATAAAATAGAAAAGGAGGAAACTTCCCCAAACTCATCCTATGAAGCCAGGAAAACGCTGAAACCAAAACCAGACAAAAACACATCAAGGAAAGAAAACTTTAGACCAATATCCCTGCTGAACATAAATGCTGAACATTAAACTAGGAGGTGTTAGTTTACTGCATCTACTAGTAAATGGATGAATCTGGAGAGTATCAGATTATGTATAATAAGCCAATCCAAAACCAAAGATCAAATATTTTCTGTGATATGGGTAACATAATCTATAATAACAAAGGAAATTAAAAGCAAAGAACAGAAGTTCAGTGGGAGTAGACAAAAGGGAATGAAGGGAAGAAAGGTGTATGGGAAATGGAAAGAAAGGGGCATTAATCTGACATAACTTTCCTATGTACATATATGAATATAACACAGTGATTTTCATCAACATGAACATCCACCAGAAATTAACTTAAAAAAAAAAAAAATTGTGGGTAAATGGCAGAAAGATCATTAGAGTAAAAAGGGATTAGAGGGTGGAAGGAAAGAAGGGGAAGGAGAGATGCTGGGGACTGAATTGGAAAAAATATATTCCATGTATATTTCATAATTATGTCAAAATTGAATCTACTGTCATGTATAACTAAAAGGAACCAACAGAAAGAAAGAAAGAAAGAAAGAAAGAAAGAAAGAAAGAAAGAAAGAAAGAAAGAAAGAAAGAAAGAAAAGAAATTGATGGTGAACTCTTGGGTTCTGCTGCAACACTAGAGAGCATGGACAAGCATTAAGAGCTGCAGAACTTCCCAGCTGCAGAGTCCGGCAGCTTGTGCAGATCCCACCTTCCTGCAGAAACAGTGAATCCAGTTTCATCTCAGAACTCTGGTTTCCCATTTAGCATGGTTTTGGTTTTGTCAAAAAGGGAAAGTTTCTTCTCTCCCTATTTTTTTCCAGAATTTTTAATGTGTGTGAAAACCACTTAACTGTAGTGTACTATCATCTTGAAATGTTTCTGAATGTGGTTTGCTAATATTTTATTAAGGATTTTTGTGTCAGGTATGTTGGTCTGTAGTTTTCTTTCCTTGATGTGTCTTTGTCTGGTTTTGGTATCAGAGAGATACTGACTTCATAGAATGACTATCAGCATGTTCCTTTCTTTTCTGTTTCATGGAATAATTTATATACTAATATTTGTGCTTTCTTAAAACTTTGGTAGAATTTAACTGGGAATGCATTTCCTCCTGAGTTTTTCTGTGTTGAAAGGCTTTTAATTGCTGCTTCAATTTCATTGCTTGACATTGGATTGTAGGTTTTCCATAGCCTCATGATTCAATTTGGGTAGATCAGATGTGTCTTAAAATTTGTCAAAATCTTCCAACTTTCCTGCTTATTGGAGAATAAATTTTCAAAATAGTTCCTAATGACCCTTTGAATTGCAGATTTATCTGTGCTGATATCTTCTTTATCTTCTCTATTTTTGTTAAACTGGGTCTTCTCTTTCTTTAGTTTGGCTAAGAGTTTTTTAATCCTATTTATCTTTTCATAGAACCAACTCTTTGTTGAATTGATCCTTTGTTTTGTATTGTTGGTGATGTTGTTCTCAAGTTCATTTCTTTTTTCTGTGATCTTAATTATTTCCTGCCTTTTATTGTTGAGCTAATTTGTAGGAACTTGAGATGTAACATTAAATTATTTATTTGGGATTTTTCCATTTTTTTAATGTAGTCAACGAATGCTGAAAACACTTCTCTCAGAACTCTTAGAACTGTCTTCATACTATTCCAAAGGTTTTGATATGTTGTTTCTCACTTATTTGTTTGTCAGAATTCTTTATTTTTCCTGTTATTTCTTCTATGGCTAATTTCTTATTCAAAAGTATTACTTAATCTTGAGATGTTAAATTTTTTTTATTTTTATCTTGTTACTGATTTCTAATACTCTTCCATATGTACTGATAGAATATAAGGATTTATCTCTATTTTTGGTATTTATTAAGACTTGTTTTATGTACTAAAATATGGTCTATTTTAGAGAGTCTTTCATGTGCAATGGAAAAGGAAGTGAATCCAGTTGTTTATGAATAGAATTAGTTTATAGATTCCTGCTAGGTTCCTTTGATTAAAAAACAGGTTTTTTCTTTTTCTTTTAGGTCTTTACTTAGTTTATGTCTGAATGATCTATCTATTAATGAGAGAGGTCTGTTGGAATTACCCATTATTATTGCATTATGGTTTATTTTATCCTTCATATTGAGTGATTTTGTTTAATGTACATGGAGCAGTAGTTTTACTTTTTATTTTTTGGTATTGGGGTTTGAACCCAGGAGCACTCAACCAATGAACCACATCCCTGGCCCTTTTTGTAATGTATATATTTTATTAGAGACAGGGTCTCACTGAGTTGCTAAGTGCCTAAGTTGCTGATACTGGCTTTGAACTCTCGATCCTCCTACTTCAGTCTCCCAAGTAGCTAGGATTATAGGCATGTGACATCAGGCCCAGCAGAGCAGCAATTTTAGGGCCATAACTATTTAGAATCATTATATCTTGTGGCTTCATGCTTCCTGTAATTAGTTTGAAGTGGACTTTGTCTCTTCTAACTAATTATGGCTTTAAGAGTACTTTTTCATATATGAAGTCCTGCTTGATTTGGTCTCTGCATGGTATATCTTTTCTTATCCATTTACTTTTACCACGTGGATGACTTTGTCTCTGAGGTGTATCACCTATAAATTACATCTGATTCAGTTTTGTTTTTTGTTCTTTATGCCAATCTATGTCATTTTTTAAACCATTTATATGCAGTATTATTATAGAGAAATGAGTTTTATTTTTGCTAGTTTATTTCTGATACTTTAAACAGACTCAAATGTACCTTAATTAGCAATTCTTCAAGTAAGATTCATCCATACCCTGACTTTGATATTTATCTTTCATTTTATCTTCATAATATATCTCACTGAATGTTTTATAGTGCTATCTTTGTGGCTATGAATTCTTTTTTATCTTGTATTTATTTGATTCTTTTTAGATATGCATGATTGTAGGGAGTATTTTGACATATTATACATACATGGAGTGTAACATATTCTAATTAAGATTCCATTCTTGTGGTTGTATATGGAGTTTCACTGATTTTCATATATGAACATAGGAAAGTTATGTCTGGTACATTTTACTGTCTTTCCTATTCCCATCTCCCTCCCTTCCCTTCATTCCCCTTAGGCTAACCCAACAAACTTCTTTTCTTCCCTGGCCACCCATTACTGTGTTTTAGCATTCACATATAAGAAAGAACATTCAGCCTTTGTTTATTGCAGGGATTAGCTTATTTCACTTAGCATGATACTCTCTAGTTCCATACATTTATATTTCACTTAGCATGATACTCTCTAGTTCCATACATTTACTGGAAAATGCCAAAATGTCATTCTTTTTTATAATTGAGCAATATTCCATTGTGTGTATATACTATATTTTCTTTATCCATTCATCTGTGGAAGGGCACCTGTGATGGTACACAGCTTAGCTATTGTGAATTGAGCTTCTATAAACATTGATATGGCTGCATCACTGAAGTATGCTGATTTTAAGTCCTTTCAGGTATATACTAATATGTGGGATAACTGGGTCAAATGATGGTTCCATTCTGAGTTTTCTGAGGAATCTCAATATTGCTCTCCATAATGATTGCACCCATTTGCATTCCTACCAGCAATGTATGAATGAACCTTTTCCCCACATCCTCATTAACGTTATATGCATTGTATTCTTGATAATTGCTATTATGAGTACAGTGAGATGGAATCTCAGTGTATGTGGGACCTGTCCCCTGGAAAGAGGCCTATGTGGCATTCTGTCGGGAGACATACACTCTGAACAGGCCACTGGGAGACTAGGGCCCCATACCTCTGTCCTGTGTTCTGTGAACAGGATGTTCTCCTGTGGTCAGTAAAACAGTTCTTCTGTGGTCTGTAAGCTTGCTACCTCCTGTATTCACAGAATTGTTTATACTTTCTGTTACCAGCTGATAATCTGCGAAATAGGCTGTAACTGCTTATGCAAGGCTTAACCTTCAAGATGTATGGCTAGCTTAACTGCAAGCATATAAAAGACAGTGTTATATGCTGTAAAGCAGAAGCAGCTTCCTAGTGACATATGCTCCATCTCTCTCAAATAAAACTCTTCTCCTCAGACCCTCCATGCACCACTGTTTGCCCGTGTTGCAGAGTGCAACTCATCTGGCCTGCCTCCATTGTTGCAGACTCATTCAGTGCAACAAGTGTAGTTTTAATTTGCAGTTCTCTAATTGATAGAGATGTTGAACATTTTTTAATGTATTTTTTAAGCATTTGTATTTCTTTTTCTGTGAAGTGCCTGTTGAGTTCTTTGCCCATATATTGACTGGCTTATGTGTTTTTTTCAGTTCTTTGTATATCCTGGAGTTAAATGATGTACTGGTGGCAAAGATTTTCTCCCATTCTGTAGGCTCTCTCTTCATGTTCTTGTTTGCTTTCTTTGCTGGGAAAAAGCTTTTTAGATTGATACCATCCCATTTATTGATTCTTGATTTTACTTCTTGTGCTTTAGGACTCTCGTTGAGGAATTTGGTTTCTATACCAACATGATAAAGAGCTGGGCCTATCTTTTTTACTATTAGGCTCATGGACTCTGATATAATGCTCAGATCCTTCATTCACTTTGAGTTGGTTTTGTGCCAGGTGAGAGATAGAGGTTCCATTTCATCCTGCTGCATATGGATTTCATGGTTTTCCATCACATTTGTTAAAGAGGCTATCTTTTGTCCAATGTATATTTATGGCACCTTTGTTTTGTATGAAATAATTATATTTATGTGGGTTTTTCTCTGTATTTTCTATTCTGTTACTTTGGTCTTCATGTCTGTTTTGGTGCCAATACCATGCTATTTAATTTAAGGTCTGGTATTATGATGTCTCCTGCTTCACTTTTCTCACTAATGATTGCTTTGACTATTCTGGGTCTCTTATTCTTCCAAATGAATTTCATGACAAGTTTTTATTTTTCTGTGAAGAATACCATTGGAATATTTAGGTACTGCATTATATTTGTAAAGCACTTTTGGCATTATGGCAATTTTGACAATATAAATTCTGCCTGTTCAAGAACAGGGGACATTTTTCCATGTTCTTAGGTCATCTTCAATTTCTTTCTTTAGAGTTCTGTAGTTTTCATTGTAGAGAATTTTCACCTTTTTTGTTAGATTTACCCACAGTTTTTTTTTTTTTTTAATTTAGTATTTCTTTGAGGCTATTGTAAGTGGGATAGTTTCCTAATTTCTCTTTCAGTTGATTTATCATTGATGTATAGTAACACAATTGATTTATGGCTGCTAACCTTTTATCCTGCTACTTTGCTGAATTTGTTTCAGAGTTCTAGAAGCTTTGTAGTAAAGATTTTTAGGTCTTTTAAATAAAGAAGCAAATAGGAATATTTCAAGCTCTTCTTTTCCTATTTGTAATTTGTGATTTGTAATTTCATTCTTTTGACTAATTGCTCTGACTAGGATTTCAATGATTAGGTTGAATAGAAGTGGTTAAGTGGGGCATCCCTGCATTGTTCCAGATTTTAGAGGAAATGCTTTCAATTTTTCTCTATTTAGAATGATGTTGGCTTTGGTTTAGCATATATAGCTTTTACAATGTTGAAGTATGTTCCTACTATTCCTATTTTTCCTAGTGTTTTGAGCATGAGTGTGTACTATATTTTGTCAAATGCTTTGTATGCACCTATTAAGATAATTATGTGACTCTTGCTTTGTCTATTGATATTGATAAATTACATTTATTGACTTTTATATGTTGAACCAGCCTTGCATCCCTGAGATGAACCCTGCTTGATCATGGTACACTATCTTTTTAATGTTTTTCTATGTGATTTGTCAGTATTTTATTAAGGATTTCATCTAAGTTCATCAGGGATATTGTTCTGAAGTTTTCTTTCCTGAATGTGTCTTTGTCTAGTACCAGGGTGATAATAGCTTCATAGAACGAGTTTGGAAGAGTTCCTTCCTTTTCTATTTCATGAAAATTTGAGGAGAATTGGTGTTAATTTTTCTTTAAGGTCTGATAGAGATTGACTGAGAATGTGTCTGATCCTAGACTTTTCTTTGTTAATAGGCTTTTGGTGGCATCTTCAGTTTCATTGTTTCAAATTAATATATTTGAAATTTTTATGCCTCTTGATTCAATTTTGGTATATTGTACATGTCTAGAAATTTGTTGATGTCTTCAAGAATTTCTATTTTATTAGAATATATATTTTCAAAATAGTTTCTGATTATTGTCTGTATTTCAGCTGTACATGTGGTGATATTTACTTTTTCATCATAAATTTTTGTAATTTGAGTTTTTTCTTTTTCTTCATAAGCTTGACTAAGGGTTTATCAATTTTATCTTTTCAAAAAACCATCTTTTCATTTCATTGACTTCAAACAAATTGGGGGTAATTGTCATTTCAATTTCATGATTTGGGCTCTGATTTAAATAATTTCCCATCCTCTACTGCTTTTGGTATTGATTTCTTCTTTTTCTAGGGCTTTGAGATATAATGACACATTATTTACTTGATGACTTTCTATTTTTTAATAAATGTGCTGAATGCTATAAACTTTTCTATTAGAACTACCTTCATAGTGTCCCAGACATTTTGATGTTTTGTGCTGTTATTTTTGTTTACCTCTAAGAAATTATTATCATTTCACCCCAGATTTTTTCAGCTATCCATTAGGGATTCAATACCATATTATTTTGTCTTCAGGTGTTAGAGTAACTTCTATTTCTTATTTTTTCATTGATTTTTAATTTCATTCCATTATAATCTGATAGAATGTATGGCATTATCTCTATTTTTGCATATTTGCTAAGAGTTGCCTTGTGGTCTATTTTAGAGAAGGATCTATGTAGTACCGAGAAGAAAGTATATTCAGTCATTGATGGATAAAATATTTTATATATGTCTGTTAAGTTTAAATTATTAATTGTACTTTTTAGTTCTATAGCTTTGATATTTAATTTTTATTTAGAACGTCTATCCAGTTATGAGACTGGTATTTTAAAGTCACCCAGTATTATTGTGGTGAGGTCTATTGTGGTCTGTTTGATTCTTGATATTGAGGAAGGTTTTTTTTTTTTTTTTTTTTTTTTTTTTTCCTTCCTTGATGTATGAAGATACTTGATTGTTTGGAGCATAAATATTTATGATTGTTATGTCTTATTGATATATAATTCACTTAAGTAGTATGAAATGGCCTTATTTGATTAATTTTAGCTTGAAGTCCACTTTAATTCATATAAGAAAAGAAACCCCTGCTTGTTTATAAGATCCATGTGTATGATATGTTTCTTACCCATTGTTTTGTCTTTAGTCTACAGAGCTTTTCCTATGAGGTTAGTCTCTTGCAGACAGCATATTGTTGGGTCTTATTTTTTAATTTAATCTGCCAGTGTATGTCTTTTGATGGATGTGTTTATGCCATTTACATTCAATGTAATTATTGAGGTATAATTTTTTCATCCCTGTAATTTTGAGTTATTTCTGATTTTTAGTTTTGTTTCCTTTTATTGACTATTTTTAGCATAGTTGTTGCCTTTGCTGGTTTTCACTTTATATTTTATTTTTTTCATGAAATATTTTATTGAGTATGTTTTGTAGTGCAAGCTTTCTAGTTGTAAATTCTTTTAACTTTTGTTTATTTCAACATCTATTCTGCAATTTAATTTTGCATTGTATAATATTCTTGGTTAGCATCCATTTTGTCCCAGAATTTGTTATATATTATTCCATGACTTCCTACCTTTGAGGGTCTGTGTTGAGAAATTAGCTGAGATATGTATTAGTTTTCCCTCTAAATGTGACCTGTCATTTCCTTCTGGCAACCTTTAAATGTTTATCTCTATTCTGTATCTTAGGTATTTTCATAATAAAGTGCTTGCAATTGAGTAGGTTGTAATTTTGTATATTTGGATTTCTGTGCCTCCTGTTTCTAATGTGCAATTTCATTCATAAGGTTTGGGAAATTTGCATATATTGTTTCATTGTAAAGATGGTGCATTCCCAGCAAAGGAAACAATCAAGAACATGTGCAAATTGGTAGAAAATCTTCACCACCAGTACCTCAGATAAGTCATTAATTTCCAGGATATACAAATAACTCAAAAAACTTAACCACAGAAAAATAAATAACTCAATCAATAAATGGGAAAAAGAACTGAACAGTTACTTCACAGAAGTAATATAAATGGTCAAAAAATATGGGAAAAAAGTTCAACATCTCTAGCAACTAGAGAAATGAAATTAAAACTACTCTGAGATTCCATCTTACTCTAGTCAGAATGGCAATCACCAAGAAGACAAGTAACTATAAATGTTGGAGAGGATACAGGGAGAAAGGTACTGCCATACATTGTTGATGGGACCGCAAATTGGTGCAACCACTATGGAAAACAGTATGGATTCCTTAGAAAACTTGAAATGGAACCACCATTTGATCCAGTTATTCCACCCCTCTGTCTATATTCAAAAGGTTTAATATCAGCATGCTACAGTGACACAGTCACATCCATGTTTATAGCAGTTCAACTCACAGTAGTCAAGCTCTGGGAACAACCTATGTGTCCTTAAATGGATGAATGGATAAAAAAAATATGGTACATATACACAATAAAATATTACTCAGCCATAAAGAAAAATTAAATTATGACATTTGCTGGTAAATGGATAGAACTAGAGAATATCATGCTAAGTGAAATAAGTCAGTCCCCAAAATTCAAAGGCTGAATATTCTCTCTGATTTGTGAATGTTAACCCAAAAGAAGGGAAGTTGGGGAGGGGAATAATAGAAATATACTGTAGTAGACAAAGCATAATGAAAGGAAGGAAGTTGGAGGACAATAGGAAAGACAGAATTAATTGGTCCTAACTTTTCAAGTCTTGTATTTGTATACACAACCAGGGTAGTTCCACATCATGTATGAGCACAAGCATGGGAACCTAAAAGTATAAGTTGTACTTTATGTATATATATTTTGCCAAAATTCATTCTACTGTCATGTCTAACTAAAACTAAAATAATATCTAGGAAAAAAAAAAAAAGAATTGTGTATTCCTTTTGTCTTTATCCCCAAGCCTTCATCTTTCACAACAAATCTTTTATTTGGCCTTTTTGTGTTATCCCATATTTCTTGAAAGTTCCATTCATGATGTCTTAACATTTTTTCTCTATGCTCAACTTTATTTTCAAAATTATATACTTTGTCTTCCTTGTCTGATGTTCCATTTTCCAAGTGGTCTATTCTGCTTGTGATGCTTTCCAATGAGTTTTTAATTTGGTGTGTTGATTTCTTTCTTTTGAGGATTTTGGCTTGATTTTTTTTTCTCAGAATCTTTATCTTTTTATCGAAGTTATCTTTCACTTCCTGTATTTTATCTCTGATGCCATTCCTTACATCATCCTTTACCTTGCACATCAGTTAAGCTACAAACATTCTTAACTCCTACTCTGACATTCATTTCACTGTGGTGCCAATGGATGCAGTTATTGAAGTATCTTGGTTTGTTTGGGGTGATTCATTCCCCTGCTTTTTCATGTTGCTGTGTGTCAACCTAACAGTATGGATCTGAGGTGGCAGAATTTATACCCTGTGGACTTATAATATCTCTGAAGTTTTCTAGTACCTCACAGTTTATGGAGAGACAAATAATAACAACAATGCAAACAATTTACAGCATCAAACCAAATAGTTCCTGCTATGGCATCTACACTATTAATTATCACAATAAACAGAAATCATATGATTGCCCATAGTAAAAACAGTATGTTTACAAAAGGGCTTATAGACTCAAGTTGTGAACTGTGATTGAACAGAAGTGATGTAGGATGTGATGATTATGAGAGGAGAGAAAAAAGGAATAAAAAATTAAAGGAAGAGTGAAGGAGTGATTAATAGAAATCTGGCTGTTAGCACTGGAAGAGAAGGAGAATCTAGGGAAATAGAGGAGAGAAAAATGTATAAAACCAAAATTAAAAAATAAACATGAAAATAAAAGAATAAAAGAGCAAAGCCAAAATATACTAACCAAACATCCTAGTCCTCAAAATAGTGATTCATGAACATAACTGCCTTTAAAAATGCTAGAAATGAGAAAAAAGAAACAGATATGAAAATGTGTAAGTGTCCATGAACCATTTCTGTCACAATTGAACAGAGAAAAGAAGAACAACAAAGTAATAAAACAAAGGTCTCCATGAAAAGTTGAAGAATTTTTTTCATTGGAGTTCCAAAAATTCTTGGATTTCCTTCTTAGCACCTTGTTCTCCCTGGCAGCCAGCTTCTTTACAGCACAGGGATACTGTGCAACACACCTTTTACATTACTCAGGCAGTATCTTTGAACTCTGATCTCTTCTTACCCAGACATGACTCAGGCCTGTTAAAAATATGGGTTCCTTTAATTGACTTATCCCTCCACTACTTTTCTGCAAGTGGGGTGGGAGAGGGATTGCACAAGCAGACACCGCCAGGGGTGGCAGCAGCACTGGGGATTTCTTAATTTTTTGTTTATCCAAAATCCTGAGTCCCCAGTCTGTTTTGAATGTCTAGAATTAATTCCCAGTACAGTACCCTTTTCTCACCTTGGTGAGAAACTGCCTACAGAGCAACCAGGAAGCAACCATCTCTATTCTGCCATTTTGGTAACTTATATTAGGGGTAATGAATTATTTTCCACTTATCATGGAAAGCTTTAATTTCATCTTCAATTCTAAAGTATACTTTTGATTCATATAGTCCTCTTGGTTGTAACCCATTATCATTTGGGTCTTGGTACATATTATTCCAAGCCCTCTTGGCTATTAGGGTCTGGACTGAGAAATCATTACAAATTCTAATTGACTTACCTCTAAATTTGACTAACAATTTTTCTGTTGTAGCTTTTAAAATTATATTTCAGTTCTATATATTAGATATGTTAATTATAATGTTTCTTGAAGAGTATCTTATTTTATTTTCTTTATTTGGGTTTCTAATTGTCTTTTGTGTTTGGATTTCCACCTCATTCCTAAGGATTGGAAAATTTTCAGTTATCATTTTACAAAAAAAGATTTCACATTCATTTTGTTTGTTTTAGTTCATTCATATATGTCAATTATTCTTAGATTTTTTTCTCTTAATGTTATCCCACATTTCTCCAATATTCTGGTCATGGGTCTCTAAACATCTTTTCTTCATAATCAATTTCATTTTCAAATTCATATACTTTGTCACCAATGCCTGAGAGTCTATTTTCAAAGTGATTTAATTCTTTCAACTGAGTTTTTAATTTAATTTACTAAATCATTAGTTTTTGGTTTTGTTTGGTTCTTTTTGAGAATTTCTTTGTTGAAATATTCTTTCATTTTCTGTGTGTTTTCTCTTAGTTTCTTCCTTAGTTCTTCTGTAAGTTCACTGAACAGTTTAGTTAAAAAAAACTTTCTAAATTCTTTATCTGTCATTTTTTCCAGTGTGTTGACAGAGGATTAGTTTTGTCAGCTATTTGGAGTCTGTTTTTCCCTGATTTTTCATATTGTTAGTATTTCTATTCATTTTCTGGGATGATTTTTTTTTTTTTGTACTTTAATATAAAGGACTTTTTAGTGAGTTGGTTTCTTGATGTCAGAATTTTCACTCAACTATTTCTTGCTACTTGGTCCACTGTCTAAAAATCACATTGAGAGAAATAAAGGTCCCCAGTAATTGTACTCACTTTAGAACACCATCTTATAAAAAGATTTTAAAAAATACTTAATAATAGTGTTCATCAACAGCCCACTATGTTTTCTAAAGTGGGTATTTTTCCTTTGGGATTTCAGTTATTGTGTCACTGATTTATTCTCAGTTCTGGCCCAGAGTAGTCAAACCTATTAATGACATCTGAAAGCAGAGTTTCACCAAAGAGTTTCACTCTCTTCTTGGTAGGATGGCTTGGATTTTCTCTCTTTCTGGGAGTGTCAGATCATGTGCTGGAAGAGTGGATGTGTCAGCCTATCCTCCAGCCCATTCTAGGCTGGGAAGGGATAACTCAAGTTTCATTAGATTTGGTCTGATTTTAATTTGTCTCAGTTTCCTGTGCCTCACCCCTCAATGTCAGTCAGGTTTCTAACCTTATAACTCATATCACCTCTTTCAAGTACGAAAGTTGTTCACTCCTCTCAATTTTGAAGGCTCAATTTTGATGGTCCTGAATTGTTCTGATTCACTCCAATAGAACTATTATGGTTGTGTTGGGTCCTGTGAACACTGTATTCTATTCCCTCAAAGAGAAAGACTAGATAGATTATAATACTCTTAAAGATATAGTTTGTTAAGAGTAAGGAAGTTGAGCTATGCAGGCAATAAGAAGGTTATATTTTTCAAAAGCTGAGAGAGATAAAGTAGAAACAAAATTGTGCACATGTACAAGAAGGCCCTAAAGATGGAGGGAGTGAAGAAGTAGAGAATGGAGAATGAGATTTTTTTTTTGCTACCAGGAAAGATGAAAAAAATTAAGAGTAATAAAACAAGAAAAAAACAACACATCTAAGTTCCTTACTGTCAAACACAAAGCTAAAAATTTAAAATAATAAAACAAAATAACCATAAATAACCTACCTCCAAAACGAAAACAAAACAAAAAACATCACTACATGTTAGAAAAATGGAAAGATGTAGTAAAAGGCTAAAAAAAAAATGGGAAAAGAAATTACAAAATTGGGGGAAAACACTAAGCATTTGTGTATTTCTATATGCATGAATCAATTAGCAAATATAACTGGGACAACAAATAAAAACTACTGATAAGAATAGAAACAAGAAAAAATATAATTAAAAATGCTTAACCAATGATTCTCCTACAGTGTAATAATGAATCTGTTGAAAAAAAATTAGGGAAATTATTCCAATTCACAATAACCTCAAAAAATAAAAATTAATATAACAAGAGGTAAAGATCTTCTACAATGAAAACTACAGAATACTAAAGAAAAAAATTGAAGAAAACCTTAGAAGATGGAAAGACCTCACATGTTCTTGGACAGCCAGAATTACTATTGTTAAAAAGGACATACTGGGGCTGGGGCTGTCACTCAGTGGCAGAGTGCTTGCCTAGCATGTGGGATGCACTGCATTTCATCTTCAGCACCACATAAAGACAAACGAATACAATAAAGGCATGCTGTCCATCTACAACTACCAAAATAATTTTTTTTAAAAAGGCCATACTACCAAAAGTGCTATACTGACTTAATGAAATCTCCATCAAAATTCCAACGATATTCTTCATAGAACTTAAAAAAGTAGTGCTAAAATTGATTTGGAAAATAAGAGACCCAGAATACACAAAGCAAAACTGAGCAAAATGAGTGATGTTCATTATTGTACCCAGAATTATACTACAGAGTTATAGTAACAGAGACAGCATGGTACTGTCATCAAAAGAGACATAAAGACCAATGTAATAGAATAGAGAATACAGAGACAAACCCACATAAATACAGTTATCTGATACTAGACAAAAGTGCCAAAAACATGCACTGGAGAAAAGATAGACTCTTCAAAAATTAGTGCTTGGAAAACTGGAATTCCATATATAGAAGAATAAAATTTAACCCCTTTCTCTCACCCTGCAAAAACTTGATTCAAAGTGAATCAACAGTCTAGGAATTAGACCAGAAACTCTGCAGTTGCTAGAAGAAAATGCAGGCCCAACAATGAAGCATGTTGGCGAAGAAACTGACTCCATGAACAAGACTCCTAAAGCACAAAAAAATTAAAAAAAAAAAAATACTGAGATGTCATCAAATTAAAAACCTTCTACACAACAAAGGAAACAAGATTATAAAGAGAGAGCCTATTAAATGGAAGAAGATCTTTGCCAATTACTTCTCAGATTGGGTATTAATACCCAGTATAAAAAAAATTCAAAAAAATTAACACCAAAAATTCTTATGACCAAATAAATAAAAGGGCAAAAGATTTGAACCAACATTTATTAGAGGTTGAAATAAAATTTTCAACCATTTTTAAAAATATTTTTATTTGTATATGGAACAATACTTTTATTTTATTTATTTATCTTTATGTGGTGCTAAGGATTGGACCTAGTGCCTCACATGCTCTAGGCAAGTGCTCTACTGATGAGTCACAACCCCAGCCCTTGTCAATTTTTTAAATAAAATTTCAAATTCTCTAGCAGAGAAATGCAAATTGAAACTGTTAAGATTTCATCTCACTCCAGTCGAAGTACAATTGTCAAGAATACAAAAAATAAATGTTGATGAAGTTGTGGGTGAAAAAGTACACTCATACATTATGAGTAATACCACAAATTAGTGCAAACACTCTGCAAAGCAGTATGGAGATTCCTCAATAAAACTAGGAATTAAACTATCATACAACCTAGTTATCCCACTCCTTAGTATATATCCAAAGATTTTAAATCCACTTACTACAGTGAAACAGCTACATTAATGTTCATAGCAGCACAATTTACAATAGCTAAGCTATGAAACTAACCTAGGTATCCCTCAACAAATGATTCAATTAAAAAGTGACATATATACACAATGGAGTGTTAGTCATCAAGAATGAGATTATGCTATTTGCCAGAAAATGGATGGATCTGGAGACTATCATGCCATGTGAAATAAGCCAGCATGAAAAAGTCAAGGTTAAATGTTTTCTTTGATATTGGAAGGTAATCCAAAATAAGGGGTTGGGGGTAGTTTAGAGAGAGAGAGAGGTAGGGGAGAAAGCAAAACACAGGACTGGAAATTTCAAAAACAGAGGAAATATCAGAGTAAATGAAGAGAATTGAGGGGGTAAGCAGGGACATGAAAAGTGAAATGAACCTAACAGAACTTGTGTATGTACTTACATGAATACAGCACAGTGAATCCCAACATCATATATATCCACAAGACACTTGCTAAAAAAAACTATAAATAATATGAATACAGTTTAACTTCACATCAGGTACAACCACATAAATGGAACTTCATACTCCATGAATACATGATGTGTCAAGATACATTCCACTGTCATATATAACTAAAAAGAACAAATAAAAAGCTAAAAAAAAAAAACTACAAATAAGTTATAGAAAAATCAGTAGAGTAGAGGGAGGGGAGCAGTAGGAGGAAGGAGAAAGTGCTGGAGACTAAATTAGAGCAAATTATATTCTATGTTTTTGTGATTATATAAAAATGTATCCTAATGTTTTATATAGAAAAGGATAAAATTTTTAAAAATGTTAATAATAAAATAGAAATTTTTAAATTAAAAATGTCTAAATCTTTCCACAGAGGTAGCTATTCTTATCCTTCTATCCTTTTTTAGTCTTTGGGTCTCTTAAGAGGATCCAGAACTAAGTAATATTAAACCCAACTTCCTGTTGTGATTTTCACCACTCTTTCTGATGGAGCAGATTGGAAGGGTGTCCAGTTCAAGTGTTTCTCAACTTTTCAGTGCTGAGGAAAGGAATGGGAAATATCTTCCATTGCAATTTTTGTACAGAGATTTCTGATTACTCTCTTCCTAGATGGAAGATGTATAGAGATCTGTTTGGCAATTTTTAATTGCTGCAGATGAGTTCTCATTGGAGCTTTGAATCTTGGTTTGGGGTATATACTACAGAGTGCTTCGATCTTTGCATTTGCAGGGCTAGGGAGATGTCGATCTAGCTGGGCACCTGGGTTTCTGCCACCTCCCACAGTTCTACTCATGGGGCAGTGAGAGATCCACCTGTGTGTATGGTATAGGGCAGATCTGTACCCGCCAGTCACCCAAATATAAATTTCCAATTCTTCACTCAGAATGTAAGCATTCCCACCATGTCAATATCCTCCATCTTTCTCAGTCATTTGCACCACCAAGTTCAAGAGGAAATTGGTTTTCATTATCCTGTCCCCAGTGCAATCACACCTGCCTGTGCGAACAATTTTTCCAATCCATTTCTTCACTTTGAAGTTCAAAAGAAAAGCAGATTGTACTCTCCTCTGTATATTTGCCTTAAATCCCCCTGGATCCACTGTACTCTGTAACAGTTTTGCCAGTGTGTTTTGGATCACACAGTAAGCACTGGATGAGAGAAAGGAAACATTTATTAAGGACTCTTGGGTTCCCATAGGAAAGAGATTCAACATAAAGATTTTGAGCTGAATTTCCCCCTCTGTTCTTCACTTAAAGGTTGAGAAACATGGAGCACATTTTGTGTTCCAAATTTGTCTCTTATGTTTCTTTGTCCCTTTCTGTTGCTGCTTGCTTTGTGGTGACACAGCACCACTTACTCTGCTGGGTGTATTTCCTTTTTCATCCATTCGCTACACCACTATCTCTGGACTTCTATTCTCTGATAGACAAATTATGATACATAGTGTTTTCTTGGAACTCCCACCTCACTATGAAGCTGTCTACCTGTCATTCAAATTCCAAACACCAGAGTAATTGGGGCATGCTTCCTTCCCCTGCGCCATCTTGTTAAATCCAAGGAAGGAATTTTAAATCCAAGGAAGGGATTTTTTATTATCAGTTTTGAATTGAGGAGAAAGCCATATCTGAGTTAAAAACATTCTGAACAAAGGGAGGTACAAAAGTTCTAAATCTGGAGTTCAATGGGAAAGAAGTGATAGTGTGAGTCAACGTTTGAAATATAGGCAAGACCATAATCTTTCAGGCCTGGTCAAAATACCAAGTACTGGAAAAGAATAACCTAGGCCATTGAATGAAAGTGCATTTTCTGTAAACCTTATTGAATTCATTTAAGAATGGAAAGCACCAGGGTCTGTATCTTGAAAAAGTTTTCAAAGTGATTATGGCATCTCATATGATCAATAATTTTGATTTTATTCTTTAATAAATGGAAAGATATTGTGGGACAGTATCTTTCAAACTTTAGCAAGCATCAGAATCCTTCTTTGGGTAATTAATTTTCACTAGGTCTTACCCCCTAGAGGTCAATTTAGTAACTCAGGAATTGGGTCTGAGAATTCTTAATTTCTTATAAGTTCCAAGTGATTCTAGTGCTTCTGGATCATGGACCATATTTTGAAAACTACTGTTGAGAAATACTAAGCTAGGTAATTACATTACCTTTTAATATAAGTGTCTAAAGGTTTATTAGGAGGTAATTATGCTAAGGCCTTGGGGAAGTAAGGGCAATTTCTGATGAAACAATAAAATTTCTTAAAATTTCATACGGCAAAATATGTGATTCATTTTCTGAAGCTAACAAAGACTGGTGAGGTCACAGCATGAATAGTGAAAAGGAAGAAAAAGCAAAGAGCTTGAAGCTACAGGAGACAGATCCTGGTGGAGCAGAATCCTCAGGGCCTTGTAGGCTGTTAATTAAATTGATCCTCATTCTAAAAATAGCCATTCATTGGATGACTGCAAATGAGGAAATAAACTGACTGAAATTATTTTAAGTGTTTGAAGGAAATACTGAATCTATAAGGGACTAGTAAGCTAAAAACTAAACTAAATGGAAAACTAAACAATTTCTAAGAAACTTAGAGTGATCTGGGCTTCACATGTGCCTGTACAAAAGAGTATTAATAATAATTATACCTTACATATTTATACTTCCCTGAATTTTGCAAAGAATTTTCACACATATAGTTAACTGACTTCACAGCATTGCTTGAAGTAAATAGAAATTATTAACTCACAGGAAAATATGAAGAGATTGTTTTTGTTGAACCAAATTGGCTTGACACATTATCAGCTAGATTTATGAGCCCTTCTGAGGAAAAAGTGATGCTTAATGACAAAATGAGGTAAACACTATGAGATGATCAAGAGCACAAAACAGTTCATGAACAGACAATAAAAACATCTAAAAAAAAAACCCACAAAGCATTGTATTTTCAAAAAAGGAAAAAGAAGAAAGAAAATCATTGTTATGTAAGTCACATATTATATAAACTAGATTTGTATATACCCAGGAATTAATGAAAGATGAAAAATAAGACAAAAATTATCTCAAGAGCAAAGTGAGACTGGGAAAGCAAAGTTGCATGCAAATCTGATTGTTCCCAACGAATAATGTCAACAAAACAGAAGTGTATGTGTTACCTTGCTGTTCCCATTAGATAGTGGTCACATTAGACCATCTGTGCCTGGCAGATGTTTAGTTCCAACACAAAAGATACCTGAAATGATAGCGTCAGTGTTGTCATACTTTCGTTAATGTATGACCTTCCTTCAGAGAAAAAATAATGACTCTCTTTTTAGGAAGATGAGTAAGAATAGACTGGAGAGTCACAGTCGCATACACCATTGAATATGGTATTTACTATTTGTGTTTAACACACAGTTTTATTAGGTAGTTTCCTTTTAGTTAGTTGAATGTTTTTACTATGAGATGATGTTTTGTCAAGTACTTTTTCAGAATCAACCAAAGACTATATTACTTCTTTTTTTTTTTTTTTTTTTTTTTTTTTAGTGTGGTATATTACAATGATTGGTTTTCATGTTATAACATTTATATTTCAGGAATAAATTGTATTTGGTAATAATGTATAATTCTTTCAAAATGCTTCTGAATTTCCATTGCTATTATTTTCTTGGGGATTTTTTTCAACAATATTCCTAAGTGATATGGGTCTTCCTGTAGTATCTGTGACTGATTTTGGTTCTAGAATACTGATGGCCTCATAGATGAGTAAGGGAATGCTCTCTCATCTTTAGTTTTTTTGAAAAATTTTAGAAGGATTGACATTAGTTCTTTTTAATATGTTTGGTAGTATTTACTGAAGCCATCAGATCCAGGGCTCTTCTTTGTCAGGAGATTTTTATTACAGATCCAATTTTCTTATAAGTTATAGTTCCATTCAGATTTTCTATCACTTTGTGATACAGTCTTTGTAGATTTTGTGCTTGTGGCAATTTGTCCATTCTGATTTACTGGTATATAACAGCTTACAGTACAATATAATAGCTCACTATCGTATTATAAGAACACACAATAGGAACTCTAGTTTATAAACCCAGTTTAATTTCCAGCCATCAGGCATAACACAAATGCCACCTATGTTAATAGAACACCTCCTATGACTGGACCTCAAGTAGAAATGACCCACAGGAACTTGGGAAATGTATTGAAACATGAGAGAAGATGGAGCTTTTTAAAAATATGTTTTTTGTTTTATTTCATTTTAAGCTACTAAACATGGACTATTTGCAGGGAGGAATAAAAAAATGATAGTAAACAGCTTGACAATTTATAAGGCTTTCACTAAATGTGTTTTTACAATAGTCTCAGAAGGTCTCTGGAACAGTCTATATGCTTTGGAGTACTAAGTGTTATATTCTGTGTTCTATTCTACAGGATATTAGCTGTGAGATTGCGTGCTAACTAATTCAAAACTCTGAATGCCTCCTTTTCTTAATGCCCTTTGAGAAACTTCTATATATGTTCAAAGGAAGAAAGAGTGAATAGAATATCTCTCTTTTGAAAATTGCTATAGTACACCTTTGATGATTTTTCTTGTGAAAAATATCTTCCTCAATCCTTCTCAGTGTAACATTTTTATGATTTAATATACTGAAAATAAAGTTTTGCTAGAAAAGCCTACCTTTTGTTTTTCAAAAAAAAAAAATGTTCTGAGTTTCCTGATAATATCATGCTATTCCTGTAGTGATTTGGACATTGTCTTGTTTTAAGCACATTATCTTTCTGGTTTAAAATGCCACAAAAGGATTTTGTAATTTTTAAATGTATTACAAAATATTAATTGAAAATATTAACTCACTCAATGTTGTTATTAGTAGAATATCATGCTATTAAATAGAGATAGTCACTAAAAGTTCCATAAACTTAGAAGGAAAAGTCAGGAAAAAGAACTCCCCAAAATCATTATTTCAATGATTTTTTCCTCTTTCCGTTGCATTAGAATCTTAAATTTAATTTCCAATTTAAATATTGGTTTAGGAAATTGGATATATTTTTATGAGAGAGGCTGTATTAAAATTTTGACATATACATATGTTGAGAAATCACAGGAAGATTTTATATAGTCAGAGCTGAAGCACAGCCTGAGCTGGGAGTTCACTCTAAGGAACCTGCATCATCCGTCCTCCTTCTCGCTAATGGAGGTCCGAGGGAGGGCTGCACATTCTCTGAGAGAAACCATGTAAAATTGGGGTCAGTTTCCTGCGTATTTTTTCTGAAATTATATAAAGCATTAAATGGAACCCTGTTACCTGGAGTCAAAAGAATGTACAATCATTTTAAACAGACCCACTGACATTTCAGGTGCTGGAATCAGGAGATAGTTCTTTATCACCAGCATTATCAATATGTAAAGGGTTAGTAAAGGTATGATAACAAATAAAAAATTAGTTATTTCTAGAGAGTTTCAGAAACTTATACTAAATGGAAATATATACAATGAAAACTCTAACATCTCTAGGTTAAAATTCAACATGGATAGGACTGGGGAAGCTGGAAAAATACAGAAGAAAGTCACAGCCAAGCTAAAGCATGAGACCTCCAAAGTCACATGAGAAGGAAATATAAGAGCACAAGTAGTTGATCAAGCATTCTAGCATATGTGCAATTAGGCAAGACTCATCTGAGAAGGAGGAAGCCCAGGGCTTCATGTGCTCTGAGAAAGTTTATCCCCACATGTGGCCCCCATTCTGGCCCAGCCACACCTCTGCCTTTGCTGACCTGAGCTCTGCCCTACTCCCTGGCATGGCATGGCTCAGTGATCACCAAGGTGCTACCTGGAATCTGGTCTCTCATGTACACTCACTCCCTGGGACGCTTCTGTGGTGAGCTGTACAAGATGGTTGGCCAGTGTACTCCCAAAACTTTGTGGAGACAGGAAGAGCTCTTTTGAGATGTTGAGGTTTGTAGACACACACCCTTGTTCTACTCTGGACTCTCTGTGTGACTTTGAGCACATGATTCCAATTATCTTTGTCTAATTTTCCCTGTTTTTTTTTTCATTTTTTTTATTGTAAACAAATGCGGTACAACTGGTTTCTCTGTTTGTACATGAAGTGAAGGCATACCATTTGTGTAATCATAACAAAAAAATAATAAATAAATAAATAATTTGACACATAGACTTTCAAAAACTCAGTGGTCATATCCAAACTTCTCTAAGAAAAAAGAGATGGAAATTGCTAATTGTTAAGTTAATGTATCATAGTGATGCATTACTTCATAGTAACAATGGGAATTTTAGTTCTTTTTAAAATGGTCAAAAATTATCAGTAATTTCAAATCCCTTAACTATAAAAGATTATTAATATGCCTTTTATTTGGGAAAATTAACATAGCCATCTAAAATATAACTTTCATTTAAAAAATATTTTAGGGTTTTAATTTCATCTTTAATAATATAATTCAGATACCAAGAGATTAATTAATAATGTAATCTGGACAGTGACTATGGTGTGATTATTATAAGCTATTAGACACACACAGCCTTGGATTATAACACACAAGAGATAAGCAAAGTTTTCAAGAATCCAAGAGGAATGATACTAACATAATAAATGTTCTAAAGTAAAATTATTTTCAAGGTAGATGATAGATGTTATTCATTTTCAAAGTCAATAAAATATTCCTCTTTTGGCTTAGTGTCCTATTATTTGTTACAACCATCTGGAACTTGAACACATTTCATATTCTATTATTTTCAGAGGAATAATTATTTGATAGAATTATGCCCCTGAGTTGTTTTAATGCTTAGTTACATCTGAAAAGTATTCCAATAATCCAGTGAAATTAACCTACTCATAGCAGTTAATAATATTTTATTTGACATATTCAAGGAATTATCATAAGTAACAGAGTGAAGCCATATTGAATCTTAGAAACTTATGTTTAAAATGTTTGGAATTTATAATGAAAATGCAAAGTACTGTTGCAAGTACATTTAACTTAAGTTTATCCATATGTAGTAACAAGTTAGGTAAATATGGGAGAATATATTATGGGTTTTTTGATAGCATAATAGCTTTGAGTGCCTTCTATCTGTCTAAATTGTTCATAGAAAAACAAAAAATAATATCTAGATCACTGAACCTTTTAAATCTCACTCTACAGTTATAAAAAGGAACATACTATAATATTTTAGAATAGATTGCAAACATTTTATTATGGTAAATCTAAGTTTTTTATTTATTTTAGAAGTTATTTTTAACGTTATTTTTAACGCAGTCACACCTCATTTTCTAAATGGCATTTTAGCACAGCAAGAAGATGTTGGAGGTTTTACTTTAGAGTTGCAGAAAGTTATGTTTTGCTTTCCTTGGTGAATAGGACGGACAGTAAAAGCAAGATAAGTAATTGTGTGATGTTATTTACTCATTTAGTAAAAATAACCTGGGCCAAAGCACTGAACGTAAGGATTAAAAGATGGAAAGAAATTTGAGAGCTATTTAAAGTATAGGATTGGACCATTAGAACATAGAATTGACAAGATTAATATGCAGGATTCTCTGTACTATATGAATTAGTCAGTTAAAATATTGTTGGGATGATAATTAAAGTAATTCCTTTCCAAGTATTATAAACAGTGCTCAGACTAGCAAACAGTATAAAGTGATTTTAAATAAAGAGCAATGCTAAATTGCAAAACTAAAAATAAATACATAGATAGACTCTCCCCTGGCTCCAAGATTCAGAGATAATCCCACTCCACATGTCCTAAACATTTGTTTGAGTGGAACTATGGTATTCTCCAAGCTCCCAAATTCTCTTGCTACTGAAGTAAATGTTGCTTCCAAACTGTATTTCATTTTGACTCCAGCTCTGCAATATGCTGCCTTTTTTCTAAGATTCAGGATACTTTATGGATTCTAATAATTATTCTTATCTTTCCTTAGTTTTTGTGATAATTAATATTAGGTATGAATTTGACTGGATTAGGTAATGTCTAGAAACTAGTTAAAGCACTCTTTTGGATATGCTTTTGAGTGTGCTTCCGAGGACATTAGTATCATTTTGGACGAAGTGGGTAGGATCTACTCAATCTGGGCAGACATATTCAGTGAACTGGGACCTTGGAGAGAACAAATACAGAAAGTGAAGTGGTCTCTTCTTAAAGAGCAGTTGTAGACTCTTTCTTTACTGCTTCAATCATCAGAACTCAGAAATTGCTTTGGATTTACACCAGCATACCCCTAAATTCTCAGGTTTTCAGCCTCAATCTGAACTACATTATTGGTTTTTCAGGTTCTAAGACCTTCAGACTTTGACTAAACCATGTAAAACAGAATCCCAGAGTTTCCAGGTTGCACAAGTCCTGTTATGAGCCTCCTCAACCATCTTATCTGTGTGATTCAACTCTCTTAATGTGTCTGTTCTCATACATCCATATCTAGACAGTTATATATATGTACATATATATCCCATTGTTTCTTTCCTTTTTTTTTTTTTTTTAACCCTTTGACAAGTAGTTGCACTGAATCAACTTTTCCCCTTCGTTGTCCTTGGCTTTTTAAATTGTTTTGCTAAACCTGTGTGAGGTCACTATTTTGTATAACACAAATTTACAGATCATTAAATGCTCTTCTATTTTTGTGTGTTTGTACCTGAAAGACTGGAAGCCAATATTATTTTTTAGAACTAAATGTGAGTCATATATTTGAGTCAGTATATTTATAACTTAACTTAGCTTGCTTTGGTTTTTTTGTTGTTGTTTGGGTTTTTCTGTTTTCTTGGTACTGGGAATTGAATGCAGGGAGTATCTTTCCCAGGGCTTTATCCCCAGTCCTTTATATTTTATTTTTATCAGGAGGTTACCAGGATTTGAACTCAGGGGTACTTGACCACTGAGTCACAATCCCAGGCCTTTTGTATTTTATTTAGAGTCACGGTCTCACTGAGTTGCTTAGGGCCTCGCTTTTGCTGAGGCTGACTTTGAACTCATAATCTTTCTGTCTCAGCCTCCCAAGCCGCGGGATTACAGGCATACACCACCATGCGTGGCTATCTTTTTTTTTACTAATTTTGAGAAATGGTCTCTCAACTTTTTCAGGATGATTCAAATTCATGAAAAGTTATAAATTTATAAAATAGTTATATAAAAATAAAATAGATTTATTCTAGAATATGCTATAGAAAGATAGTTTCTCTATATGTACATACAAAATAAAACATTCACACATTTTTCCTGTATTGCTTTATACTTAACATCAGTTTTAAAAACAAATTAGTTCAACTTTTTAAAACGATGAGTTTCACATCATATTTATATATACATATAAATACATACATACATACATATGTACATATGTAGGATTCCAAATGCAATTTACTGAAATATAAAAAATTCAAAATAGAAGAAACAAGTATAAATATAAAAAATGAGCTCTCATAATATCAAAACTATGAAAATTAAAATTTAAAGACAACACAATTTAAAGTGGCATAACCGTTTTATTTTTAAACAGAATATGGTTTTACACAAAATAATAAATTAAATTTTATAAAAATATATGCTGGAATCATAAGCATACAAACTACTAAATCCTATAAACTAAAAAATAAACAGATAATCTTATTATTGCAGCATTGTTTATCTTCTGAGATTCAACTTTAATATTCGTTTCCAAGATGTTATTGTAAAGGTATTACAAGAGAAAGAATGGAATAATTTATGTAAGAAACCAGTGTTGGGAGTTGCTAGATCCTCCAAGAATAAAAGATATGAGCAATGACTATGTCAAAGACCCAACAGGAGGAAACAAGGCATCAAAAACATTAGTATAAGTGAAAGACAAAAATAATGGAAAAGCTTTTACACCATATACACTTGGAATAGAAGATAGTTTTCTGAGACTGAAATCATTTAGGTGCAGGAAACAGAATTATTCTATCCCAAACATGCTAATGACAGCTTTCATATCAGTAAAATCACAAGGTGGGTGAATTTGAGAACATCGTGTTGTCAATTTTGGCATGGAACACCACTGCCTAATCAAAACTCAGAGAAGAGCGAAGCTCTCTTGTATGCCGAAGAACTATTGTGGTTTCTGAGTGAGCTGGAGCTATTGACAGTGACTGGTACTCAGTGTCTGGATCTCTTGGATCTGTAGTTGAACTCAGTTTTTATATTCAAAAAGTTCTAGTTTAATATACAATACCTGTAAGTATGCAATATGACACTTTGAACAGTTACTTGCAAATTACATAAACTCTCTGAAACTCTATTTCCTAATCTATAAAATGAAATTAATACTTTCTTTCCAGAGCTATTATGTTTAATACAAGATTTCTTTATATGCTACTTAGGACAGAGTTTTACATTTGACCAGGTTTCTATTGCTAAGAACATTATTGATACTAAGTACAAGGGGAATCATCACTGACTTTCTATAGTTCATCTAAACTGTACATAATATATTACCAGATAAAATGCCATAAAAATGATTAAATATCAGAGAAAACATTGGACCTTTGGTTTGGGGGGTTTGGCTTATTTACTAATTAGAACAAATAAAAAATAAATTTAAATAAATAAAAATGATTAAATAATTTTGTAGAACTCTGAGTGTTCCAGTATATACACAAACACATTTAAAATTCTATGTAGGAACAGTAAAAAATTCAATCAAAAAGGTAAATGGAATATTTAAATAAACAGTGCTAACATCTTATCAAATCATTGACAGTTTTTCAGGAGGAAAGTTTAGAGTTTTATGAGCTCATTGTTAGATGATATTTGATAGAAACATACAAATTTCGAAAGATGCACATTTAATTTGAAAGCAAAGAATATAGTAGCCAGATCAAATAGGAGATACTCAATTCAATTTGAATTATAGGTATATTTTCTTTAGTATCAATATTATTGCAAAATTATTGCTGTGAAAATATAAAGTTTCTATTATGCATAAGTTGAATATTTTAGAAGACTCAATCAACTGAATTGGTAAAAAAAGAAGTTTATCAATATTTTTAAATATTGATATCTATTTTTTGCCTGAGATTCAACTTGAATTAGGTATTCCACATGTTTATTTGACAGCAATAATATTCAAATTGGCTTTAAAAAAGAGAAAGAAAGGGATTTTAAATTCCATAAATACAAATTCAATCCATGAATAATTAAAATAAGATCTCGAAGACTCAATTCATTTTAATAGAAAGGAAATACAATAATGCATAAGTGTCACCAGCAACCTAGCCCAAGGACCCTGTCTGGATCCTAACTGACTGGAATAGTAGCCACCTGCACAAGAAACAGTCAAACAATGGAAAAAAGGAAACATGACTTTTATGTAGCTTGATCAAACTGGGGAGAAGTAATGAGACTGCTTATCCCCCCAGTTTCACAGAAACAGTTATGATTTATAAAAATAAAAACTAGCTGGTAAACATATGAAGATTAAATTAGTGGTGCTAGACAGGCAAGGGCAAGGGATAATCTCCATTCTCAGCTTCCTTGGCTTTTGTAGGCTAAGGAGAGGTTAAACATCCTATTCAGCTTCCACTCTTAGCATGAGAAACCCTCAACTCGAGGCAAGCCTCAATTTCTGTTTTGTAAGAAAGTAGAAATAACTCACAGACAAATAATACAGGAATATTACTCTGCAATATTTGCAAAATACTGCAGTATTGCTTATTAAAAAGATGCCCAAAAAGTTTATATCTCTTATGAATAATTCAAACTTAAGAATAAATTGTTATTATAGAAGTATACTTAATGCCTGAGAAAAACATCTCCACTATATCACCAGGAGATAAAATTTATTACACAAAAATATTTATAAGTCCAAATTTGGTCAATAAGTACTTGAATAATATTTTGTAACTCTACTCTTAGTTCCATCAAGTAATTTAGTCTCTGCTCTTAAATTCACTGTAAAATATACAGAAGCAAACTTATTCCAAATAACCTAGAATAGTAAGTTATGTTAGTTAGCCAAGCATCTGATTTATTTGAATTTAGATTGCAAAATTATTGCTGTGAAAATATAAAGTTTCTATTATGCATAAGTTGAATATTTTAGAAGACTCAATCAACTGAATTGGTAAAAAAAGAAGTTTATATGAAATATTATAAAGAATCAGTGTGCCCTCTGTTTGAATTATAAGTGTTTTTAAGTTCTGTCAAAAAAAAGTCATTAATCTCAATACCAGAACTTAAATTATACTACAGAGCCATAGTAACAAAAACGACATGGTGTTGGCACCAAAACAGACACATAGACCAATGATACAGAATAGAAGGCACAGAGACAAAACCACATAAACATGGTTATCTCATACTAGACAAAGGCACCAAAAACATACATTGAAGAAAAGATAGCCTCTTCAAAAAATGGTGCTGGGAAAACTGGAAATCCATATGTAGCAAAATGAAATTAAACCCCTATCTCTCACCCTGCACAAAAATCAATTCAAAGTGGATCATGTTCGTTTAGGAGCTAACTTCCTTAACAAAACTCCTAAAGGGCAAGAAGTAAAATCAAGAATCAATAAATGGGATGGATTCAAACTAAACAGCTGCTTCACAGCAAAGGAAATAATCAATAACATAGAGAGAGAACCTACAGAATGGGAGAAAATCTTTACCACATGCACCTCAGATAGAACATTAATCTCCAGGATATGTAAAGAATTTATAAAATTTAGCACCAAAAAAATCCAAAGAACCCAAACAGTAAGTGAGCCAAGAACTGAACAGACACTTCACCAAAGGAGAAATGCAATCAATAAATGCGTGAAAAAATGTTCAACATCTGTAGCAGAGAAATGCAAATCAAAACTACTCTAAGATTTCATCTTACTCCAGTCAGAATGGTAATTATCAAAATTATAAGCAACAATAAGTATTGGCAAGGATTGAGGAAAAAGTACACTCATACTTTGCTGGTGGGACTGCAAATTTTGCAATCACTATGGAAAGCAGAATGGAGATTCCTCAGAAAATTTGGAATGGAACCACCATTTGATTCAGTTATCCCTTTCCTCAGTTTATAACCAAAGGAGTTAAAAGCAGCATACAACAGTGATACAGCCACAACAGTGTTTATGGCATCTCAGTTCCCAATAGCTAAACTATGGAACCAACCTAGGTATCCTTCAACAGATGAATGGCTAAAGAAAATGTGATATACACAATGGAATATTACTCAGCTTTAAAGAAGAATGAAATCATAGCATTTGCTGGTAAATGGAAGGAACTGGGAAATATCATGCTAAGCAAAATAACCCAATCCCAAAGAACCAAAAGCTGAATGTCTTCTCTGATATGTGGATGCTAATTCACAATAAGGGAGAGGGACTTGGGAAGAATAGAGGTGTTTTGGATTAGACAGAGGGGAGTGAAGGGAGGGAAGGGGATGTGGGTATAGGAAGGACAGTAGAATGAATCAGACATTCTTATTGTAGGTGCATATGATTACATGACTGGTGTAAATTTTACATCATGAACAAACAGAAGAATGAGAAGTTACACTCCATTTATGTACGATGTGTCAAAATGCATTCTACTGGCATGTATAAATAGAACAAATAAAAGAAAGCCATTAGACAAATTAAATCTAACAATTTCTCTAAGCAAGGGATAATTCATGAATTGGGGTACACACTAAACAAGCAGGGGTTCAGAGAGCTCAATCCAGAAAGGTGGACAGGCAGTATTTATACACAGAAAAAGAAAATGTTCTACAGAGATAGCTTGACGGGTTACAGCTCTGTATTTGCCTAATATGGACATGTTCTGTTCTGATGGCAACCTATAGTTGGCTACAGTTTAACTGTGGTGCTTGGGGGAGATTCAGTTACTTGTCAGGAGAATATGCTCTTTAAATATTTTGTAGTTTGTTTACAAACTTAAATTGTAGTTTGCTACATATGGAAGTAGTTTTAGGCCCAATTTAATAATTATTATTCTATTTTTTAAAAATACAAAGTGTGGTCTCTCATCATGATGTATTATAGGTACAGCTTTGAAAAGAAACTCCAGTGGAAACCAGTAAATACATTCCCAGATCATATAGGATTAGACAGTTTGAATTTTACCATGAAATGATAACAGTATTCATCTTTATGTGATGGAGTTTGCGGTATGCTTTATTTGTTTACTTTTTTATATTTTCTATGTTTTAAATATTTTAAACAACACCTATGAATTACTTTTCTATTCTCAACCCAAATACAGAAATCTAGGATATATAACCCCAAACTGTATGTGTTCAATCTTTAATAATAGTAATAATAATAATAATAGTAATAGTAATAATAATAGATTAACAGATTTTGTAGAAAATAGGGTATACAAAATATGGAAATTCTTCAAGGAAAATAACAAAATTAGCATTCAAATGAATATTTCTAGAATAAGTTAAAAAAATATCATAAATTTAAATGTCAGACACATGTCTAAAAGTTAAAGAAAACAATACCTTTTCTTTAATGTTCTAGGTGTATATATTTGCCTCTTTGCATGACCAAATTTTCCAGAGAGAAAAATAATTTATTTTATTTTTTATCATTGTTGATTTTAATCTGTTTTTAGAATTTAGAATTTTGAGAAGTTTATTCCTTTCTCAGTGATAGTTATTAGTATTAAGTAATTTTTCTAGGGCTTTTTTTTTTTTTAATGGAGAAAATTCTGCCAGTTTTCAATGCTGTCAAACTTCAGGGCTTTTCAGAATTTCTCATGTAATCTTGTGTTTATTTACCACCATAATTTTATCACCAGCATCTAGTCCACATGTAATATAATTAACATCCTAGATGTGCTCTTCAGTTTCAGGGTGCCTACTGAGTCATTGAGGTACTGGCAGGTATGTTCCTGAAAGCTCCTCTGGTATGGCTAGCTGTAATTAATATGGTAAAGGAAATTTTGAAATGAATTCTGAGACTCCAGTCCCCTGGTATATGTACCAGAATCATTTTTTCCCCTCAAAAGTGGTCAGAACTGTGAATATGATGGAAATCACTCCAAAGATTAGGTTCACTTACATTAAAAAGATGAGGGATGCTATAAATGTAATTAAGGTCCTGGTAAGTGGCCTTTAAGTTAACTTATCATGCTGGTTTGGACTGATCTATTCAAGTATTCCCAAAAGAAACTGAGCTTTTCCTGAAGAGCTGAAGACTCAGAACCTGAGATATGAACAAGCTACCTGGCTAGGAGCTACAAGAAGCCTCTAGAAACTGAGAGTGAGCCCTGGATGACAGGAAGACAGAGAGAGGCTTCAGTTCTATAAGCTCAAGGATCTGAATTTTGCCAAACATACACACAAGGCTTGAAAGAAGATTCTAAGTAACAAGAAAGAATGCAGCTTAGCCAATAACTTGATTTCTGCTTTGTAAAATCTTAGTCATTAAGCCCAGTTCAACCAGGCGCAAACTTTTGACATTTATTTATTTATTTATTTATTTATTTATTTATAGTGCTTGATATGGAACCCAGGGCCTTGCACATACCAGGTGAACACCATACCACTGAGCTTAATCCCTAGAGTTTATATCAATTTTAATTATAAATATAAATCAATTTTGTCTTAAGCCACTAAGACAGTCTATAGTAATTTTATATAGCAATTGAAAACTAATATTAAGTATGCACAGAAATGATATAAAATCTATACCCAGCCTGGCAAGGTGGTGCATACCTGTATTCCCAGTGACTTGGGAGGCTAAGGCAGGAGAATTAAGAATTCAAAGTCAGCCTCAATCAACCGAGGCACTAAGCCACTCAGTGAGATCCTGTCTCTAAATAAAATACGAAATAGAGCTGGGGATGTGACTCAGTGGTTGAGTGTTCCTAAGTTCAATCTCCAGTACCTCCCTGCAAAAAAAACAAAAATCAAAAAAAAAAAAAAAAAACCAAAACAAAAAACACTACACCCATATCTCTCAATTCTACACTAAGTTTACTTCCAATTCACTTTCCCCTTAATCTGGTTTTAAAAATGTCCACAGTTCCTCCAATGCACCTGGCATGGGAAGAATAATGGAGAGAAAATTTCAATATTATTGTTAGGATAAGGTTAGGAGTATCTGGAGCTACATTATTTTAACTTTGTAAATATTGGGACACCCATAAGAGAAAGTGAACATGCTTCTAGGTTTCTCATAAGGATTTGGAATGAGTTTGTACATGTGAAATACTGAACTATTTAAAACATAAGCTAAAATAAGATCAACATTAGAAACAACACTATAAATTTTCTTAACAATTGAGTTAGACAAGCACATGTATCAAATTAAATAAACTATTATGTATTTCTTATTTTATTAAATGAACTATTAGTTATGTATTTTTAAATTCTATAATCTACAAATTGTTGAATCATTAAGAGCAATTTAAGGTATGCAAAAAACCTTCAGTATTCTTTCATATTTTGCCAAGTTTCAATTAATAAAATCAGCTTTACATGTGTTTTTCAGTTTTTTACCTTTATGCAAGTTTAAGTATAAAATAGGGTAAAGAGTGTGCTATGTTTAGGTTAAGTGATAATTTCTAAATGTTGGCATATATTGTGGTGCTCCTCTTATGTCTTGCCTAGTCCTTGCAAATATTAGAGGGGTCTGTCTGCTCAATTTGCGTTGCTTCCACCACCTGGAAGTGGAACTTGGTGAACTATACACACTTGACCCTGACCACAGCTACTCATATTGGTGTCACTTTAGGTCTTATTTGCTTTCCAAGGTTGGTACTTTTTCTGTCAAGATTATTTGCCACTTAAAATAGGTTCAACAAGCTCTGGCGTGATTCCATCCTGCACATCTCTTCTCTAGGGCAGTAGCCTATCTTCCATTCGCCTTCTCTCCCACCTAAGGACATGCTACCACCCCATGGAAGATTCGATGGACATGGACGTGAACCCCCTGAGGCCCCAGAACTATCTTTTCAGTTGTGAACTAAAGGCTGACAAAGAATATCACTTTAGGTGGATAATGATGAAAATGAACACTAGTTATCCTTAGGAACGGTCAGTTTAGGGGCTGGTGCAAAGGATGAATTGCACATTGTTGAAGCAGAGACAATGAATTCTGAAGGCAGTCCAATTACAGTAACACTTACAACATTGCAAATATCTGTACAGCCAAGGGTTTCCTTTGGGGGCTTTGAAATCACACCACTTGTGGTCTTAAGGTTGAACTGTGGTTCAGGGCCTGTGCATATTAGTGGGCAGCACTTAGTAGCTGTGGAGGAAGATGCAGAGTCAGAAGATGAAGAGGAGGAGGATATAAAACTCCTAAGTGTGTCTGGAAAGCTGATCTGCCCTTGGAGGTGGTAGCAAGTTTCCCCAGAAAAAAGTAAAACTTGCTGCTGATGAAGATGATGATCATGATGAAGATGATGATGATGATGATAATTTTGATGATGAGGACACTGAAGAAAAAACTCCAGTGAAGAAATCTGTATGAGATACTCCAGTCAAAAATGCACAAAAATCAAACCAGAATGAAAAAGACTCAAAACCATCAACACCAAGATCAAAAGATCAACAGGAAAAACTCATAAAACACCAAAAGGACCTAGTTCTGCAAAAGACATTAAAGCAAAAATGCAAACAAGTATAGAGAAAGCACATTGAACAGCCCTGGGCACTACTGGTAAATTAAGCCCAAAGATGGGGAGAAAGGAAAAGGAGAGACAAACATAGTCCATACTGAGTATCATCAACATTCCAGCCCAAAGTCTTCTATTTAATCTCAATCCCCTTTCCTGATTTGCCACTTGCAGTCTGGAAGCATTCTCTCTTGATCTCCTAAAGCACTTTTGACTGCTGTGAATTCAGTGAACCTTATATTGCTCTTACTTGTGCATATGCTTCATCATCTCTTGGACCATGTTTTAATCACCTATTTATCTCCTCCTTAACTGCTCAATAAATATTTGAATGAATAAAAAAAATAGGTTCAACAAGAAAAACAGAATGAGTCAGGCTTTGAACAAAAATATTGGGTTCATCAGAAGCTTACCAACAAAAGGATGCTAAATTAAATAAGTGTGAAGCTAAGTTTTGTTCTTGAAGGAATGACCACTGTTCTATATTACTTTCAAAACAATGACTAAATGCTTTGGGAGATCTAAGCAAGAAAAATTTCCATACATAGGTAAATCTGTGCCATACATTTGTACTCTGAATACAAAATAAATAAATAAATAACATATCAAGATATTTATTTATATATACACATGTAATAAATAATAAAAGTCAGTATTTCTATAAACCTAACAATCTTTTGATAAGTGTGAAATAATAATTCTAAGTGATATAAAATTGTGTGTAATAACTTAAATGATATAATTTATTTTTGTTCTTCCTTGGAGGTTTGTTAAATAATAAAGTCCCTGATCAATTATTTGTTAAGTAATAAGGTCATGATCAATGCTATGTGAGATTAGATGAAATATAATAAAGCAAAACCAGTCATACTTATTCTAAGAATATAAGGATATTTCAAAGTAGAAAAATAATGTAATGTAATATTTTAATGGATCAAATAGAAAAGATATGAAGAGCATATTAATAAAGGTAGAAAATACACTCGGGAAAAGTCATCTTTTTTGTTATACAAATTTCTTAGCAAAATAGGCATATAAACGAACTTCCCTATTAATATGTAAACATCCCATAAAAGTCAGAAAAAAATTATTCTTACTCTAAGTGTGTTAGTCAGTTTCTCATTGCTGTGACCAAAATATCTGACAAGAACAACTAAGAGGAACAATGGTTTATTTTTGGCTCAAAATTTCAGATGTTTAATCCATAGTAAGCCAATCCATTGCTCTAGGCCTGAGTTGAGGCAGAATGTCATGATGGAAGGGTATGTAGCAGGAGAAAGCTGCTAAACCTCTGAACATTGCTACACTACCTGATACATGAGCTCTTTGAGGGACATGTTGAGATCTAAACCAAAACAGGAAGTTTCCTAGAAATTATCCATTACATAAGGGAGAAGGTCAGGAGGTCCACATTCAGAGTGGATGAGGGAAAGGGTTTCTGTTGGGGGGATGGGCTGGCTAAAATAAATCACTAAGAAACTTATTTAATAGAAAAATACCACAAGAGACAATTATCTGGAGCTTCTGCCTTGAGAAACAGGATGGGGTGGAGTTAAGGAAGTTATTTCGCTTAACATGTCACACATCCAGGACACGCAAATTCCCTCGGTGAGTCACTCTGCCAGGAAGCCACGTACTTCAGGCCATCTGAAACAATCTCTCATGACTGCCGGTTCCTGAAAGCCAGATTTCCCTGTCTGATGGGTCAACCAAACCTGATTTTGCTAGTCATTGACAGCTCCCTGCACATGAGCACCACTATATATTTCACCAAAGATAGGAGAGTCAAAGAGTTTGTGACCATTTTATATTTGCCACAGACTATGAAAATAATCTTAACTGAAAGTAAATTAAAATTAATATTGTCAAATATTTGAGTCTGAAAGCAGCAAATGTTGGTAGTGTAAAAATATATAAATCTTTTACACTTCTCAATTAGTGTACAAGTACTGGTCGATTAGCAGACCAGTACTTAATAAAACTTCTACTAACGTTGGACATGCAACTACGCCCTGTCTCACTAATTCCTTTTCCAAGTATGTGACTTAAAGAGACTAAGTGTGAATCCAGAAATTTTCACAAGGAATTCAACCTGTCATTTAATGTTTGAAGTATCAAAAATATGAAAATTATTCAATTGTTTTTATCCCAGAAAAGCAAAATTTCCAAGGAAAGAGGAAGTGGGTCATCACTGATATCTCTTATATTTAATATGTGATTTTCATTTCAAAAACTAAAGTAAATAGGACATAATGCTAAGATTTAACAAAACCTGGACAAATTTTAAATGGATGTTCATTATAATCATTTTCTTATTTTGATAAAAATTTATTTGAAAATTCAATAAAGACTACCTAGAGTATATTACAAGGTATACAAGATTCTATATAGCTGTCCAAAGGGAGAAGAATATTCATTGATATTAAAATTTATTTTTTATTTAATTAGGAAATTTTCTTTGGTAAAGTACTTAATTTAGTCTTTTGTTATTGTAAACAAATGGGATACATGTTGTTTCTCTGTTTGTACATAGAGTAAAGGCATACCATTTGTGTAATCATAAATTTACATAGGGTAATGTTTGATTCATTCTTTTATATTTTCCCTTCCCCCCACCCCTCCCACCCTCTTTTCCCTCTATACAGTCCTTCCTTCCTCCAATCTTGCATCCCCTCCCTAACCCTAACCCTAACACTAACACTAACACTAACACTAACACATCCCACCCCCCATTATGTGTCATCATACGCTTATCAGTGAGATCATTCATCCTTTGGTTTTTTGAGATTGGCTTATCTCACTTAGCATGATATTCTCCAATTTCATCCATTTACATACAAATACCATAATTTTATCATTCTTTATGGCAGAGTAATATTCCATTGTATATATATGCCACAGTTTCTTTATCCATTCATCAATTGAAGGACATCTAGGTTGGTTCCACAATCTGGCTATTGTGAATTGAGCAGCTATGAACATTGATGTGGCTGTATCTCTGTAGTATGGTGATTTTAAGTCCTTGGGTATATAGGCCAAGGAGTGGGATAGCTGGGTCAAATGGTGGTTCCATTACAAGCTTCCTGAGGAATCTCCATACTGCTTTCCAGAGTAGCTGCACTAATTTGCAACCCCATCAGCAATGTATGAGTGTACCTTTTTCCACACATCCTCGCCAACACCTATTGTTGCTTGTATTCTTGATAATCACCATTCTAATTGGGGTGAGATGGAATCTTAGGGTAGTTTTGATTTGCATTTCTATTATTACTAGAGATGTTGAACATTTTTTCATATATCTGTTGATTGCTTGTACATATTCTTCTGTGAAGGGTCTGTTCATTTCCTTAGCCCATTTGTTGATTGGGTTATTTGTATTCTTGGTGTAGAGTTATTTGAGTTCTTTATATATTCTGGAAATTAGTGCTCTATATGAAGTATGAGTGGCAAAGATTTTCTCCCACTCTGTAGACTTTCTCTTCACATTGCTGATAGTATCCTTTGCTGAGAGAAAGCTTTTTAGTTTGAATCTATCCCAGTTGTTGACTCTTGCTTTTATTTCTTGTGCTATGGGAGTCCTGTTAAGGAAGTCTGATCCTAAGCCGACATGTTGAAGATTTGGACCTACTTTTTCTTCTATAAGATGGAGGGTCTCTGGTCTGATTCCGAAGTCCTTGATCCATTTTGAGTTGAGTTTTGTGCAGGGTGAGAGATAGGGGTTTAGTTTCATTCTACTGCACATGGATTTCCAGTTTTCCCAGCACCATTTGTTGAAGAGGCTATCCTTTCTCCATTGCATATTTTTGGCCCCTTTGTCTAGTGTGAGAAAACTGTATTTATTTGGGTTTGTGTCCATGTCCTCTATTCTGTACCATTGATCTACCTGTCTATTTTGGTACCAATACCATGCTGTTTTTGTTACTATTGCTTTGTAGTAGAGTTGAAGATCTGGTATTGCGATACCCCCTGCTTCACTCTTTCTGCCAAGGATTGCTTTAGCTATTCTGGGTTTCTTATTCTTCCAGATGAATTTCATGATTGCTTGCTCTATTTCTGTGAGGTACATCATTGGGATTTTGATTGGAATTGCATTGAATCTGTATAGCACTTTTGGTAGTGTGGCCATTTTGACAATATTAATTCTTCCTATCCAAGAACATGGGAGATCTTTCCATCTTCTAAGGTTTTCTTTAATTTCTTTCTTTAGTGTTCTGTAGTTCTCATTGTAGAGGTCTTTCACCTCTTTTGTGAGATTGATTCCCAAGTATTTTATTTCTTTTAGGGTATTGTGAATGGGGTAGTTTTCCTAACTTCTCTTTCTGAAGATTCATCACTTATGTATAAAAATACATTGGATTTATGAGCATTGATCTTGTAACCTGCTACTTTACTGAATTCACTTATTAGTTCTAAAAGTTTTCTGGTGGAATTTCCGGGTTCCTCTAATATATAATCATGTCATCAGCGAATAGGGATAGTTTGATTTCTTCTTTTCCTATTCGTATCCCTTTAATTTCTTTGGTTTGTCTAATTGCTCTGGCTAGAGTTTCAAGGACGATGTTGAACAGAAGTGGTGAAAGAGGGCATCCCTGCCTTCTTCCAGTTTTTAGGAGGAATGCTTTCAGTTTTTCACCATTTAGAATGATATTGGCCATGGGCGTAGCATAGATGGCCTTTACAATGTTAAGGAATGTTCCCACTATCCCTATTTTTTCTAGTGTTTTGAGCATGAAGGGATGCTGTATTTTATCAAATGCTTTCTCTGCATCTATTGAAATAATCATGTGATTCTTGACTTTAAGTCTGTTGATATGGTGAATGACATTTAATTGATTTCCGGATGTTGAACCAACCTTGCATCCCTGGGATAAAACCCACTTGATCGTGGTGCACTATCTTTTTAATACATTTTTGTATGCGATTTGCTAAAATTTTGTTGAGAATTTTTGTGTTGATGTTCATTAAGGATATTGGTCTGAAATTTTCTTTCCTCAATGTGTCTGTCTGGTTTAGGTATCAGGGTGATATTGGCTTCATAGAATGAGTTTGGGAGGGTTCCCTCCTCTTCTACTTCATGGAATACTTTCAGGAGTATTGGAATGAGCTCTTCTTTAAAGGTTTTGTAGAACTTGGCTGAGAACCCATCTGGTCCTGGACTTTTATTGTTCGTAGGCTTTTGATGACCTCTTCTATTTCATTGCTTGAAATGGATTTATTTAAGTTGTGTATGTCCTCCTCCTTCAGTTTAGGTAATTCATATGTCTCTAGAAACTCGTTGATGTCCTCGAGGTTTTCTGTTTTGTTGGAGTATAGATTTTCAAAATAGCTTCTAATTATGTTTTGTATTTCACTCCTGTCTGTTGTGATATTTCCTTGTTCATTCCGAATTTTAGTAATTGAGTTTTCTCCCTCTTTCTCTTTGGTAAGTGTGGCTAAGGGTTTATCAATTTTGTTTATTTTTACAAAGAACCAACTATTTATTTTGTTAATTTTTTCCATTGTTTCTTTTGTTTCAATTTTGTTGATTTCAGCTCTGATTTTAACTATTTCCTGTATTCTACTATTTTTGGTGTTGGTCTCCTCTTCTTTTTCTAGGGCTTTGAGCTGTAGCGTTAGGTCGTTTATTTGTTGACTTTTTCTTCTTTTGTTGAATACGCTCCACGAAATAAATCTTCCTCTAAATACTGCTTTCATAGTGTCCCAGAGATTTTGATGTGATGAGTCTTTGTTCTTGTTTACTTCTAAGAATTTTTTTATTTCCCTCCTGATGTCTTCTGTTATCCATTCATCATATAATAGTGTATTATTTAATCTCCAGGTATTGGAGAAGTTTCTGTTTTTTATTCTGTCATTTATTTCTAATTTCAATCCATTATGGTCTGATAGAGTACAAGGTAGTATCTCTATCTTCTTGTATTTGCTAACAGTAGCTTTGTGGCATAAAATATGGTCTATTTTAGAGAAGGATCCATGTGCTGCTGAGAAGAAAGGGTATTTGTTCTTTGTTGGATGGTATATTCTATAAATGTTCATTAAGTCTAAATTGTTGATTGTGTTATTGAGATCTATGGTTTCTTTGTTCAATTTTTGTTTCGAAGATCTGTCCAGTGGTGAGAGAGGTGTGTTAAAATTGCCTAGTAATATTGTGTTGTGGTCTATTTGATTTCTGGAATTGAGAAGGATTTGTTTGACATACATGGATGAGCCACTGTTTGGGGCATAGATATTTATGATTGTTATGTCTTGCTGATTTATGCTTCCCTTAAGCAGCATGTAATGTCCTTCTTTATCCCTTCTGACTAGTTTTGGCTTGAAGTCCACATTATCTGAAATGAGGATGGATACTCCAGCTTTTTTACTGTGTCCATGTGCATGGTATGTTTTGTCCCATCCTTTCACTTTTAGTCTGTGGGTATCTCTTTCTATGAGATGAGTCTCTTGCAGGCAGCATATTGTTGGATTTTTCTTTTTAATCCAATCTGCCAGTCTATGTCTTTTGATTGATGAGTTCAGGCCATTAACATTCAGGGTTATTATTGTGATATGATTTGTATTTCCAGTCATTTGATTCATTTTTGTTTTTTGACATGATGTGGTTTCTCCTTTATTTGGCTATTCTTTGCTTCATTGCTTTTCATCTCTTCCTCATGGAATATTTTGCTGAGAATGTTCTGTAATGCCGACTTTCTTTTTGTAAGTTCTTTTAGCTTTTGTTTATCATGGAAGGACTTTATTTCATCGCCAAATCTGAAAGTAAATTTTGCTGGGTATAAGATTCTTGGTTGGCATCCGTTTTCTTTCAGGGCTTGGTAAATGTTGTTCCTGGCCCTTCTGGCTTTTAGGGTCTGGATTGAAAAATCTGCTGGTATTCTTATTGGTTTCCCCCTAAATGTAATTTGATTCTTTTCTCTTGCAGTCTTTAAAATTCTGTCTTTATTTTGTATGTTAGGTATTTTCATAATAATGTGCCTTGGTGTGGGTCTGTTGTAATTTTGTGTAGTTGGAGTCCTATAAGCCTCTTGTACCTGGTTTTCCATTTCATTCTTCAGATTTGAGAAATTTTCTGATATTATTTCATTGAATAGACTGTTCATTCCTTTGGTTTGTTTCTCTAAGCCTTCCTCAATCCCAATAATTTTTAAATTTGGCCTTTTCATGATATCCCATAATTCTTGTAGATTCTGTTCATGATTTCTTACCATCTTCTCTGTTTGGTCAATTTTGTTTTCAAATTAAATATTTTGTCTTCAATGTTTGAGGTTCTGTCTCCCAGGTGTTCTATCCTATTGGTTATGCTTTCTATGGAGTTTTTAACTTGGTTTATTGTTTCCTTCATTTCAAGGATTTCTTTTTTTTTTTTTTCAGTATCTCTAACTCTTTATTGAAAAGATCTTTTGCTTCCCATATTTGCTCTTTTAACTATTGATTGATGTTATCATTTAATGCCTGCATTTGCTCTTTCATCTCCTTGTTTGTTTCCCTGATTGTTTTAATTATGTACATTCTGAACTCCCTTTCTGACATATCTTCTGCTATGGTGTCATTGGGCTTTATTGATATAGTATGTAGGTTTGTTTGGGACATTTTCTTCCCTTGTTTTCTCATATTGGTCAGATGTCAGTGGGACTCTGAGATATTGCAGATTTCCTCTATTGGCTTATAGTGTCCCTGTAGATTTCCAGTATATCACCTCCCAGCCTTCAGTAGCCTGAAGTCTTGGAGGCACTTGATAATGCAGTGCTTCCAAAGAAAGCTGCCCCTAGCCTGCTACTGGGTCCAGGGCTGGGGGTTGGTTTTGTGTGGAAATCCTCTCACTGGGTGGACCTGCTCCTAGAAGCTGGCTATAGACAGGGCCTGCCCCTGCCTGAGGATGCCAGGCTGCTCGGGGGAAGCCTCTCGCTGCCCTGCCCTGGTCCCAGAAGCCACCTGCAGGCTGGGACCCACCGCTGGGTCTGGGACTTGGGGTTGGCTCTGTGTGGCTAATTTGGTCTTTAATTAAGTACTGCTCCTTAAATAAATCTGATACAAGAGAAAAAATATCAGAAATTTCTGCTAGATTTCTGAATATATAACAATATGTAACTATTTTATAGACTCTTTTAAACATTAAAGAATTCATATAAATTAAAATGAACAACTATTTCACATTATCAAATCAGAAAAATATAATTGGATGAAATTAATAATTTGTCATGAATACACTTTAAAATCTATTTCTCATTATCGTCAAGTGATATGATCATAAATAATGCAAGTATCATTTAGAAATATTTGTAGGTACAGCATTCAAACAGGTATTAGTACATACTTTAGTAGATATAAATCCAGTGTTATTTAGACATTTGTTGTTTAAATTTCAAGGACATGATATTTTCTCTTACTGATCCTAAACTCCACTAGTTAGTTGGTGGTTGTCCCAGTAGTCTAGATGACTCCATGCCTTGATATTTGCTAGAGATTTTCCATTTGGGTTGGAAACTGAAATTTTTCAAAAATGTGACTTTTCCTTTAAGAAAAATACATTCTCTGAGTCTCAAATCCTTTCTGCACATGCATATTAGGTCACTTGGGAATTGATTTAAGTGTACACTATATTGAATTTTTGTCTGATCTTTTACTAAGAGAACAGTCTTAAACCCTCCCAATATGATGGTAGGCTATAAAGAATTCCTCATAATAAAAGTTGGGCTAATCGTCTTGATTAGTGAAAATTACACCATTATTCAGTGCCTTTCATTTTTTTTACAATGTTTTTCCTTAAAATATTGTTTTCTGATTTGGTTTTTCAATGACACTCCTCTCTACCATCAGACCTTTCTTTTCCATTACTTTAAATTTATGTTTTAAACCTATCATATATAAAATTACTTTTACTGTTTTATAAATATAGCAAAGCTTTTCTTAAGTTTACCTTTTATTTTGTATGTTATTCCTTCCTGCAAGCAAAACTTTTTTAGATTGCTTTATTATCTTCCTGAAACGTGTGTTTCAAAAGTAATTTCACTGTCTTGGTAATAATCTCAGTGGTGTACCCTCAGTTTTTGTTTATCTGAAAAACAACACTAGAGGAAAAAATTTTAAGCAATTGAAGGTATTATTCCATTTTCTATGGCTTTCCTATTTCTGTCAAGATGGGAGTTGTCAAGTTGCCATTCTTTTATCTGCAATATTTGAGCTCTCCTTATTGTTCCTTTGGCGATCTAAAGTTTCTATGACTCCGCAATGTGGATTTCTTTATATTTATATTTATTTTCCCCCAGGTGCTTCATGATTTCAGAATATGAAAAGTTTTGTTATTTATTAATTTGGAAAATTTGATAAATATGATCTCTTCAAATATTCTCCTTTTCACCTTATTTTCTTTTGTTCAGGTGATTTGTCTGATGTTATGGTAGACTTTTTTCATCTTTTCCATTATTCATGATTTTTACTTTTATTTCATATGTTTTTTCTTTGTTTTACTTTGATGCATTCACTTTTTAGTAACCTTACTCTTAATCTTTGTTTGATTAATTGAGCTTCAGAACTAATCTTCTGTTTAAATTATTAATTTAATTTCTATATTTAACTATTAAATATTCTATTCTAGAATTTGGTTTACTTTTTACACAGATCCATCTGATCATTTTCTTTGGATAATTCTTCCTTTGTCTGACTTTCAGTGCATATTTCTCATTTTTAACATGAATATACTCATCAAATTATGTTCAAGGACATAAAAAGTGTGACCTAACACATTTATACCATTACAGTTCAGTTGAATATGCTGTGTCTGATAAATCCAATACTTGCCTCTGATTTTTGAAAACTGATTTAAGGCTATTTGCTTTCTTCTGAATTTTATATTTATGTTTGCTTGTAAAGCCTTTTCCTCTTATTGTTTTCTTTGAGCATTATTGAAGCCTGTTTTGTGATCTGGTACCTCCAGAGAGGATTGGACTTTGCTTCCGCCATATATTTAAGGCACTACAAACTCGAGATCATTTTCAACTTTATTATAATCCTCACTTTTAGTTCTTTTTTTTCTGTGGTATATTTAAAAATTATTTGTTATTCTAAAACTATCCTTAAAAATATCTTTGGAAACTTTGACTTTTAAGATTAGAACTTGTGATCTGACTTTTATGTTAAAAGGTTTGAGAGATATTCATTAGTAGTATGTAGTTTTCTTCACCTTTATATTGGACTTAATGTTATTTAGTTTGGTTCTCACTAGCTATGTGAGCAAAATTTAAATGACCTTTAAGCCTGAGGGTCCTCATCTAGTCCTCTTAATGGTAAGAATATAGCATTATAACACATATAATTTAGCACCATGTAAGTGTCCAATATATATTTATAATTATATGTTATTTCTATTAAAGGTATAAAGTGCAATATGGTAAGGATAGCATGATATATTTGTCCTGGAACCAAAAATAAAAAGGAACAATTTAAATGTTTTTCTGTGACCTTCAGGATGTACATTTTAAAGAAATATACCATAAGTAGAATAAATAATCAAAATATCAAAATCAAATTAGAAAAAAAATTATTTAAAAAAATTGATTATTATTTAGTGCTCCTTACTAATTACTTGCTAACTTAAATCTAAAACTGTTATCCAAATTGATCAAGTACTCAGTGTCAAAACCAGAGAAGAACTTTGTAAGTTAGTACTAAGTTTTAACTACTATTTATTTGTATGTAAGAGTGGTGCTAACATAATATAGCTAAACTTTACGTAAATGAGAATAATTTTTCAGGAAGATAGAACAACATAGAGATTTGACACAATTTATCCTGTTACACATTTTAAAAAGTACATCCATGTACTTTACAAGTATTTTAAAATTTATTATAATTCATATTTTAGAGGTGAAAAAATGCTTTTTCAGGTGTGGATAGTGACTTGTAATTATTCCTGAGATCTTTAGTTTTCAATATATGGCTTCTTTTCCAGCAAAAAGTAAGCAATAGAAAATAACTTCATTATATTTTTTGCAAACCTGGGGGTTTCTAACAGGTTTTCCATCAATTATCTTTTTTTGCTAAATACTCATAGGAATTGCTTGAAAAATTAATTTCCTAAAGTCTTCAGTCTTCCATATCCAAAATCAATATCTAAATTTATGCTTGCATTTTAGAATAGTTAAACTTATTGATCTTTACAGAAAATAAACTTTTTTTTCTCATATTTTGAGGAAGGTCTGAAGCATGAACTTATAAATTATAGAATTAATAAGAAAAGAGTGCTACTTAGTCTGTCCTTTTAAAATTCATTCTATTTAATATGATACCCAAGTTAAAGGTGGAATGCATAGAAAGTGACCCCAGATTAAAGAATAAATATTCTTTCTTAAAATTATTTATTGTAATGGAGAAAATACTAAGATTTGGGAAACAATTCTTTCTCTCTAGATATAAACTTAAATGGAGTAAGAGGAGATCTGGGAGTGAGGAAATTTTTAGATTTTCCCCTTTGAGTTTAGGTATTTTTAAACATATTAGTAGATTTCACGAAAAGGTTCCTCCTTCTAAAAATATTTCTAAATAACAAGAGTATTAAGTAACAGAAATCAGTAACATTTCTAAAAGGAAAGGGCTTGTAATTTCTTTATAAGTAATACTATAATCAGATAACAAAAGTAGAGTCATAGAAAGGTAGATGCTGTATTGTGTGTCTGTGTTTGTGTGTGTGTGTGTAAACCTCTTTATTCAAAAAGCATTAATAAAATTGTCCCAAACCATTTAATCTTGTAGTTCCTAACTTTACACTTGAAAAAGAAAAATTTTTTATATACATTGCCTTTCAGACAACCAGTAATTCTCAACATCTGAATTTGTAGGCACACTTAGAGTGTCAAAACCAGAGAAGGACTTTGTAAGTTAGTACTAAGTTTTAACTACTATTCTATTGTTGAAATCATATTTCTTATTTTCTGTGATTCTGCTAGTAAATTTCTGCCAGAAAATTGTGAATTTTCCTTTATAAGTACCTACTTAAGTTTATAAAACACAATGTAACTTTAATGTCTTTAATTAAATCCTTTTAACACTGGAATTGGTTCAGTCATGAGGTAGTGTTAAAACACCTTGTCGTAAGTTCCTTGTGTCTGACCACGTCTCTCTCTCTCTCTCTCTTCCTAGTTTAAACAGATATTATTTACATGCATATTTTGCATTTAATAAATGTCAAAAAGGAAAGGGAGATATTAAATTAAATCTAAAATTGTTCTCCAAATTCAGCGAGCACTCACAGTAGCTCAAAAATATGATAATGATTCTTCTTTAAAAGTAGTGTTTATTTATAAAACTTAAACATTGGAAATAAAAGTTCCAAAATAATGGGTCAAGAGCTAGTTCTGCTTGACAGACATTGTGCTTTACTTCTGCTTTATTCACATTGCAAGCATTTAAAGGCAAAGTTGATGTAGCAATTTCCATAAAAATAGGCTCTTCAGTGTAAAGCAACACACTTTGCTATGGTCTTGACACTTTAGAAAATATGGCCCTGTCAGCATGCCCAGTTTCCCAGAAATGCACAGCTATTGTGCTTCTGGATAAGGAACTGAGAGACCAATTTGCTACCTTTCCCACCACTCTCTGTTGTCACAGCAGAGCTTAAGTCAAGTGGCAGGGGATATGGGCATCACCCTTCCACTTTTATTCTTCTCACAATAAAGTGAAGAGGAAAACCAACTGCTACCTGTACTTTTATCAATTGCACAAATGGGAAAAGTAAAAATTGACCCAGAGGGCTACATGTTTCAAGAAAAGATAAGGAGTTCTTTTTTTTCCCCCTGTAAGTGAAGAATATTTTTCAACTTGGCATATTTCAAACATTCACATTACTTGCCTAACCCCTACAGGCATTTGACTTTGCAGATCCTACTTTAAGGTAACAGCGAGAAGGGTGCCATAAATATTCCCAAAAGTTCATCATTATATATCTTACTCCTGAGGGAAGGAAAATGATAAAAGATTTTATTAGGGAAGAGAGGAGCATTTCTTCCTACTGTACAGTGCCTGTAATTTTTATCCCAAATTGAATAAAAGCCCCTTGGCATGTGAATCACACAAAGCTTGATACCGGATAACAAACTCTCCAAATTATTCAAAATTGTCAATTGAAGAAATTTTGAACTGTCAATTTCCACTGTGCATCTGGCAATATATACTGTTTACCATTAGTGATTAAAAATAAATTTAAAGGCTGGGAGTGTGGTTCAGTGGTCCAGTGCTTACCTTGCTTTCTTGAGGACCTGGGTCCAGTCTCCAATCCTCAACACCACACACTCACATACATTAAGATTTGAACTGCCTATGGGTTTCCAGTCTACTTTAACAAGATTCATTACTATTTATACCCCTCCCATAAACACTCATAATGACAAACTATGTAAAAATAAAGTATAGATGGGATGAAGAGATTTCAAAAAAAAATGTTCAATTAAAGGTTGTAGTACGATCTAATTTCATGAAACATTTGGAAATTAAAAGTGTACAAATATAGCATCATCATAAAATCAAAAGTGTGATGCCATCCAAATATTCATGATATGGCTTCATGCTTATCAAGTGCTTTGTGAATTATTGTGGTCCTGAAAGTAGTTCAAAGGACTAAGAAGATCTATCACTCTAATTTAATTAAATGTCATTTAAGTTTAATGACCACTGTAAACTAGTTAACATGTTAGTATAGGTATCCCAAAGATTCTTGATAAAATTAGTTTCTTAAAACTACAAATCTCAGGTAGAGTTTTCTGAACATGCTAAAATCACAAAAGTGTAGATAACTGTTAAAATGGAAATAGACTCATTTTCTTCATTTGTTCATTTAAATATTTCTATGCTCTGTGCTCTTTCCAAGAATTCTTCTGGGCACCAAATTACTGGGGAAAATAAAGAAAGCCTGAATGCCTATTCTAATTTTTTTTTTATTCTTGTGAGAGAAGATATGCAGAGCAGAAACTGACTATCCACACACACAAAAATAAATATATATATATAACCCAAGGGTTCTCAAAGTTGGTGTAACCAAGAGGAGAGATTCAAAATCCCCCAAATTTATATCCCACCCCTACAATTTCTAGTGTGACATTTAGATGCTTGAATATTTGAAAGCCTCCATAGGTAAAGATAGGATTAAGAACCACTTGCCTAACCAGAGAATGGAGACATTCTTTAGAGTAGAATGCACTTAAATTGGCAGCTTAAATGACAAGGGTCATCCATGCAAAGAAGAAAAAGTGCTTCAGGTAGAAGAAATAGGCTCAAAGGCAAAAATGAACTCACAACTTTGTGGAATCAAAGTAAGTTCTGTATAGCTTGTGTAAAGTGATACCCATATGCCAGAATATGAGACTCAAGGAACAGGGAGGGGAGTGTAATGCTTGTCAGCCAGGGATTTTAAATTTTTCTGAGTTTGTTAGGAAGCTTTAGGGAGTTTACACAAAATTATATTAATCTAACTTGTGATATTTAAACACTAATTTTAGGATATATTTTAAAGATAATTTAGGTTACTTTTTTTCCTTAATTAAAAAAATCACTGCTACATCGTTGGTTCACAGTTGAGTTGAAATAAGGCACATTTTATTAAGCATGAATAAACAAAGAATCTGGAAGAAACTTTGCTAGAGGAGAAAAGAGAATCTCTGTTTCTCACATAATATTTACCATAAATAATTAATGTGTGCTATATCAGAATGTCAGAAATTTCACTTTCTGCATTTCTAATACGGATTTTCCAAATAATCACCTTAAAATGTCTTGGAAGATCCCAAGAATTGAAGGCATTTAAACTATTTTAGAGCAGGAATGTACTTGAATAGAAAAACAAAGTTTGTTTAGAGGAAAATTAAGGAGTCCAAAGGTTGTTAGCCTGAGATTAGAGACATTTCTAAACAGTGAGAATAAAATGGAAACATATCATCTAGAATTGATTGAGGCAGAAGACCAGAAATGAATAGTAGAATTTTGGTGAGGGCTGAATAAAGGAAAAGAAGAGATTAAAATGGTATTGATACATTGAAAAGTCCTTGAGAGACCAAAATATTGGGATTAAATTTTGTAGTCCTCTATATTATCTGTCTGTACCAGCCCAGATACTCTATATATCTACTGTCTTGGGTTAAAATGGTTAGATTCCTTGATTCACTTTACTTCTTGGAACTGTTCCTACTATTATTAAAGCATAGCATAATAAATATGTATATCAAACTGCAAAACGCAACTCAACTCAGCTGGCTTCCTGCAGTTGATGTGCAAGAAAAACTAAACTTTCCTCTAAATTTTATCTAGGACAGAAGATTGATTATTTTAAGAGACTCGAATAAACTATTTCTGCCCTTTTTCTTTTTCTGTCATTTTACTTTTCTTTCCTACTCATTGAATATTGAGATCTAAATGAGTAAGGTATGTATTAATTAAAAATCGACAGAAGAAGGAGAAAAGCATGGCATATAATTATGAAAATATGGATTCAAGAGTACAGGCTGGTATTGCAAGACCATGGCCAGAATTCAGCCATTCATGAGTCATGGGACCACCAGCAAGCAAATTGATTAATTTGTGAAATTTTTAGATTAATATCACTAGAAAAAAAAAAGCAAATGCACAATTGTTTAAAATGTAGCTACTGCATTATAGCCACAATCATTTTGTAGAATTTTTGTTTCCACTCCAGGGTGATGAATTTTCTCTATAGAAAACAAAGTGACTAATCCTAAGTAAAGGAATTTATTTATGAAATTAGAACTTCAAACATCTTTATCATATACTGTTAAATAATTACATAATAATGAAATAAAGCAAATAAAATGTTGCCTATACATACCACATGGTTCTGGTGTTAATTTCCAAGTGATGTAAAGAAAATAAATATGTCCCTGTAAACACAGTTCAGTTTGTTGCTTTCCATACAATGAACTGAAAACCCTCAGAGGTTCTGTTAATGTATCACAGTCAAACATTTTTCATTTTAGAGAGAATCTCCTTTATTTCTGCTCCTAGGACAGTGTGATTCCTTCCACTCTTGACTCTCAGTATCACTGGGAGGGCATTGCTGAGTCCTGTACTTCCTTTCGTTCAGTGGTATATATCATTCATCTGCTCCTTGCCATTAAATTAGTAAATGAAGGAGCAGGATTTTAGTCAATTCTATTGAAATAGAATCCTTCACTATTCCAATGTACCAAATAACGTATTTCGATTTTTTGTTAATGAAAATAATGAACAATTTTAATTCACCATTTTAAATAAAAGAGGTTTTCAAGTAGAAACTGTAATCCATTAAATATATCCTTAACCAGAAATATTGTTGAGCACTGATTTCTTTGCTGTTTGGGCTCTCTCTCTCTCTTCCTCTTTCTCTCTCTCTCTGTCTCTTTAATTGCATTAGACTTTTTAAAGTGAGAATTCTATTCTTCAAGGGCTTGCACACTAGCAAACTTGGAATGGATCATTTGGTGACAATATGTACTTGATGAAAAACAGAACAATCCTGTTCTGACTTAACATTTCTGTCTTGTAGCCCTAGGTGAAGCTAGGTTTTTAGTACTATTTAAAAACAAGAGTGAAAGTTACAGATTATTTCAGAATTACTTTTTTTAAAATAAATTTTTAATTCTTCAGTGCCCCAATAAAATTTGCCTAACAATCACAATGTGCTAATGGCTCTTCTCTCTGAGAGGAAATATGTGAATATGGAGCTCATTACAAATCTTCAGAGCTGCTCTCCTCCCAGCAGGTTGACATTCTGCAAAATTTATAAATATGCAAAGCCTTTCCAAATATTTGTCATTGGTTAATAAATTATGCTGGTTAATATCATATCTAATAAAATATTTATTTTAAGCATCAGGAGGCATGATTTCAGCTAAGACTTTAGTTAAAAACCTATGGGTCAGTAGCTTGATATATTCCTTTTAATCAAAGAGAATAACGAATTGAGTCACACACAGTGGGTCACAGGTTGAAAACCCGCAGTGAAAGTATCTTAATTTGTCCAGCCCTAGTGCTATTAACCTAATTACCATACAATTTCAAGTTAATAATAAATACAGACTTAAATGAGATCAGACTTAAGTGTTAACAATTATGCCAAGAACTTTAATAGAAGATACAATGAGTTTTATTAATTAATTTCAATTTTATTTGACTTCCTTTGAAACTCTCAAATTAAAATAGATTTAATTTCAAATTAAAAAGAAAAGAATTTTTATATAGACCACCATATGACAATAATTTAAATCACTCCCTGCCTTGTTGCTATAATATAGTACTTTCAAAGAGAAATTCCCAGTCCAGTTTAGATTGCAGATCATGAAACAATGCAGAGTTGTATGACAGAGAAGTTGTATGACAGAGAAGATTTCTTCTCTTATTTATACATCAGCAGATTACCTTAATTTTTTTCCTGTAAATTTCACTTTAATTGAAAGGATTGTTTGATTTTAGGTAAAACCTATATTTGGCACTTAAGAAAATGTATGGACATTCCCAGTACTTGTTGGTTTAAGATGACTCTCTTAGAAGTAGAATTGCAAAACTTGTTTTCTTTATGTACACCAGGAAATAAAAATACTATGAGTTCAATTTCATGTTACTTTCACTTGACTAGCCAGAACTGAAAATATGTGGCATTCTTAGGAATCACATGAAAACATCATATTTGATATATTTATGATAACTAATTGAGATCCAGGTGGTGAATTTAAAAAAATAATTTGAAAAGAAGTTGAATTTTGAGGGAATAATTATTGCTTTATTTGAAGAGTTATTTTAACTCTTCTTCTGACTTCATAGATTCATAGGAACACCCCCAAAGCCTTATGTTTAATACACAGTGTTTATTTTAAAGTAATTACCAAAGTATATACGTAGAGCAAACATATCCGTAAATAGTTCAGAAAACTCTGAAAACTCTATAGGTCGCATCTAAAGATAAGCCTAATACAAAAGAAGGTTATGTTAAATAATAAACAAAATATACAAAAGATTTTCTTCTGTTTATAATTCAATTTTCTTACAATGGCAATAGAGATGTTTTTCTAACACTTCATAAGTTATGAAGCAGCTATTGTTTATACAACCAGTCTTTACTTCTTTAATTAATGGTATAAAAGGGTTGTTGTTTTTTTTTCCTCTAAATTGTAAAAGAAAAAAAGTGATTTTGTTCTATGGTAACTCAAATTACAACACATTCAGAGAATGCAAAACACTGTCAATTTGTTATCACAACTTTTACCAATTAAAAGTTCATAGCATAGCAAAAAGTAGTTTAGGATCTCAGAGGACTGAGAAAAAACAAAAGATCATCAGGCTGTATTCTTATCGGGAGTCAGGGAATGGGTTGCTGAATTGTTTCATTAGTTCTAAAGAGAATTTTGTTGGACTCTTTAGGGTTTTTTAGGTATAGAATCATATATTTTTCTCACACAATGTAAAAATCAACTCAAAATGGATAAAAGACTGATATAAGACATGAAACTTTGTAATCTCTAGAGGAAAACATAAGGGAAACAATTCAAGATATAGTCAAAAAATTCCTGAACAGGACTACTACTACTCAGGAAATAATAGCACAAATTGACAATTGAAATTACACCAAATTAAAAGTTCTGCACAGCAAAGGAAATAATCAACAGAGTGAAGTGTCAGCCTAAAAACAAAAGAAAATCTTTGCTAGCTCTTCATCTGAAAGATGATTAATATCCAGAACATGTTAATAAAACAAAAAATTAGGCAAATAAAAAGTAATTAAATTAATAGATCAGCAATAAAGCTGAACAGACACTTCTCAAAAGGAGAAGGACAGAGTAAATAAATATATGAAAAAATGCTCAACCTCTTTAGCCATAAGGGAAATACAAATTAAAACCATATTGAATATATGTACCACATTTTCCTTATTCATTCATCTGTTGATGGACATTTAGGCTGATTTAATCACTTGGCCAATGTGAATTGTGTTGTGATAAACCGGGCTAGCATGGGCTAGTATACAAACTTTCTTTTGGATACTTATCAAGGAATACTATACATGGATCATATGATAGTTCTATTTTTAGTCAGGAATTAATTCAATCATAAAGAATGAAACTATATTATTTACAGGAAAATTACTAAAACTGGAAACAGTAATTTTGAGAAAAACAAATCAGACTCAGAAAAGTGTCATGGTTTCTGTCATATATGGAAGAGGGGGGAAAACGGGGAGAAAAGAGGTGTCATGATAGTAGAAGGTTACAACTATGGTAGAGGGAGGAGATGGAGGAAGGAAGGAGAAGGCAGGGGAGGCATTGGAAAATGAAATAATTAAGTTATGTTAATATGTTAATTACATATGAATATGATGTAATAAATCTACCATTCTGTATACACACACGCCCACACACAAAAACTACTACTTTGAGTTTCCATCTCATCCCAAACAGAAAATCTATTAGAAATAAACATAAATAGCAAATACTAGCAAGGTTATGAGAAAAAGGGACTTTTATACAATATTGGTAGAAATATAATTAGTACAGCTGCTATGGAAAGCAATATGAAGGTTGCTTAAAAGCCAAAAATAGAACTAACTTATGATGGACTATATATCACTCCTGGATAGACAGCTGAAGGAATCAAGGTCAGCATACTAGAAAAATACCTGGGCATTCAGGGTGCTGTGGTGCATGCCTAAAATCCCAGCCACTCAGGAGGCTGAGGCAGGAGAATTGCAAGTTCAAAGCCAGTCTTGGCAAAAGCAAGGTGCGAAGCAACTCAGTGAGATCCTGTCTCTAAATAAAATACAAAACAGGGTCGGGATGTGTCTCAATGGTTCAGTGCCCCTGAGTTCAATCCCTGGTACCCCAAAATAAATAAATAAATAGCCCTGGATACCCACATTTATTACAACACTATCCACAGTACCCAAATGATGGAATCAGTCTATATGTCCATCAGTGGATAAAGGGCCATAGACATACATATAAACACAATGAAGTATTATTCAACCACAAAAAAGAATAAAGTTGTGTCATTTGCATGCAAAGTAAATGGAGCCAGAGGACATAATGTTAAGCAAAAACAATTCAGACTCAGAAAGACAAGCATTACATGTCTTTTTTTTTTTTTTTTCTTTTTCATATGTGGAATGTAGACCAAAATAAATAAATAAATAAAACATAAAAGAAGAAGGGGGTCTATCATGGAAGGAAAAGAGGATCGGCAGGAGGGTGAACGGGGTGGGGAAAGGGAAATAGGAATAGTGGATATGATCAAAGTATGTCACATGCATGTGTGAAATTGTGACAATGAAACTTCATTATTTTGTATAATTAAGATTTAAGATGCTTTGATAAATGTGATTTTTTTAAAAGTGGGGTAAAAGTAAACAGAACAACTTGAACACATAGGTATTTAAGGAATTCATATGTGAAGTATCCAAGTCTTAATCAATTTCTTATGAGTGTTTTAGTTTTCCTGTAGCATAACAAAAGTAATATAACTGGTGCATAATAAGACTTAGCACTAGGTCATTCCTAGATTTACAGATTGAAAATGAGATATATATGCATTTCAGAGTAGTCAAAATACATATTCTGGTTTTTAACTCCTGCTTTTTTTAACTTTGCCAAATTATAGAACAATTAGAAATAGCATCATAGTCACATTGTTAAAGAAGAAAAAGAAGTTAATAGCATTTAACTCATGAATTGTTGAAATAATTGAAGGGAAAATATATAAACAAAAGGGGGAGGGGAAGAATAGAAATTCTGTGGATTAGACAAAGGGGAAAGAAGGGAAGGGAGGGGAACAGGAGAAGGAAAGACAGTGGAATGAATCTGATCTAACTTTTCTATGCACATATTTACACAGTGAATCTCACCATAATGTATACCCACAAGACTGGGATCCTAATTAGAATAAGATATATTCAATGTTTGTATGAATATATCGAAATAGATCCTACTGTCATATATAACTAAAAAGAACAAACAAAATTTAAAAAAGAAAAGCATAATTTAAAATTATCACCTACTTTAGCATTTTTTCATTCTTATTATTGATTATTATTATTAACATTTAATAGTTATACATTTACCATTATGTTGAAAATCTTCCTAGGTTTATAAGACTGATAAAGTTTAATTTAGGAAGATGAAGTAAGAAAACCAAGCATATATCACTTGGGCATAATTTTACAGGGACAGGGATTTTTGGTGGTTTGGGTCACTTGTTTCCCAGTTTATAGAATGGTGCCTACAATATTTTTGAAAGAATAAATCATACAAAATAGTGTTATAAAGATAAAAGTGTACCTGTCCTTAGTTACCAAAAAAAAAAAAAAACTACCTAAAGAAAATTTTAAACACATATTTGATAAAACAGAGAATTCATTTCCTTAATCTAAGATAAATAAAATTGCATATTTTCAAGCTCAACTGTTGACCTCCAGTAAAGTGGAATACTGATGTCTCTCTTCTTTCTTCATTCTGCCTCCACACTAATGCCACACTACTGTCATTCATTAAGAACTTAAATAATATATTCACCTCTGTTTTTTTCTAACAATAAATAACAAATACTACTTGAGATGAAGTTCACAAATGATTATACAAACACTGTTACTTTTAATGTGATACTTTCTTAGACGCCAACAATATAATCACAACAGCTGCAGTACTTGTCTGTCCACCTAGATTTCCTAAAGAAATACCTTTTATTTCCGGAAATGTGGATAGAACCCAGTGCCTTGCATATTGAACTATATTTGGTGTTTTTGTGGTTATGTTGTCATTTTTATTTGTTTATTTTGCAGTTCTGGAGATTAAACCCAAGTCCTTGAGCATGTTTGATGAATGCTCTACCACTGAGCTACTTGTCCAGCTCTTCAAGTTTTAATATTTACTATAGTTTTCAAAGATGGTATCTTTTTGCTATGTTTCATAACATTGTTAGGGGATGAGATAATATATAGTTTCCCAGAATCCGATTGGGTACTCCTTTCACTTTTACTGCTCTAGCAGTTAGCAAATTTGCAAATATCAATACTCAATAAATATTCCAGAAAGCTATCACCATCAACTCAATCAAGTTGGCATCATTCCCAATCTGACACTTTCATCTAGTTCTTCCAGTTTACTTATTCTAGATCCTTCATTCATCAGCCTCAGGCCATTTACCTCACCAGTTTTCCACTAGTAATCATCATTCACCTGCTTTTACTGATTTGAGGTCAAAATTTTAAAACTTTAAACAAACTTTTTTAGAGTGTTATTTTTCCCTATTTCAGGTTACAGATACATCTTATTTTAGAACCTCTGTTATTACTAATTATGGATAGTAAGGGGGAGAAATGCATATAATCTTACTTATTAAAGAACCCTAATGACACCATATGAATGAAATATATTTTAGGATAAACTTTTAGAAGTTTATAGCTCCTCTTACAGCTGTTTAAATCTCCTGGATTTTCTCTCCTCCTTCCCCTTTCCTGAATGGTGACTAGGGAAGCTTTTTCCTTATTCCAGCATCAGGATGAAACATGAGAATGACTATTGTCCAATATATTACTATTGAGCCCAGCTACAATATTCCTTGTTACACTCTGCAATTGGAGCTACTGTCTACTGACATGTGGTGGTGATTGTCACTTGTGCTATGTAATAATACTACTACCTGCAGATATCTGTTGATATTTTCATTGTCTCAGTTTCCAGGGCTGCACTCTGTAGAGTCTTCATTTCATTTTCATTTTTTTCTGAAGTGAGACCAGAAAAATCTGCACCTGGTCTCTCCTTCAAAGACGCCAGAGTTTGCTGCTGCTTTCTAGGACCAACGTTGTGCAATGTGACTTTCTCTAAGTTTGTCTAAAGTTTGCTTTTAGTAAGTCGTTCAAATGAGGCTTTGGTTGGGCTCCATGTTAATGCTCAGCTCGCCTCCATCAGAAATGAAAATCTATTCTGAAAACTGTCCTACCTCCAGGGCCTGCCAGTCCCTGACCTTGAATAAATTCTGCCATTCCTTTGAAACCTGTAACTTGTCCCTCTCAGCTCATAGTCTGGGCACACAGGATGGTAGTATGATCTCTACTGCAAATATCAATTATCGCACTTGTACAGTTTCTATTATACTCCTTATGAATACACTCAACCCTTAAGTACAATGACTAATGGAAGTGATGAAAATAGACTGCTATATTTTATTTAGGATTTCAGAGGGAAATTTCACCATCTGGTAGGAAACTCGCTTTAACATCTTTGTAGGAAACTTTATCACATTGTCTTTTCCTGTTCCTACTTCCATATGTGTTAATCACTTATTAGGTCATGAAATCACAGAAGTTTATTACATACACTTTCTGAACCTCTTCAGATGGTGAATTTTTCCTTTATTTTGTTAATATAACTGGTTTCATTGCTGGATTTTCAATTTTTTTTTTATTCCTAGAAAAAGAAAAAGATGAGTTATGATGTCACATTATCTTTTCTATATATTGCTAAATCAAATTGCTAACATTTGGTTAAGGATTTTGCAACTATAGTCACAGGTTGTGTTTTATAATTTTTCCACCTCATAATTTGTTTCTTGGGTTCTGGTATTGGGTACTAGTGGTTTTATTAAAACAGTTTGGAGTGTTTTATTATTTTATATTTTCTTAAATGTATATAATAGATGATATTATTCTCTGGTCAAGCTCACTGAAATCAGAGTAATTTTTAGAAAATTTTTTAGAAATGTGATAAGGATTCCAAAACTTTTATGTGTTTATCAATGAATACTTTTTGTTTCTTCAGTAGCTTGCATTCTTTTAGGAATCTAACAGTACATATAAATGTCCAACTTATTTAGAAATTCATAATATCAACTCCTTTAACTCCTAACAATTTTCATGTCTAGTTTCTAGCTTCTTTTCTGTTTTGTTATTCAGGTTTTTGGTTTTGTTACCAGAGATTGTACCCAGGGTCACTTAACCTCTGAGCCACATCATCAGGGCTATTTATTCATTTATTTATTCATATTTTGAGACAGGTCTCCCTAAGTTGCTTTCAGCCTCACTAAATTGCTGAGGCTAGCTATGTACTTGCGATCCTTCTGCCTCAACCTCCTGAACCACTGGAATTACAGGCATGTACCACCATCTCTGTTTTGTTATTCAGTCTTCATAGAAGTTTATCAAAATTATTAGTCTCCTGAAAGAACTGAATTTTGAATTTTTGATCTTCTCTAACATGTTTATGTTCTGTTTAATTAGTTTCTTCATCCTTTTGTCGTATATCTATTTATACTTAAATATTTAATTTGCACTTTTGCTCATTTTATAATAGATGAATTAAAGTATCAAAATTTCAGCTTAGCACTGTTTTAACTGTTTAACTTCAGTCACATACGTATTTACATATGGAGTTATTACAAAATTTAAAATATTTTAATTTCTATTGACATTTCCATTGATATTGCTTATTTTAACTATCTATAATCCATTTATCCAAATATACACATAAATACACACAAGTGCACACATATTTTATTTGTATATAAGTGTATATATGTGTATTATATGTATTCTAATTATCTTCTTTAGTTGAGCATTAGGTGTATTCTTCTGTGTCTAGAGAAACTCTGAACGTTTTCAAATCTTTGATAGTTTTTGAGATGACTTATGATACAGTACATTGTCTCTATCATCAACCTTTTTACATTTCTAGCAATTGGAGAAGTGCAAATTAAAACTACAGAGATTTCATCTCACTCTAGTCAGAATGGCAACAATCAAGAATACAAGTAACAATAAATGTTTCAGAGGATATGAGCAAAAGGGTAGGACTCATACATTGCTGGTGGGATTGCAAATTGGTGCAAACACTCTGGAAAGCAGTGTGGAGTTCCCTCAGAAAACCTGGAATAGAAACATCATTTGACTCAGTTATCCCACTTCTCACTTCTTTGTTTATACCTAAAGGACTTAAAATCAGCATACCACAATAATGAAGTCACATCAATGTTTATAGCAGCTCAATTCACAACAGCTAAACTATGGAACCAACCTAGGTCCCCTTCAACAATAAATGGATAAAGAAAATGTGGTATATATACACAATGGAATCTTAGTCATTAAAAAAGAATGACTTTATAACTTTTGCCAATCAATGGATGGATCTAGAGACTTATGCTTAGAGAATTAAGCCAATCCAATCAATAAATGGGCCAAGGAACTGGACAGACACTTTATAGAAGAAGACATACAGACAATTAATAAATGTATAAAAAAGTGTTCAACATCTCTAGTAATTAGAGAAATGCAAACTAAAACAACTCTAGGATTTCATTTTACTCCAATTAGAATGGCTATTATCAAGAACACAAACAATAGATGTTGGTGTGGATGTGGGGAAAAAAGAATACTTTGACACTGCTGGTGGAGTTGTGGACCCACTTTTGACCCAGTTATCCCACTCCTCTGTTTATACCCAAAGGACTTACAATCAGCATACTATAGTAACACAGCCACATCAATGTTTATAGCAGCTCAATTCACAATAGCTAGATTGTGGAACCAACCTAGATGCCCTTCAACAGAAGAATGGATAAAGAAACTGTGGTATATATACACAATGGAATATTATTCAGCCACAAAGAAGAATAATATTATGGCATTTGCAAATAAATGGATGAAATTGCAGAATATCATGCTAAGTGAAATAAGTCAATCCCCATAAACCAAAGGCTGAATGTTTTCCCTGATAAGTGGAGAGTGATATATAATGGGTGTGGGAGTATTGGTGAGAGAGAGAAGAATGGGGAAACTTTAGATTATGTAGAAGGAAATGAGGGGGGTATGAAAAATGGTGGAATGAGACACACATCATTACCCTATGTACATGTATGATTACACGAATGGTATGAATCTACATCATGTACAACCATAGAAACAAAATGATGTACCCCATTTGTGTACAATGAATCAAAATGCAGTCTGTAAAAAATTAAGAAAGAAAGAAATAAATTTTAAAAAGTAATAAGCCTATCCTCCAAAATCAAAGGTCAAATGTTCTCTTTGATATGTGAATGGTAACACACAACAAGGGAAGAGGGGAAGAATAGACATTCAATAGAGTAGACAGAGAAATGAAGGTAAGGGAGGGAAAACAGGATTAGGAAGGACAATGGAATGATTCTGACATAACTTTCCTATGTACATAATATGAATATACCACAGTGAATCTCTACATCTTCTGTAACCACAAGACTGGGATCCTAATTAGAATAAGACGTACTCCATGTTTGTATAAATATGTCAAAATACACTGTACCATCATGTATAATTAAGAAGAACAAGTAAAAAAGGAAAGAGAAAAGAAGTCAAAAAAATATAGTACTACTAAAATGTATGAATAAATAATTCTGTCATCTGACCAAAGCATTAAACTATGATTAAAATTTGAGAAGCAATAAATAAAATTAAAATAATTATATAACATGTTTTAAAATGTGTAAAGAAAGCCACCATTATAAAGTAAAAACATCAGTGAGCAACTAACTGGAAAAGAAAAGAATCTACTTTTTCAGGTGAAAACATAGTTACACTGGCTTTCTTTTATTTAATGATTTCATGGAATATAATTTTCAAGACTATTTTCTATTCCTGTAAACTTATGTTTGATTTTTAGACAATATTTCTAACTCTAATCTGACAAAACATGCTTTTTAAAAAATAGACAATTTAGTCCCCTTATTTTTAGTGCATTTATTTACATGTTTGAATTCAATACTAACATTCTACAGACTGTTTCCTGTTTGTTCCAACTGGTTTATGTCAGGTAGCAATCATTTTTTTACATTATTTAAGAAATTATTTTATTATTATTCAATTTGCTTCTCTGTTAAGGTAGATTTTTAAAATCGTCATTCCTATCCTTCTTTATGATTGCTCTAGCATTATCCGTCTTTAACTTTTACAACTGTATAGTAGTAGGTCTTTTATCTTTACTAGTTATATAAGTCCTTAGGACATTAATTTCCTTTTTCTCCTCTTAAAAACATATAAAAATATAGTTCATATATAAACTTCATTTTTATACATCTTTCAAGTCATATAAAATGCTAAAATTTCTATTTTATGTAGTCATGAGTCATTTAGATTTTCCTAAAAATATCTGTTTACTCTTGGGCTTTATTGCTTAATAAATCTCTCTAGCCTTACCTCAGATGTCCTAGCTTCTACCCCAAGAACTTCTTTTTGTATTTTCTTTTATGTGGATCTCTTCTAAAAAAAAAAAAACACAGGTAGCATTTTCTTTACTACAATCCATGTGAATATGTCCACTTTTCCCCATGAAGCACCTTTTTTTTTTTCCTTTACTGAAGTTTTTTTAGTTTTATACTGTCAGATGTTTAATCCCTTGAAGAAATCAGAACATTGTCATCTGGCTATCATGATGTCTGTTAAGAAGTCAGCTGTCAGACTGCTTGTTATGCTCTTAAAGACTATCTGTCCTTTGGATCACATCTTTGAATATTTTCAGTTTGCCCTATGCTTTCTATTATTTTGTTCTGATTTTTCCACATGCATTTTTTAATTTGTTCTTTTAAGATATACATGGCAGTAGAGTATATTATTCATACACAGAGTATAACTTATTCTGATTAGGATCTCATTCTTGTGGTTGAACATGATATGGAGTCATATTGGTCATGTATTCATATGTGAAGATAGGAAAGTTATGTCTGATTAATTATCCTGTCTTTCCCATTCCCATCTCCCATCCCTTGCCTTGATTCCCCTTTGTCACAGCAAAGAAATCAATCAAGAATGGGAAGAGAGAGCCTACAGAATGGGAGAAAATCTTTACCTTCTGCACCTCAAATAGAGCATTAATCTCCAGGATATATGAAGAACTCAAAAGACTTAATGCCAGAAAACAAATAACCCAATCAATAAATGGGCAAAGAAGCTGAAAGTCACTTCACAGAGGAGGAAATACAAATGTTTCACATGGATTTTTTTTTATTCACCCATGTTTCTTTAGTTCTATCAATTGACTTATCAGTTTGAGTAAATTTACAGTCATTATCTCTCTCTCTCTTTTTTCCTTTTAGAATACTTTTTCTTTAGCAGAATTTTGTCACAGGTCACACCTACCTTCATAGGTAGCCCAATGCCAGATTTAACAACAAACACAAAACAAAGCAAAACAAAAAAACACAAATCCAGTCATTATCTCTTGAAATATAAGTACTGTACTGTTACTTTCCCATTCTTCTTATTCTCTGTGTCCATTGAAATATATTTAAAGTCTCCTCAGTGCACTTTTACATAGCTTAACCATTATTCTTTTTCTTTATTTTTTAAAATTTTTTTTATTTTTACAGACTGCATTTTGATTCATTGTACACAAATGGGGTACAACTTTTCATTTCTATGGTAGTACACAATGCAGATTCACACCATTCGTGTAATCATACATATACATAGGGTAAAGATGTCTGTCTCAGTCCACTCTCTCTCCTTCCCCCATCCCCTCCAGCCCCATTTCCCTCTACACAATCCAAAGTTCCTCCATTCTTCTCTTGCCACCAATCTCTCCTTATTTATCATCATCCACTTGTCAGAGAAAACATTCAATCTTTGTTTTTTGTGGCTTGGCTTATTTCATTAGCATGATATTCTCTAACTCCATCCATTTACCAGCAAATGCTATAATTTTATTCTTCTTTATGGCTAAGTAATATTCCATAGTGTATATATAGCACAGTTTCTTTATTCATTCATTAATTGAAGGACATCTAGGTTGGGTCCACAATTTAGCTATTGTGAATTGAGCAGCTATGAACATTGACGTGGATGCAGTATACTGATTTGAAAATAAAGAATAGTCTTTATTTTCAGGTATATTCTCATTTCATTCTGTAAATACTTCTCTAGTATACTTCATGCTCATTGATTTCTTTCAACATGTCACATCTATGTTTGCTGTAATATGTGTCCAGTGATTGTATGTATTAGATTTACATACACACACCTTCAATGTATAGATTGATAGCGTTTGTCTAATTATAGACACTTACAGTGAAAATCCACATCCTTTCCCTCACTCCAGATAGTTTTCACATGTTCCCTTACAGTTAACCTCCACTCCCATAGTCATTCAGTTGTTATTTCTATCATCACACATTTATTTTACTTATTTTGGATGCTACATAAAATGAATCATAGAGAAAGCACTGTTACCTTTTGTTTCTTTTGCTCACCTATAGCATGTGTGATTCATCCTTTCTTTTACATCATCATTAGTTCATACTTTTTAATGCTAAATAGTATTCCTATGTAAACAGATCTCTTAACTAACCTACCCATTATTCTTTAAGGATTATTCATTTCAGAAACTTATTCCTAAAGTTTTTGTTCAAATCATGTAACTATAGAACTTCATTTCTCTTGAGTAAAGTATGCATTGTGAAATTACCGGTTATGAGTTAAATGTATATTTACCATTATGAAAACAGCTGAATCCTTTTCCCAAGTTGTTTATAACACATTGAACACTTTCTAAAGAATAAGAAAAACCTATTTTCTCCTCATCTTTTACAGAAGTTGTTATTATAATTCACTTCCTGTCACTCATGGTGCATCATTTTCCACATATTTCTGATCAGTAAGGATCATAAGTAATTCTTCATGCTTTTGTTAACTTTCACATATCCTCTTTTCTGAGAGGTTTATTGAAATATTTTGCATATATATATATTATTTTTTTGGATAATGGGGATTGAATCCAGGTGTGCTTAACCACTAGGCCACATCCCCAGCCCTTTTTATTTTTAATTTTGATACAGGGTCATTCTAAGTTCCTTAGGTTCTCACTAAATTACTGAGACTGACTTTGAACTTGTGATTCTCCTACCTCAGCCTCCTGAGTGAGCTGCTGGGATTACAGGCATGCGCCACCATGCCCAGCTTGCCAATATTTTTAAAATGTGGGTTGTTTGCCTTCATATAATAAAATTATATGGATTAGTTATATAATCTAGATAAAAGTCCTTTGTCAGATGTAAGCAGTGAAAATGTTTATTCTTTCAGGATGTGGCTTATCTTTTCTATGTAATGATGTCTGTTAATTAATAAGGAATTGCAACAGTTTTTTTATTTTTTATATTAAATATCTTTTTGTTCTAAATAATTTTATTTTTCTCAAAGGTCATAAAATATTCTACGATTTCTTTCTTAAGTTTTAAAATTTATTTCAAATTTTACATTGAGGTTTATAATGTATCTCAAATTCAAGATTTTTGTTGAGTAAATTATAAACATGATATATATGTGTACATATGTAAATACATATACATATACACATACATAACATGTTTACTAATATATAAAATATTACATATCATATAAATTATGTATATTTTATACATATATAATAATATATAATGTATACATTACAATATATATAATTTATATCCTCTTCAGTTTTTTCACCCATGTTTTGTAGAGGTCTACTTCTCACTATCGTTTTGATGTGTTTGTACTTAAACAATATTTTAAATTTTTAACTTCTGATTTTATACAGTTTTAACAATATATGTAGTTGATGATGTCAACTTTGAATTCTACCACTTACCAATTCACTGGATAGTTTGATTTTTCTCTTTCTCAGAGCCCATAAAATATTATATGGTAACTATTGAGTCACTAGTGAATAAAGAGGGTTTTCTTACTTGTGTCCAACATTTGCACCTGCTTTTCTTTTCTTGCTTTCTTGCTGAAGTCAGGGTCTTCTGTCAAATTCTGTTAGTCAGCTTTCCATTGTAGTTACCTAAATCCCTGACAAGAGCAAGTTAAAGGAGGAAGAATTCAGACCGTGGGTGGTTGGCTGCAACACAGAAACATCATGGTGGGAGAGCATGGCAGAGGAAGGCAGCTTAGCTCATGGCAGCTGGGAAGTAGAGAGAGAGAAGAAGTGTCCAGGGAAAACAGTACCAAAGCCATGCTCCCAGAGACCTACTTTCTCCAGCAACACTCCACCTGCCTATAATTACTACCCAGTTGTCCATTCAAACTATTCATACATTGGATTGATCAATTCATTAATGAGGTTACATAGTTCATGAACTTATCTCTTCATCTCTAAACCATACTGCTTTGCCTGACACATGACTGTTTTAGAGAATATTTCAGATCTTTATCACAACACTGATGTTAAATAAATGAAGGTTGTGAGAGCTGATATTCTTGATGTGTTGTCAGACTTAGAAAAATATTTTCAATATGGATTGGTATTAGATATATACTAAAGATAAACTTGGTTATTAATGAAAGAAAATATCTGTTCATCTATTGACTCAATAAAGCCCTGATGCTTTAATATTTGAGATAGATGTAGAGATATGAGGCTCTTACTTTCATGAGGGTAATGGTATAAGGGCAAGAAATGAGCATAGATATTAACCACATAAATAAATAAATAAATAAAATTGTGGGCTGGGGAGATAGCTCAGTGGGTAGAGTGCTTGCCTTACAAGCACAAGGCCCTGGGTTTGATCCCCAGCACCGCAAAAAAAAAAAAAAATAATAATAATAATAATAAATAAAGTTGTAATGTGAGCAGTAATTGGGAACCTATTTTCAAATTATAATATTTAAAGAAAAGCATTTCCTGTTAACCCAAATAAAGCCTTTGTCAGATGTGCTTCATGAGCATAAGAACCTTTTCTATAATTGTATCTTATTCATATATTTAATGAATGAGAAATAGGTTATAGATGGAATGAATGCATAGATGAGTAACTCCCTGTAGTTAAAAAAAAAAAAAAAAAAAAAAGATTTAATGAATAGAGAAATCGTATTTATTTTTAAAAATAGTAAGAAACATTTTCCATTTCTGAAGAAAACTTTGTCTGAAGAGGCATCACAAGCCACTCTTCCTTAGCTGAGTCCTGTTTTTGGCCATCTATCACATTTCATTGCAGTTTTGTGCATGCCTACTTACTAGATTCGGAGCTCTTTGGAGATTAAAGCTAGACAATTCCTGATAAGTAGTGGATGTTCTAAAAATGCATGTTTAATGAATGGATGGTTTAAAAATCTACAGACATTGTTGATGCCCTGAGCAAAAATATCCAAGAACTTCTAAATTTTATTATACTTATAAACTAGGAATTTAGTATTTGTCAGGTTTGCTGTATTGTTTCAGAACCTCATTTCATTCTAAAAATGCAACTTTATAGTGTGTATGAAAACATTATTTTCTATTTGATAAAGGCACTGCTTACATTTAGAGACAGTACCTTTCTTTTCTATTAATGCCATCATTCCATCAAGTGCCTAAGGCACTGACATACATTATCAAACAATAGGTCACAGAGAAAAGCACTTTTAAGACTGCAGTGTGAATGCTTAAGCAAAATTGATTTATACCTACAAGTCACAACTTGTTGCAGAAATTGGATACATTTCTTTCACAAGTCAATAGTTAAGCTGAAAACGGTGCCTAACAACATGGAATGGTACACTGATTTTATTTTATTTTTCGTCAGTGAGATTCTGTTGTACCAAAGCTTTAATGGAAAATAGCACTGCTGTATAAAAAAGTAAGTAGTGTTCCAAATCTGAAGGAGCTATCAAAAAATAAAACCCCGGATACCTGATTTGTTCAAGGCACTAATACTGACATTTGTATATTCATTTATAATCTCTGGACAATTTTTAAAAAGCGGAAGAAAAATTTAATATGAAAGCAACATAATCTTTGAAAAAAGGCTATCATTGATTTTTATGTTTTTAGTCTGTCATCTCCTGTTTATTATTTTTCTAATTTACCCAGAATAAAATATTGAATCTGTTTCCAAAATAGTATTCCCTGTTTCACGTTTTCTCCTACCTCCCACACTTACATACAACACAGGAGGACGTCTGGGGAGTCAGAATTTAGTTACATTTGTCTGTTATTTTAGTTTAAAAATTAGTCAGTCCCTAAATTTTCATGTATTTTGCCTTCTCTCATTAATGACTAATTTACCCCTTAACAGCATGTCTAGGCTCTATTTGAAATATCATTCCTTAGGGATGATGTAGAATGCTGTTATGTAGAATCCAAAAACTTGAGCTTATAGAAGCAGAGGGTAGAATTTTGGTTACCAAGGACTAGAAGAGCAGGGAGAGATTGGGGAGATGTTGGTCAAAGGATATAATATTTCAGTTAGACAAGAGGAATAAATTGAAGAAAGCTATGTTACAACATGTGGAACAAATCATGCTAATATTTGAGGCAAGGCATATGTTAATTAGCTTAATTTGACCATACAGCAATGCATACATTTTTCAAAATATTATATATTAGACATATATACATATAACTTTAAATTGTAAATTAAAAATAGAATCATATTTTTTTTAAATGATATTCCTTATTCGATTTTTTTCCTCAATGCTGTGGACTGAATCCAGAGTCTTTGCTTGGTAAATAAGCAGGTGCTTTACCACTGAGATGTACACCCCAGATTTAGAATTCTTAGTAAGGAAAATATGTTAATTCTTGTATTAAAATATATTTACAAATCACAAACTAAAGAATTCAGTATTAAAAAGATTAAATAATAAAAAATACAGTGCTAAAAATAAAATCAGGCACATTTACTGAAAGTTAAGATCTTTAAATTAATGTTTATATTAATGTTTCCTATAAACATGAAAAATAGTGACAGGCTCATGGTGAAGTGACTGAAACTGTATAACATATATATACATAGCATGTATAATATACACACATATGTAAGTATATATATGACTAATAAAATCAATTATGAATGTTGGAAGAGGGACATTTATAAATGTTTTAGAAAACACCTAGGTTAAATCATATGAAATATTAATATTTGTACATTTTTAAATTTATTAATATAGTGATTTCATGTGGTTCATATCAGCAATACCTGTCAAGAACTGTGGTAGTTATTTTGCATTAAAAACTTATCTATACAAGATCAGCCTCTATATCAGGCTCTGAATACAGAGATCACATTAATATTTATTACTGCATTAAATATTTCCCAGGGCTCAAATTGTTCAATCACCCATCCCCAGGTGACCTCTCAAATGGAAACACTCTACACCAAGTTGGAGAGAAAGTTGATTTCTTATACATTACATATAGGAATGTAAATTGAAGAGTCTTAGGGAAAGCATTTGGAGTTATCAAGCATTTAAATGTTGTAAAACCCAGGAATTTTACCCCTGAGATATATATTCAAGGAAAACTCTAGCATAGATATTAAAGAAAACATAATAAAAAAAGGTCTGTATTAGCAAAATATCTGAATGAACCAAAATATACATTGATAGAATGGACTAATAATTGTAATATATTTGCAATGAAAAATTATATACTTATGAAATATACATATGTCTCCATGCAATCAGATTGATGAAACGGCAGTACGTATTCAAATGACAAGTCCTTCCTAATTTCTGGATTTAGGAAGCACTGTTTAACTTAGTTTAACTGTACTTTGAAATTTGAAACCAGAAGCCCTTTTTAAGGTTACAATTTAGGACATTGTTTTTTTTTCACTTGTAGTCATGGGGATCCATGAAAATAGAACTTTTCATATTTGTGTCCATAATTCTTGTTGAGAGCTGTCACGGAGGATGGGAGAGCAGTTACTGAGATCAGGATCTCTGATGTCCTCATGGTTGTGGCATGCTGGGTTCCTGGGAATGTTCAGGATGCCTAGCTGCTGTGGCAACTCCCTGCCTGAGGAGGCTCTGTGCAAGAGTTCCATCAGCTCTGACCTTGATCTCAGGCACACAGCTCCCAGAAAGGAAGGAACTCTTATGCTAGACAACCACAATGTTTCACCAGCACAGTTTCTCTGGTTCCTGCCAGAGGTAGCAACTTTTAACAATGGACTTTCTTGAGAGCTACTGGAAGCTCCTAACCTTGCACTTTGCAACTGTGGATTGCTACTGTGGAAAAGCTACATAATGTCCTAGTTTCTGTAACTTTCCTGAATACAAAGAATAATGCTTGCATAGTCTTTAACCTGTAAGGTTGTATAATAAAGATTGCTAGTGTAATTCTTTAGATCTGCATCTCCATCAGAGAGCAAGTTTCACCTGATCTCAGTTTAATCTTCAGATCTGTGTCTGTGAATCTTATTTTCCAATCCCCCTTCTCCCCTTGCAAAAGTTTGGTCATTCTGGTCGCGACAAATTCTAACCAGGGAAACTCGTATGCAATAGGCTTTTTGACCTATGATAGAGTTATATCCCAATAGACCCATTTTATCTTGTAAATGTAAGTTCAAAATGCACTTAATACAACTAACCTACCAATCATCCTAGCTTAGCTTAACATACTTTAAAAGAGATCATAACACATTAACCTACATTTGGTCAGAATTATCTAACACATAGCATTCTATATTTAAGATGTTGAATAGCTCATGTAATTTATTGTGCTAATAGTGAAAATAGAAGTATTCCATGGGTATTCATTTATTACCATCAAAATGTCCAAAAGTTCCAATTAGAACTATCATAAGTTGAGGAGTATCTATATTTATCAGCAATGTCTTTGCCATTGTTTCCTAGACAAGTGTACTTGCCTGGTGATCTATAAATTTCAAGAAAATGGTTTGATTGTGTGTGTTACCCTGCCCACAAACTACAGCTAAGGAATTGTTGTTTGCAGAAACAGCCAGAGATGTCTTCAACCTGCAAATAACTCTTGTGTTATTTATATCCGTATCAGTTTGGGAATAAATATTAGAATAGGAGGATGACGATTTATCATTAAAATTAAGATATTTAAAAGATTGTTCTCCTGGCTTGCCCTTTCTCAAAGCTTTCTAACCAAGTTCAATGCACTGCAGGAACACATTCAAATATTTATACTCACTAAAATTTTAACTTTGGTGTGTTGATTCATTAGGAGCAATAATGAGTCTTGAATAATGCCACTTGCTAATGGAATATTAATAGGGAACAACAGCAGCAGGTTCCTCTATTTACCACTCTTTTGGAACAATAAACACCATTTAAAATTTTAAACACAGGAGGATATCATACATGCATTGGGTCAGGGGTTTGATCATTGTTTCTATTATTGCTAATGACTGCTTGCTTTTCAAACTTTTTTTTTATCCAGTCAGTGTAATACTATAATATAAATCACTGACATTTAGCAATTAAATGTGTGCAGCCTACACTATAGGACATAATACACACAGTTCTTTAAAAATGTTAAAAGCAACTGTGACTCCTTATCTGAAGTCCTCGTATTTCTCTTGAATAGCACTTGCTCAGGAAAATGAAACTTTGTTCACACTTATTGTGTCATAGATAGCTTGCATTTATATAGCCTTTTGTCAGTTTTGTCTCCTTTCCAAAAACCACGGATCAGGTTCTAGAAAGACTTATTTTTAAAGAGAATTAAAACTAGGAATAGCTTTCCAGCTAGAAACAAGTTTTAATGATTTATTTCAACTCTCTTTTTATAGAAAAGAGACCTATACCAATTTTTTTTTCAAATGAGCTGAAGTAGATAACTAGAAAAAAAGTATTTTCTTACTTTTTAGTTAGTTAAACATGAGCATGATCAAAAGAAAGTGGAAATATATTACATATTCTGAAGTTTAACATCCACTAGGATCTTCACAGGAATATTTTAATTATAATAAGCTTTGTGATCAGTATGTACAAGATCTTTCAACATTTCTGTTGCTCTTCCTCATACACTTGAATAAAGGCCAAGTAAATATCATCTTTAAAAGTTATAAATATGGAAATACTTGACTGATTTCAGATATGTGGATTATTTAAATTCTTCAGCAGCAATTTAAACTGTTTATGATCAGATAAGTAAGTATATGAACAACTGAGTTAGAATCAATTTGAAATTGATTTCTATGCAGTTTGATAAGCTGTAATACTAATAATGGGTTTGTGTTAGTCCATTTCATTAACTCTTAGAGAAAGAGGACTTCTCTCAAATATGGAAACCAGGGAGATAACTTGTTGGGATTTATACAGAATCACTGTATATTTCTAGCTTTTTGCTATATTATCCAAAATATAAACCTTCACATATGTTTAACAGTCATGGTTCAGCATGCACACCTTGAATCCTTGAAGCCTTTGAAAAGCCAAATTAAGTAACAGTAAGATCATATATCAACTCTGTTAGTGTTGCTAATAGAAAGATTACAAATGTGTACTTTTTCTGCAAACGATAGACGCCAACCTCAAGTCTCAGGTATTATTATTAATAAAGGATAAAAATCATTATTTTAACATGCTACAAATAAAAATATATTTGCATATGTGCATGTTATATACACAGTGTGTGTATGTTTATTACTGACTAAAACTGGACATATGAGCAAATGATTGGTAAATGGGGTACTGTTGGCACAAGCAGTGGGAACAATTTTCGAGTCAATCTAGAGGTACTGGGCGGTATTTACAAAGGGATGAATGCAATTATGAAGCAAACAGAAAAAGTCATTAAACATTAACAAAAAAAATACATCCAAGGATTTTAAAATCACAGGAGATAACAGTGGGCTTTACCAACAGGACGTGGATTACATTCAAGTAGCCCTAGGTTTGAATCCAGACTCAACCTTGAACATTTGTAGCAAATTTTCAAGTTTTGAAACTTGGTATCTGTCTTACACAATTTGTGCTGCTCAAACAATATACCATGTACTGGGAGGCTGAAATAACAGAGATTTACTTCTCACAGTTCTCAGGCTTGAAGTTCAAGTGGAGTTGCAAATTGGTGCAGCCACTCTGGAAAGCAGTGTGGAGAATCCTCAGAACACTTAGAATGGACCCACCTTTTGACCCAGTTATCCCTCCTCTGTTTATACCCAAAGGACTTAAAATTAGCATACTACAATAAAGTAGCCATATCAATGTTTATAGCAGATCAGTTCATTATAGCTAGATTGTGGAACCAACCTAGATGCCCTTCAACAGATGAATGGATTAAAGAAACTGTGGTATATATACACAATGGAATATTATTCAGTCATAATGAAGAATAATATTATGCCACTCTCAGATAAATGGATAGAATTGAAGAATGTCATGCTAAGTAAAATAAGCCAATCCCCAAAATCCAAAGACCAAATGTTTTCCCTGATAAGTGGATGATGATACATAAAGGGAATGGGGGTATTGGGGGTGAGAGAAGAATGGAGGAAATTTAGATTATGTACAGGGAAATGAGAGGATGGGGGTATGAAAAATGGTGGAACGAGACAGACATCATTACCCTAGGTACATGTATGATCACATGAATGATATGAATCTACATCGTGCACAACCACAGAAACAAAATGATGTACCCCCATTTGTGTCCAATGAATCAAAATGCAGTCTGTAAAAAAAAAATAATAATAATAATTTTAAAAAGAGACACAAGCCAATTCACTTCCAGGTGTGAGTTCTCTTTGCTACTTGTAGATCACCATCTTCCAGCTACATTCTCAAATGGTCATCCCTTAGTGTATGGATGCACAGGGAGAGATTTTTCTCTTCTCTTCTTTATAAGGATAACAATCCCATCATGAGGTCTCACCCTCATGACACTAATTACCTTCCAAAGATTCCCATCTTCAAATAGCATAGCATTGAAAATCAGAGCTTCAAAAAATGAATTTTGAAAATGCAAATATTCAGTGTACAATAGTGTTCTCCCTTAAAATGGCATATAACAGATCTTGCTTGGATTTGTGAAGATGGGAACTTAGAACATTTGGTGATAGTGGAAGCGAATATTGCATTGGTACTGCTACTACCATTTGTACCCATCTTGTGAGAGGGTCAACCACTGACCAACCAGTTGTGGGTTCAAAACCCAGAATTCATATGCTAATAGAATGCACTAGAAGATAAGAAATTTGTAAAGGAGAAGCAAAACAGTTTTTGAAATATTAGCTCATTATCTATTTTGAGGATATGTGGGGTGGCTGGTAAATGAAGAGTGCCAATAAAGAAGCAAACAGAATTACATTGGTAAAAGTTGTTGGAATGCTTGGCATTATCTAACCTTTCCAAATGGAAAGAGTTTCATGAGAACTACCATCAAAACTTCCTACATACATATCTCTAGACATCGAGAGCCCACAGAAGTGAGCCTAAAACACATTTGAAATAGGAAGAAAATCATTATTTGGATGAAGTGGTAGAACTGAGGGCAGGACCAAGGTATGTTTCTCTTGGACAAGGTATGCATTACAAGAAAATCTTGAAAGAATCTCACCCAGTTGAATGAGGATGGAGAAGACTCCATGAGTGTCCTTGAAGAACTCCAGCTGAGTTATGCCAAAGGTAGTCATGAAAGGTCAGCTGGGGGAACAGCACTCCCAAGGAAGTGCAGTTAGAGCTTCCAGGCAGAGTGAGGAGGGATTTTGTGAAAAACACAGAGAAAAATTATTTCCATAAAGAAGTCAGTGTTGTGTATCTGCCAAGTTAAAGAAGGGTCAGCAGCTGATCAATAGGGAATTGGGCTGCAATCCTTGCCCCAAATCAACTTTCCTCTAAGTGAACCCAGTGGGGAGATTCTGGAGCTGAGATGAAACTTGGGAATAAGGGAGGAGTTGAAAATCCAAAGGAAGAGAAACTGACATTTTCTTCTCAAGAAGGACAGACCTTCAATCTTGATGTAGCATTCAATGAGCACAGAAGGGAAGCTTTTATTTACTTGAAGTGCAGGGTTCTGTAAGCTCACTAGCTTAGGGTTTCACCTCATTAAATGTACCTGTTTTGAGGTTTGGAAATCCCTGAAAAATCACCAGTGAATTTATCCCAGAAACTCACAGAATCAGACTAATAAGTTTGAAGAGAGTGAGAAAATAACTTGCGTATTGAGACCAATATGTTTAATAAGAGTTGCATTACTCCATTGTGATTTACATTAATATCTCTATAAAATAAAGTATGTAATATGATACTATTCTCTTTGTATAATTTCAGGAAATCTTATATAGCATAAACATTTTCAACTTGTACAATTAAAATAAAATTTTAAAGGTTTTGGCATATAATATCTTGTGAAAATTCTATTTACGTAGTAATTCAAGTCTGTTGCCTCAGTTCTCAAAAGTTAGGTGTTACTGTTACTAGGCATATCTACCCAACTTTAGGGAATACACTATGAGGATACATAAAATACAAATTTCATTAAGTATCTAATATTCTACTGGCTTTGAGATCCCATAAGTGTATCTGCAAGTCTCTGAGTTTCAGTTCTATTTGCATTTATGATGCTGCTCCAGAACAAACCCCTCACAGGAATATCAATTATTAAAGAAGTGTCTTCAGCATAGCAGATAATCAGTAAGGCAGCCAAGAAATAAAGCAACTCCAAGGATATGTTCCTCCAGTTTCCTGTCTGAAGTCCAAGGTGTTTATCCAGTTTACATAGCAGCTATTGTCAGTGTCACTGAGAACAAAGCCATAATATAAGAATTCTTTGAAGTGCATTTGATTGCCCTTTGTGAGTATGATGGGAAAATGGAATTTGTTTTCTTTAATGTAAAAAATATGAAGAGAAATATAGGTTTATTTCTTTCTTGGAAAGTGATTTTTGCATAATGTTTTGCATTTATTTTTGAAATGGACTAGATCTACAAATTTTTAAAGTCTTTTAAACCATTTTTTTCTTTGTCATCAGTAGGGCGTCTCTGAAGGTACAGACTTCAGGATTCCTAATGAGCATGAATAAAAAAGAGCATGTAATAAAAGTGTACTTAAAATATTTTCATATTAAAAACAACTTATTGGAATATATTGGTTTGGAATTATAATTATTGCCAGTTATCATAAACATTATATACATACACTTTCTCATTTTTTCTCCATACTGTGTGATAAAATGTGTACTTTAAAGATGGATTTAGAAATTACTAAAAAATGAAATTTTAAAGGTGGTATTGAATCTGACATAGGTTCTACAGATTTATATTTATATTTATAAACCTATGTCTGGGGAAGTTAAAATGCTCAGCTATATCATATTAATATTCAAGATCTCATTATACTATAATGTTATAATACTAACTTTTTATTTATTAGAGTAATATCCATCATGAGGATAGCTAGTAAGTGTCCTAAGCTCTAGGAACTTAGTTAAGAAATGGAAAATTCTGCCTATTTAACAAGGCCAATCTATCTTATGAGCACAGAAACAAGTCTGATAACAGAAATGAGTAACAACTAGTAAATAACACTTGCCTTGGAATCAAGGGGAAAAAAGGGATCTGAATCTAAGATGAACAATTAACTATTTTTGTTACTTAAACAAGATGATTAATTAAGGTGCATCTTATTTTTATCAACACTAACATAGAAAACACCACCTAATTTATAGTATGATTTAATTGAAGTGCCTCACACACAAAGCAGCATTAGGTTTAAAAAACTAGCATACAAATATGATTTTAATAGTTACATATATTTTTAACACTTTAATATAGAATTGTTTGTTCTTTTATTACTTGTTCTTGTAACATAGTGCCAGTCAATTTTTCACCTCTGTGACTAAAATATCTGACAAGAATAACTTAGAAGAGGAAAATTTTATTTTGGGTCCAGAGTTTCAGAGTTTCAGCCCATGCTCAGTCAACTCCGCTGCTGTGGATCTGAAGGGGAGGCAGAGAATCATGGCAGAAGGGTGTGGCAGAGGAAAAATACTCAGCTCATGACAGCCAGGAAGGAGAGAGAGAGAGAAGAAAGAGGTGGGGGGGTACCAGGGACAAAATATAAATCCCAGAGACCTACTTCCTCCAGCCATGCTCACCTGGATTATCCAGTTAGTCCATTCAAATAATTAATCTCACAAATGGATTAATCTAATGATTAGGTTATAACTCTTGTAACATAATCGTTTTACCTCTGAACATTTCTTCATTACAACATGAGCTTTTGGGGATATCTCACATCCAATCATAACAAATATTGAATACTTACTTAAATTGATGAACTACTGTAAGAAATTATTATGCAAATGTAATCTGAATATCTCAAATTATGCTACATGGGCCATTGTTAAGTACATTAAATCTAAAGAAATTCCTATTTTATGTTTTTGACAACTTTTTAGCATTTACTACAATTAGTTTAACTATCATCAGCCTACCACTTTATCGTTAGGACTAAGATTTCCTGAGGTTTCATCATTTTTTTTTTTGTCTTAGTGATATTATTGCCTATATTCCAAATTTTTCAACAGTCTTTATTTCTGTTAATTTCTGCTGTTTATGTTAATTAGAGGTTATGTTTGATACCAAGGGAATTAAAAACCTAAAATCATATTTCATATTATTACTACAGATATTATTATCAGGTGCATGTTTAACGTAAAAAGATAATTTGTCACTGAATTTTAACACAATATCTCATTTGTATTGAGGAAATTTACAGAAATTCCACCAGTCTAGTTTTTCCTTTTCTTTTTAAAATAAGAAATGCCTTATAGGATCTTATATCTATAAAGGTAAATACGTTGATCTGACATAGTTCCTGAGACAAAAAGTAGGTGTGTTAATAATTTTAGTGCTCCTTTTCTTTGCTTGTAACTATTCTGCAAATATACATTATCCCTGAATAGGAAGTCTTCACTTTTTTCCTGTGGAAGGGACATTGGGAAATAGATTTGGAAAGCTACAAATACTCTGATTACTGCCTATTTTCCCTGACCTGCTGGAGGAGGTGGGGATTGGGGCATGACATTGGGTATATATTTGTATCTGGCAGTGGACTCTGCTTCTTGATCACCATGTCAGCCGCTTCTCTCTGCCACACTCTTCTGTCACGTTGTTTCTGTCTCACCTGGAGCCCTGGGGAAACAGAGTTGCTGTGGATTGAGACCTCTGAAACCATGAGACCTCAGATGAACTCTTCCTCCTCTGCAGTGTGCTGGTCGGATCATTAGTTACAGCAGAGAAGAAGCTGACTAAAACAGTGATTTTTGAAATACATCATTTCCCTTTCCACTTCTTTAGAACTTAGAACCATCACCCAAAACATAATGTCATATACATTGATTTTTTACCTTTCAGATTATTTAGTAAAATGGTCAGAGTACATTAGATGAAGGTACGTAAGAACTCTAATGTGATTTTAAGTTCTGCTTTCTAATATGCAAAGAAATAATTCCGAATATTTTCAAGTTTTACTATAATAAGGATACACTATACTCCTTCACTCTGTGCACTTTTTCTTTTGAAAGAATAAAAAAGTTTTTCTTATGATAAAGGGATAGAGCGTGTCTGTTTTGAGACAGCGCAGCTTACTCTGTCCTTACTAGGCAGTCCCTGTGGCTCTGCAGCCCTGCTCTTGATACATTATGCAACTGGATACTTGATGTTTTGGCTTTCTATTTCTGTCATCACTAAAGTGATTTTACAGGATTTCATACTGATTATCTGAACTGGCAGATAATTTTGACTGCTTCCTCCCTGTTTATAACAGCCTCTGGCTGAATTCTCAGGGAATCTCCACTTTTTCTACTTCCTGTGTTCAGATGAAATTGCCTTTTAAAACTTTTTCCCCCATGAATTTCTCTTTATGTGTCGAATGATTGCTTTGTGAATGTTGCTGTTGGGTTCAAACATGTTATTGTTGCTTTACTTTCTCTATATCTGTCTTCTTTGTCATCATACAATACTTAATAGCTTTATGTCTTTAATCTTAAACTGCAGCATGTCTATGTGTAGTGCAGTCTCTTTTATTTAAATTTTCAGGTGCCTATATGACAACTTTATTTCCAACATTTCTTTAAATAAATTGGTTTTTAAATGTGTTTCTCATGGCCTAGATTTAAATACTCTTGTGAACTCTTTCTTTAATAGGAATAATAATTCTATCCACACAGAGGACAATAGTTGGAAATACTTATTTTTTCTCTTCTTCCATGTTACTTTATGTTTACTACTCATTTGGAGTTATCCTTTCTTATATTTCCTTTTTCTTTTGTGTGGTTTATAAAATTTATAATTTTATTCTGCTGTTGGCAATATTTTTAATATACCCAAGAAACTAATTTAGGTGACAAAATTGACCATGCTTTATTTTATTAAATGAATGTCATGCTTGACGAATAATACAGGTTTTTGTTTGACCTTCAATATTTCCTTTAGTTTTTTTTTTTTTTAAAAATAGTGCTTTTTTTTAAGTTTTGTTTTTGTTCATTCTTACTCATCTGCCCTAATATGCAAAATCTGTGACTGATCTTCTCTTAATTAATTGACCTGCTTAGATATAAATTACCTATTCTTTGTGACCCACTGAGATTCAGGATTGGTTCTTGCTTTGCCTTGGGTAGTGGCAATCCTTTAGATTGGAAGTGAAAGACTACTTCTTACAATGGGTACAGTTTTAAATAAGACTTGCAAGGCCATGCAATGAGCAAGTGCTTACTAGTACTTTGTGACCTCAAACTTTCCTAATACCAGGGACAGCCTCCTATGTGAAGCTGCACATATATTTTCTTATTGGTCATATTGGAATGGGAGAGAAAAATGTGAGTTGTAACCTCGCTGTCAGGAATGTCCAGAGACTCTGGGCCGTATTCTTCCCAAGGATAGTCTGTGTTGAAGGCCTTATATCTATTCCTCTTCATTCTGGTATCATAAAATTTATCCATGCCATGAGGGAAGAAGTCAAGTACCAATGATCTTCACCTTGCCTTCCATGAGAAAACAGCCTTCTTTTTGCCTATTTACCTTTAAACACAGTTGTACTTGGCTTAGGCAGACAGAGAAACTAAAATTCTCAGTAGTGGAAGCAGATTTTCATAGTTTACCTTCTAAATCCTCTGCTTTTTCTAGTAGACCCTTCCTTCATGCTCAGGTTCCAGTTGCTTTGTACCTAACTCAATTTTCTTATCCAAATACATTAGATTCTTTAAAGATCCCTGGAACATATTTTCAGAATTCTCCTGGTTATCCATCATATTTCACCCTATGCTCTTTTCGGTATAAAATTTAGGCTTGTTTTATTTTATTTTATTTAATCATTTTTTCATTTGTTTTGGTACTGGGAATATAACCCAGGATGCTTTCCCTGAACTACATCCCCAAACCTTTTTTTAGTAGAGAATTCAGCTGCTGATTGACTTAGCTCCACTGCACCAAATTCCAGGGAAGTTTACTTGATATATGCACATGATTTATTTTTTAATTAGAAAGTAAAATTGTATACCATGTGCCTACATCAAGTTTCCAATCCTTTTACAGAGATATTTTAAGTGCAGATTAAATCTTCCCCAATCATGCTTAATAAGCTTTAATGTCACTCTGAAAAGCACAATGTAACTGTTGTGCCTACATAAACTTTATAGTCTTTGTAGTGAATCCTTAATGCTTTTAGGATTATTCTCTTGCTGTCATTTGTAATTATTCCCTCTTGTGGTTCATGGGTGGATATTCTGTGAATGTGAACCTAACAAATGTTACAGGAAATAAAATGTACAAGTACAAGCTCTGGCTTGTAAACCGCAAACAAATCTATTGTGACCACTTCAAATTAAATTCTTTTATTCACCAAGTATAATACTTAGAGGAAAATATACCAAAGTAGCTTATTCAAATTGAACTTCGGTGAGATATGGTGTTACATTTTCAATATTTCATAGGTAAAAATGCACATAATGAACAAGTAACCCTGATAAAATAGGATCCATTAAATATGTATTCTGTGCCAGTTAGTACTTTAGATAACTTATGTGCTTTAATAAGTAGGTAGGACTCTAATTAGTAGTGAGTTACTATTATTTTCTCATGTTATGGATGAGAAAAGTACACTGCAGAGAAGTTAAGAAAGTCATTTAAAGCTGACAAATGATTAATGGAACCTCGTTTTAAAACTGTGTCTGTTTCACAAATTAACTGTAGAAGGTTGAAATTTTAACTTTATTCATGCACACCTATGTGAAAAAAGAATTTATACATAAGAGAAATTCAAAATATATGTGATAGAATTGAACTTAGTTTTTTGATATTTGGTTTGAAAATTTTAGAGATCTAAGCTGCATTTGCCAAACATGTCATTTTCTGCTCCATTTGAAATAACAATCCTAAATTTTTGTATAATTTCTACAACTTATTCTAAGGGATAATTCCCAAATCAAAGGTTGTGAGGAACATTGCAAATAAACTTGGATATATTGTAGAATGAACTAAGAAACAGAAGGGGAAAATCTAGAAGTTTGTTAGATTATGAATCAATCTCAGAAGAACTGAAGGAATTTTTGAGGACCTTCAATTTTTAGCACTCAATCATTGTTGAAACATCAGAGTAGTGTTTTAAGTAGTGCCAAGATACTGTTTATTTCAAATAAATTTTCTCTGTATAATTTCCTTTTTAATCTTGGTGTTAATAATCAGATACATATAAAGATGGAGATTCATTCATGGACTCCCCACAGCATAGTGGAAATTCTCTGCAAGTTCACATTTGTTGATCTTCTCAAATACCTTCTGGTAAACATATATTAAAAATATCTTAAGAATGCATTTATTATCCCTGTTTTCAAATGATCAGATCCATGAAGAGAAAACATTATTCTATGCATTGCAGAAAGGCCCAACCCACATCATCATCACCCAGGATTTCTGCAGATATACAGTCTAATTAGACCCCAGCCACCATACTATCTTCTAGGCTGTGAACGTTTCTACTGCCTCACTCTATTATTGACAACCACACAGATGAAGAACTAGTGGTTCGTACTGTTTGACTAATCTGGTGCTCATTATGTCAAGCATGGAGACACCGTGCTGATTGTATCCCTTGGCTCCAATTACTCTGCATTCACTCCACAGATGCAAACTGTATCTGCAGTTCAGGACTGCTCTGGTGCAAGTGCGAAGAGTATGGAAACCCTACTGATGCTTACTGTCTTCCAAGGAGTCAGTGACTGTTTTATAATGCTTTCTGACAAATTACCTTATATGCATATATTTGGATAATCACAGGTTTAGAAATCAACCAGCAAACAAAGGCTTACAAATAGCTTATGTGTAATTAGGAAAACAATGTAGGTCTTTCTTTAGTACTATCTATTAATTATGCTTATTTTTATCCAAGTTAATAAACCACCAAGCAAGAGTACCACAATGTATTTTAATAGCAAAGTATACATTCACCATCTTTATGTGCATATGCAAATGTGTATTTACATGCATGCATACAGAAATATGCAGATAGGCGTACACACAGACGTACACACACATCACACACATTCATACAGACACAGTTTCAGGATTGTGATAAAAATTACTTTAATAGTAAACAGGAAGATGTAATGAGGAATAAAAAGATTCCAAAGTCAAATGTATGACAGCAATAGATCAGAGACATTAGGTATCAAGGGAGAAAATCTAACTAACCAACCCTATCACATGAAAGAAAATTTGTGTCTTCTCGACGAAATTGATAGCAGATATTATAAAAATTAAGAAAGTTTACAGTATATTATTTAATTTATATCTTTTATTTATTTGTGGTTTATTGCATGAAATTAAGTGATTAAATTAATATTTTTTCATGTCTGCATATTTATTTAGCTGATACAAAAAGCAAAATTGTACATATTAATGGAATTACATGTGATATTTGTATACACTATGTAATGTTTATATCAGGGTAAACATATCTGTTTCTTTGAATATTTATTGCTTCTTTATGTGAAAACATTCAGAATCTTTGCTTTTAGCTTTTAATACACAGTATGCTATTGTTATCTAAGGTCACCCTACCAGGCAGTAGCATATCCAGAAGTCTACTTTGATGCCCTAATCAATTTTGCCATCTGAGCCTCCTCCCTACTCTCCCCAGTTTCTGGTAACCACCATTCTAAACTAAATTTCTATAAGAACAACTTCTTCGGATTTCAGACACGAGTGAGATCACGTACTTGCCTTTCTATGCCCAGCTTATTTTACTGCACTGAACTGCCATACTGTTCTCTGCAATGGTTTTACTGATTTGCATTTCCACCAATCCTGTGCAAGTGTTCCCTTTTCGCAATCCTTGCCATCTTTGTTATCTGTTGTCTTTTTGAGAATAGCCATTTTTACTAGAGTGAGAGGATAACTTGTGGTCTTGTTTGCATTTTCCTAATGAATGCAGATATTGAGTATTTTTTTCATATACACATTGGTTATTTGTCTTCTTTTGAGAAATGTCTGTTTATGTCTTTGGCTCATTTTTA